>NW_024871066.1:600000-1150000 GCF_019054845.1 Dipodomys spectabilis
GGATTTATTTGCATATAGATTATACATAATACAGAGACCCGGGACTTTCACAGAGAAGGAATAAAATGAGTCAAAATTGGCTCCTGACTCCACATATAAACTTTTGGCCATGCTGGGATTTGAACTCACAGCCCACAGTGCACAAATCATGAATGGGTAAGTTGTAAAACAAAAGTCTTTGCAAAGTGAACTGCCAGCCATTTCTGAGAACCTGTGATCAAGCAATATTAGTGGCGGACAGATAGATAGATAGATAGATAGATAGATAGATAGATAGATAGATAGATAGATAGATAGATAGATAGATAGATAGATAGATAGATAGATAAATGTGTAGTTTGCTATGTATATGAGAGAGAGAATGTGAGGATATTAAATTACATATACTATGAATTATTAGTTATTAAATTATGCCTCCTTCTAATGAAATGAATATCATGGTTGAATACTTATTAAAGCGTTAATGTAAAAGTAGTCAATATTCCTTAATTTTGAGAATCATACCATGGTGCTAGAATGGAAGACAGTATCCAATACTTTTTGTGTGGCATTCTATAAGGGAATCATGAACTAACTGCAAATTTAATTGTTACTTTTATAACATTCCATTAGGCATTCCCATGGATAGGAATGATTTTCTCAAGATCTCCTTCCATTTATAGGTGGCAGTCCAGGCACTTCAACTCCAGGCCTGGGTATTTTACTTCAAAATGCAAACCATTGGAATGACACTGTGAAGATTTCAGACTGTCAGGATGAAAGAAAAGAATGAGAAGAAAAGAAAGCCAAGTGTCAGTAGATCCTACCTGTAATCCTAGCTCTTCAGGAGGCTGAGAGGTAGAGAATACCAGTTTGAATTCAGCCAGGACAGGAAATTCCACCACACTCTTATTTCTGAGGGATTACAGGAATAAAAAATTCCCATGAATGGGGCTATGACTCAAGGGCAGAGTGCTACCCTTGAGCAAAAGGAGCTCAGGAACATTGCCTATGCTCTTAGTAAAACACCCAGACCTGGCAAAAAAAAAAAGCCAGTAACAACATGTCTCCCCATGTATGTATGAATGTATTTCTATTGGTGAAGGTCTAGAGTTCCTACGATGAAAGGTATCCAGCTAGGAAATTTGCTTTGAATAGAATGATTTCATAGAACAGAGAGAGTTTTCAAGACAGTGCATCTTCCGGGGCTCCTCTCGCTGTTCCCATTGTAGGCTGAGGTTTTCTCCACATTGGGGACTCCTGGAAGAAGTCTTCCTCATTGTTGGAACATGCTTCACTCCTGTACAGCTGAGTGATTAAAAAAACTCCTTCTAGGCCAATTAGTGAGTAGTGTGGGTGGGCTCTGAAGTCCAGGAGAAAAAGGCCTCTGTGTACCTCAAGCTATTTCTCTGCCGAGAGCTCTGTTGTGACAGGAAGATTTCATTTGTGAACCTCCCATGCCCAAGTTCCCTGTACTTATCCTGTCTTTGTTAGACTATGTTTCAGTGTTGAAATAACCTGCTACAATTAATTCAAGGGTCCTTCTGGCAGACAACTAGCAAGCTGAACCTAATGAAATGATTCATTATTGGCAATGATGCCTCCTTGGGTTTCCAGAAACTTGCTAAATCATAGCACATGTGTATTATCACTATGCTTCCTGTCATCTAGGGCTTGTGAAACTCATCAGATTTTGAAACTTTGACCTATCTTAGTTGGGCCCTGGGTGGCTGTGTTTCAGAGTTGAACACAGGACGTGGGTACTGACCATGAGCTCAGAGCAGAAGCTCAGTTCTTTATCATTTGGTGTCAGCGCTTCACTTCTGGTATTGGTGTGTGTATGCGTGTTCATATTCATGTACTTGTCCTGGAGCTTCAACTCAGGACCTGAACACTGCACCTGAGTTTCCCCTGTACAAGGATAGCACTCTACCACTTGAGGCACACAGCCACTTCAGGCTTTTTTCTAGAGATGTAGTACTAAGAAATCAAACCCAGGGATTCATACATGCAACGTACTCTACTCCTAAGACACATTCCCAGCACTCTACTTCAGGTTTCTTTCTTTCTTTTGTTGGAAGTTGGAGGAATTTAAGTCTAGGCCTGGGTGCTGTCCTTGAGCTCTTTAGCTGAAGCCAATCACTCTACCACTTGAAAAACAGCACCCCTTGAGGTTTTGGGTGGGTCACTGGAGAGAAGCGTCTCAAGGAATTTCTTGCCCAGGCTGGCTTTGGACCATGATCCTCAGCTCTCAGCGTCCTGAATACCTAGAATGACAGACACGAGTCAGCAGCGACTAATTTCCACTTCAAGTTTCTAAATGGTGAATAGGAGATAATAGTCTCATGGGACCTTTTTTCTGGGATAGTTTTGAAGCCAGACCGTCAGATCTCAGCTTCCTGAGTAGGCAGGATGACAGACCTCAACTACTACACGTCTAAACTGTAACACTCTGTTGCAAGGGGGTCCTTGGCTCCACGTGGTAGGGCGCTACCCATGATCCCCACTGGTAAGTGTCACTGGCTAGGCCCTGAATTCAAGGTTCATGATCAAGAAACATAAACCAAAACAATTGTCTGCAGGAGACAACTCACTATAGTGAGGTACATACATAATTTTGGCCCTGACATGAAGACATATCTGAGCCACAAATTTCTCATCTGCACAATCATCTTACTTGTGGAGCTCTTACAAGAACCAGATGAAAAAAATGAAAAAATGTACCCCATGAAGGACTCAGCACACAACAACTCATGCAAGACTTATCACATAGCTGTAACACACATAATATCATTAGAATTAGGGTGCTTTCATCAGTATCACCATTCTTTCAGAAACAAACCACAAACAGTCCAAATTTAGATTTTAGAGGAGTGAGGTTTTTTTGGGGGGGAAGGAAGTCAGCCACGGGGATTGCACTGAAATGTTGGGGGTACTGTCCTAAGGTCTTTTGATCGGGCTAGAACTCTACCACTTTAAGCCACAGCTCAGAGTTTCACAGACTTCCTGCCAGGGCTGGGTTTTAAACCCACCAGTGTCAGATATCAGCCCCCGAGTATATTGGATGACAGGATGAGCAAGCCAGCAGCATCTAGTCCATGGAACTGGGTTGCAGCGATTTGCCTCTGGCTAATTCAGGTTAGATGGCAAATGTCAGCACTAGACCCACAGCTTGCTCTGTGGTGAGGTATTTGCAGCCCTATCTTTATATGGTTGCAGTCAGAAAATTCTATCTTTTCTTTTTTTTTTTTTATTTTTTGTTTTGTTTTGTTTTGGTGCCAGTCCTGGGTCTTGAGTAAGGGTGTAGACACAGTCTCTCAGCCTTTATGCTCAAAGCTAGTGCTCGAGTATTTGAACTACAGCACAACTTCTGGATTTTTCTATGCACATAGTAGTGAGGAATCGAACCAAGGGCGTCGTATTTACTAGGCGAGCACTCTTACCACTGAGCCCCAGAAGTGACAAGTGTATAAACAGATAAATGTGTAGATTGGTAGATAGAAAGATAGATAGATAGATAGATAGATAGATAGATAGATAGATAGATAGATAGATAGATAGATAGATGTAGATTTATTTAACAAGAGATGTCTGTAAATTATGAAATTGCATATATATTTCTACCAAATATTGCCAATTAAATTATTCCTTCCTTTTTTTAAGTATCATGATTGAATACATAATAAAGTATTAATTGAAAATTAGTCAATGTAGTATAATTGTTGTGTATAATTTTTAATATAATCATACACTAACTACTAATGTAATTGTTACATTTACAACATTCTATTTGTACAGATGTCTATTGGAAAGCGTTTCTTTTTTAAATTTAAATTTTAATATTTATTTTTAAAAATTTTTGGGGGCGGTCCGGTCCTGGGGCCTGAACTCTGGGTCTGGTCGCTGTATCTCAGCTCTTCAGCTAAAGGCTAGTGCTTTACCACTTGAGCCACAGCGCCATTTCCGGCTTTTTTCTTTTTGCTTATGTGGTGCTAAGGAATCGAAACCATGGCCTCTAGCATGCAAGACAAGTGCTCTACCACTGAGCCACCTTCCCAGCACTGGAAAGTGTTTCTTAGAATCTCCTGCCAGCCATTCATTAGTGGGAATCCCAGGATTCAAACTTCAGGCCTAAGTTGCTGATTTCCACTTGGCTTCCCTAATAGCCCGCCAAACATCAGCAATGTAAGGTCATGTATATTGTCTGGGCATTGTTATTTAGACCCAGGATGGTACAATACAAAGGTAAAAGAAAAGTAAAACCACTGGATTGAACTTCTCAGTTTTATACTTTTACTTTTTATATTTTTGCCAGCCCTGAGATTTGAACTCAGGACCTAGGCTCCCAGGATTGGCTTTGGCAGAGATGCCAAGACTTGAGTTCAAGCCCGGTGCTTTGCCTAAAACCAAATAATAATAATAATGATAACAATAACAACAACAACAACAACAATAATAATAAGGTATTGGCTTGGAATTTGCACCATTTCATTGGTAGGCCTGTCATTTAAAATCAGGGTCTGGGTAACTCTGTGCCACTGTGGGTTAAGGGGAAGATCACCGTCCTTGAAGACAAGAAGTTCAGAAAAGTTCCAAGGGCCTGAATTGAAGTCCCAGTACTGGAAAAAATAATACTCATATATGAGATCTATTTACATACATGGGTTTATTCCATATGACATTTATTACCCTTATTTATTTAGTATTATTACACAAAAAACATTTATTTTATTACATCATATCACACATACTGAGACCCAGGAATTTCACAGAGAAGGAAAAAAATTTGTCAAAATTCGCTTCTTACTCCATGAATACATTATTGGCCATGCTGGGATTTCAACTCACGGCTTACGATGCCCAATCCATAAATGGGGTCACAGTCTTAGCCCACCAGCCTCCAGAAAACTGAGCTGCCAGGAAGTTCTGAGGACCTGTGATCAATCCACAGTAGTACCATATATGTATATATATATATATATATATATATATATATATATATATACTGACAGAAGGAATGTGAGGATATTATTAAATTATATATTTTTACAAATTATTAGTCATTAAATTATGCTTCCATTTAATGAAGTATCATCATCTAATACTTATAAAATCATTAATAAAAAAATCAGTCAATATCCTTAATCATACCATCGTGCTAGAATGGAAGATATAAATTCAATAATTTTTGTGTGGCATTCTAAAATAGAGTCATGAATTAACTGAAAATTTAATTATTATTTTAATAATGTTCCATTAGCATTCACATGAATAGGAATGAGTTAGTCAGGATCTCCCTCCATTTGTGGGTGGCCGTCCTAGCATTGGAATTCCAGGCCTGGGACTGCAAACCATTGGAATGACACCGTGAAGATTTCAGGTTGTCACGAAAAAAAAAGAACAAGAAGAAAAAGAAGCCAGGTGTCAGTGGCTCTTGCCTGTAATCCTAGATCCTCAGGAGGCTGAGATGCAAATTTGAATTCAGCCTGGGTAGGAAAGTCCTCGACATTCATACTTCTTAAGAGATCACAGGAAATCAAAACAAAATAATAACAAAAAAAAACCTGAGTGGCCCATGGCTCAAGGTGCAGAGCACTACCCATGATCAAAAGGGCTCAGGGACAGGGCCTGGATGATGGGCATTGAGCAGGTTGCCCATGCCCAGCCCCCCAAACTGGGCAAGCTGGAACAAGCCCTCAGAGAGTACTAAGTCTGAGCAGGCATCTTGAACAAGCATCCTTCACTGCAGTTTAAGAACTGAAGCCAGGAAAGCTTTGCGTGGGCTGGTGTGTGCAACTGGTGTGTACAACGGGTAAGTTATGTCCTGGCACTTGTCTAGAGAAACCACAATTCTTAGGCTGTAGGAGTTGTCGAAGGTCGTGACTCCATATCTGCTATCCTTCTGTAAGATGTGAGCCTAGGCCTCTGGGGGCTGGTGCCATAATTCATTCATCATTCCTCATTGCCGAGTCTCAGGCTGGTCCCAATTCCTGGGAAAGATAGAAAATAGCCAGCAATTTCTGTGCCAAAAGGGGTAATCCTATAAATCCCACCATCATAACTCCCATTAGAAGTAAGCCTTGGGCTTCGAATGTGGTTTACTGGTAGAGTGCTTACTTAGCACACATGAAGCCCTGAGTTCGATTCCTCCCTACCACAGAAACAGAAAAATCCAAAAGTGACACTGTAGTTTAAGCAATAAAAGTGCTAACCTTGAGCAAAAGAAGCTCAGGAACATGCCCAGACCCTGTGTTCAAGCCACAAGACTGGCCAAAAAAAAAAAAAAAAGTGAGCATGGTGAGACATTTTCTACTGAGACTTAGAAGAGGGCCAAGGTTATGGGTAACAGGTAGAGTGCAGGCTGTTGGCTCACCCCTGTAATCTTAGCTCCAAAGGAAGCTGAGATCTGAGGATGCCAAATGCAAACAGGAAAGTCTATATGAGACACTTTTCTCCAATTAAACTCCCAAAAAGCCAGAAGTAGAGCTGTGGTTGAAGTAATAGAGTGCTAGTCTTGAGCACAAAAGATTAGGGATAGCGTCCAGGCCCTGAATTCAAACCCCGGGACTGGCAAACGCGTGCACGAAACACACACACACACACACAAACACACACACACACACACACACACACACACACACACAAACACACACCAAGATAGAGAATTTGACAGTCCATTTAATCAATAGTATTCTTTTAATGCATAATAAACTATGAATAAAATTCAATCCCTGTCCAGTGATTATTGGGTCTAATTTTATGCAAGACTGATTGAAGGACTACTCTTCTAACCATGACATTAATCACATTCCTCTGGTGTTCCTATGGACAAGCAATAGTTTCTTAGGCACTTCAGTCCCTTGTAAGTGGCATGACTGGGATTCAAACTCAGGGCCTAGTGTCCACGTTGGCCTATGGCTTCGCTGATAGAGCCAGCCTTCAGAAATGCTAGATGACCTACAGGTTGCAGCCATATGATTCACATCCAGTATGGTCAACGTGCAAGGAAAGAAAACAGAAACTGCTGACCGTCTGCAGTTTGTGACTTTTTTTTTGGTGCTGTTTTCATTTTCTTTTCCTGTGAGCCCCTGAGGCCTAGGACCACAGGATGGGCTGTGGGTCCAGAGGCTGCACCATCCCAGGCTAGGGTGATGGAAATTGAGGAGAAGTTGCCACTAACTGAGTTCAAACCCCATGCTTGGCAAAAATTAATAAATAAATTAATTAATTAACAACACTATTGAAGCTCCCTGTCATGGATTTTGTGCCATTTTGTTGTCTACCAGGCCAGGGATGTCACCTTGGGATTTAGGTAATTCTGATGCACTTGGGGCAGGGGATGGGAGAAAAGGGAAGCTCTCCTCCCTTGAAGACAAGGAATTCAGGCCTGTTCCCTAAGCCTGAATTCAATCCCCAGCCTTGGAGAACATAACATTTATACACATTTTTATTATATCATTTATAATTACATCCATACATTCAGTCTATATCTTGTTTGTTGGAATGATTCATTATATTTTATTATATATTTATTTGTTTACCATTTATTTTATGGACTGTGAGTGCACCTATAACATTTATTACATTCATTCAAATCTATTCCATAGCATGTAGCTTTGCAGACATATTATAAACATCATACCTGACACCCAGCACTTGCAGAGAAAAGGAAAACAGGTATCACACTTGCAATCTTAATCCAGGAAGACATTTAGCAATGCTGGGACCTGAAATGAGGGCCTAGAGGCCGAATTCACTAATGGGTGTGTGTCAGCACGGCAGCCTCTAGCACATTCAGGTGCCAGGTGGATCCCAGGACCTAGCATGGAGATACAGGTTTGGCCAAAATAGCAGTATCTTTCTCTGCAAATGGTGGTATACAAATAAATATATATGTAGATACTGTGAGTGATGTCTATCTAGTATTCAATGACATATACTACCTTCCTAGGGATTCTCAGGTATTTAGTGAGGACTCCATTTAATCAATAGTATTCTTTTAGGGGATGGGAAGGTGGCTCATTGGGAGAGTGCTTATCTTGCATGCAAGAGTCCTGGATTTGATTCCTCAGCAACACAGGGTCAAAAAAAGCAGGGAATGGCACAGTGTCTCACATGGTACCGCCCTAACCCTGAGCTGAAAAGCTGAGGGACAATGCCCAGGCCCAGAGTTCAGTTCCCGCTACTGACAAAACACACACACACACACACACACACACACACACACACACACACACACACACAATGTATTTTTAATGCATAATAAACTATAAATTAAAATCAATCCACATCTTGTGAATACTGGATTTAATTTTTGCTAGACTAATTGACAAACTACTCATCCAACCATGACATTGACCACATTTCTCTGGTGTTCCCTATGTACAGGCAATAGTTTCTTAGGCTCTCCAGCCCTTTGTAAATGTCATGACTGGGATTCAAACTCAGGGCCTAGGTGTGCAGAAGCCTATGGCTTCGCTGACAGCCAGCTGACAGCAATGCCAGGTGACCTACAGGTTGCAGTTTTGTCATTTGTACCCGGGATGGTCACCATGCAAGGAAGGAAAACTGAGAAACCTCTAACTGTTCACAATTCATGGCTATTTTTCCATGCCATTTTCACTTTTTTTCCTGTCAGCCCCTGAGGCCTAGGTTCCCAGGATGGGCTGTGTGTCCAGAGGCTGCACCAACCCAGGCTAGGGTGATGGAAGCTGAGGCAGAGTTGCCACGACCTAACTTCAAGGCTAAATAAATGAATAAATAAATAAAATAATAAAATATTAAAATATATAGAAAATAAAATAAAATAAATTTAAAAAATATTAAAAATACTAATGGGGCTCTCTGACTTGGAATGCATGCTCATTTTTTTTCTGCCAGGCCTGGGATTTGAACTTGGAGTCTGGGAAACTCTAATGCACTGTGGGTAATGGGGAAACTCACCCTTTGAATACAAGCAATCCAAGCCTGTTCCCTAGGCCTGAATTCAATTCCCAGCCCTGTAAATTAATTTTCATCCACATTTGAAATGATTAATATCTACATATTTATGTTTACTGCATATTGCTTTTTGTATTATTTATTAATTATATTTACTGACTATTATTACTCTTATAACACATATTAAATTCACTACATCTTATGAAAATTATACAGATTTGCAAATGTATTATATCTTACTTCAGACCTAGGACATTCAGAGAAATACTATAGTAGATGATCCTATGCTTAGAAAAACAAAAAGAATACACCAACCAAAGTCTAATTTATCCCTAGGCACCACAGTGGCTCACATCTGTAACTACTCAGGAGGCTGAGAACTGGAAGATGAAATTTCAAAGCCAATGAATGCAGAAAAGCCTGAGAGATATCATCTCCAATTAACTGGCAAAAGGCAGGCTACAGGCATAGCTGAAGTGGTAGAAAATCAGCTATGAACAACGAAGCCAAGAAAGAGCAAGCTGACTTCAAATGTGAGGAGAGGAGTTAGGGGGATAAAAGGGAGAGAAATCCTCCAAAAACAGAAAACAAAATGATAATACACAAATCCCACCTAATTTAAGGTACCAACCAAACTGAAAAAAAATGAAGCTTGTGCAGTTGTATAACTTTTCATGAGCACATAAGCTCTTAGGTGCACTTCTAAGCTATGTTTTGAAAAATATATATGTATATATATTAATAATGCATATATATATATATATATATATATATATCTTTAAATAAAATCAGAAACCAGCCAATGAATAAATATTTCTGAATTAGTGCCTTAAACATGGCAGTATAAATTATTTATACTAAAAGTGTATTCCAAGTTTCCTTTCTCAGAATCAATCTTTAAGAAATTTGTTCATGTGCCTGGCACTGGTGATTCATGCCTATAATCCTAGCTACTCAGGGAGCTATGATCTGAGGTTGGTGGTTCAAAGTCAGTCCGAATGACTCTTATCTCCAATAAACCACTAGAAAACAGAGGTGGCGCTGTGAATGAGGTAGTAGATCACTCGCCTTGAGCTGAAGAGCAAAGGGATAACGATAACCCCTGAGTTCTAGCCCCAGGACCAAAAAATAAGTAAAAAAAGAAGTTTGTTCATGCAGATCATAAAATTCTAACATTCTGAGCTTTAGGAAACTTTTCTGCCAAGGTCTTATGCTCTTTAGGAAAGTACTCCACTACTGAGATACATCACAGTCCCATTGTTTTCGTTTTTCATTTTACAATCCAGTTTATTCCCAAAATGCTTAGAAGTACCTACTGTCCTCACAGAAGTGAGGTTTTATTCAGAAACCAAACCTTTTGTGCTATGAGGACTCCCCTAGTGTATGTCGTGGTAGGCACTGAGGAAAACTCATACGACACAAATGCAGAGAGTTTATAATTGTAGAAATAACTCTAAATAGAAATAAATTCAACTGTCCCGACATTCTAGAGAGAAATCATATCCTTATTTTTGTTCTCACTCTTCAGGGCAAATGGTCAAAATAGAAACACCAATGTGCTATGCTGAAATGTAAAAGTTTAAACCCCTTTTTGAAAAAAATCTCATGGTATAAAATCAATATGTATCAAATAAATGCGAAGTGAACTTAAAAAAATATTTAAAATGCTAATGAAGCTCCCTGGCTTGGAATGTGTGCCATTTTCTTGTCTGCAAGTCCTGGAATTTGAACCCGGGGTCTGGGTAACTCTGTTGCACTGTGGGGAAAGGGGAAGCTCGCCGTGCTTGAAGACCAGTAAGTCAGGCCTCTTCCCTAGGCCTGAATTCAAGCCCCTGACCTGGCAAACATACTCCTTATATACATTTTAAAGATAGGATTAAACTTCCATACAGATGTTCAGTCTATATTATGTGTGGTGTGGTTATTCATTGTAATTTTTTATATTTTTCATTAATTTATCATTTATTTATTTATTTTTTAAATATTATTTTATTTTATTTGTCAACATACTGTACACAGGGTTTACAATTAAATGGGCAGGATAATGCGTACATTTCTTACCAAGCATTGCAGCCTCCTCCTTTGTTTACCCTTCACATCCCTTCCCAGCCTCCCCCTTCCTGCCCTCCCCCCCCCCCCCCGCACCGACGCTCGTTTTGGACATGACAACTTGTACTTCTCATTGTTGCAACAGGTCCACCTGTATCCTTAAACGACTTGTTTTTCCCCATCTCCTCCACAAGTTATACTAACATCAAATATAGTGAAAGCGGGGGTTATACTGTGGGGGAGGGACATACAAAACAACAAAGAAATAATCTTTTAAATGCTTTAGAAACACATGCATGAAAGAAAAAAAACATTAAAATACATATCTAAGGGTTCATTTTCCTAACATCACATTATCTGACCTTTTCCGCTTGACTCATACATATACTAGATAGTGCAAATAAGGGAAACCATGAGACCTATGTTTCTTTGGGCCTGGCTTACTTCACTTAATATAATTTTTTCCAAGCCTTTCCATTTCCTAACAAATGGGGCAATGTCATTCTTTCTGATGGAGGCATAGAATTCCATTGTGTATATATACCACATTTTCTTGATCCATTCCTCTACTGAGGGGCATCTGGGTTGGTTCCATATCTTAGCTATGGTAAAATAATGCTGCAATAAAGATAGTTGTGCTGGTAGCTTTAGTGTGGTCTTGTTTGTAAACATTTGGGTAGATGCCCAAAAGTGGGATTGCTTGATCATAGGGGAGTTCTATGTGAAATCTTTGGAGGAACCTCCATACTGCTTTCCAAAGTGGTTGAACAAGTTTACATTCCCACCAACAGTGAAGTAAGGTTCGCTTCTGTCCACATCCCCTCCAGCATCTGTTGTTGTTAGAGTTCTTGATTTTTGCCATTCTAACTAGAGTGAGGTGGTGTCTCAATGTTGTTTTGATTTGCATTTCTTTTATGGCTAGGGATGTTCAGCATTTCTTCATGTGTCTATTGGCCCTCATTCTTTCTTCTTCAGAGAAATTTCTCTTTAAGTCTTTAACCCATTTATTTATTGGTCAGTTGTTTCTTTGAAGATTTGTTGTTGGGGGATTTAATTTTTTGAGTTCCAAGTATATTTTAGATATGAGACCCTTGTCCGTTGTATGGTTAGTAAAGATCTTCTCCCAATCCGTGGGCTTTCTATTGATCTTGCTAGCTATGTCATTTGCCATGCAGAAGCTCTGCAACTTTATGCAATCCCATTTGTCCAACCTTTCTTTGATTTGTTGTGTTTCCGGGTCTCTATTCAGAAAATTTCGGCCTGAGCCAAGGAGACCTAGGGTTTCTCCTATTCCATCCTGTAATGTTTTCAGAGTGTCTGCTTTGACTTCTAGGTCTTTGATCCATTTGGAGTTGATTCTGGTGCAGGGTGATATATAGGGATCTAGCTTTAGTTTTCTACAAGTAGTTTACCAATTTTGCCAGCACCATTTCCTGAAAAGGCTGTCTTTCTTCAATTCTATTATTTTAGCTCCCTTATCGAAGATTAGATGGCTATAGGTCTGTAGGTTCATTTCTGGGTTTTTAATTCTATTCTATTGGTCCTGAGGTCTGTTCTTATGCCAGTACCAAGCTGTTTTGATTACTAATGCTTTATAGTAGAGTTTGAAATTTGTAATTTACCATTTATTTTATTGACTGTGATGAATCCTATGTATTACATTGTTTACATACGATCACATACCATCTAGATTTGTAGATGTGTTCTCCATTATGCCTGACACCCAGGACTCTCCCAGAAAAGGAAAACAGGTGTCACACTTGGCTTCATACTCCAAGATTAAATTTTTAGCAGTGCTAGGATCTGAACTCAGGGCCTAGCAGGAACAATTCATGAATGGGTGAGTGTGTGCACAACAGCCTCTAGCCAATGAAGCAGTGAGGTGGTTCCCAGGTGCTGAGATCGTGACCCAGAATTGGCCAAAACAGTTATACATGGATAAGCAGAGAGTATTATACAAATAAATATATGTTGTTAAAAAGCACCATAGACGCCTATCTATGATTGAATGACATATACTATATTCCTACCAACTCTTAGGTATTTATTATACCATAATTAAAGGAATACTATTCTTTTCATCTTTAATAAAGCATGAAATTAAGATCAATCATTGTCCTAGGATTATTGCATCCAATTTTAGGCTCGACCAATGCGCAAACTTCTCTTTCAATTGGTATTCCTATGCATAGGAATGAGTGTCTTGTGATCTCCTGCCACTGGTAGTTGTCAGGACCTGGATTTGAATACAGGACCTATGTTGACAGGTTGGCCTATGGCTTCCCTGCTAGCCCGCCAGCCTTCAGCAATGGCAAGTTAGGTCCATTTTGCAACCGTGGCATTCAAACCCAGGATGGGCACCATGCAAAGAAAAAAAAATTAAACCCCTTCCTTCCGCAGCTTGCCAATTTTTATGCTAGCTCACTTTTTTTCTTTCTGCAAGCCCTCTGGGCCTAGGATTCCAGGATTGGGTATGGGTCCTGAGGCAGCACCCAGCCTAGGGTGATCAAAGCTGAGGCAAAGTTGCCACGGCATGAGATCAAGCCCCATGATTGGCCAAAAACAAAAAAAAAGAAAAAAGAAAAAAATTAATTGATTATTTAACTAAATTTAAAAATAATAGAGTTCTCTGGTTTTGAATTTCTGCCAGTTTTCTTTCTAGACTGGGATTTGAACTCAGGAACTTGTAGCAATGTGAGGGAAAGTGCAGATTTGCTACTACTTGAGTTCAAACCTCGTGCCAAGACGAAACTAAAAAATTAAGTCACTGAGCTTGGCAGGGGGAGTACTTGTGGAGATGGGAGGTAAGGGATGATAGGGTGAAAACAAAGGAGGAGGTAACAATGCTCAATACGAAATATACTCATGACCTTGCTCATGTAACTGTGACCACTCTGTACAACATTTTTACAATAAAAAACATACAAAAACAGAAACAATGTAGTATTCCGAGAAGCACTTTTGGGTTAAGGGAGGGATGTCTGAATAGATGTACAAAATTCTATACTGCTTTTTATTTAATGTTCAGTATGGAACTGAATAAACTGAATAAACTGCTTCCATTAAAAAATTAAGTTACTGTCTTGGAACTGGGGCCAGTATTTATATCATTGGTGGGATTTGATCTCACCGTCCAGGTAGCTCTTTTGTACCATGGGTGAAGGAAAAATTTACTGTCATTGAGGAAAAGAAATTCAGGCTAGAGTTCCCATGACCTGAATGAAGGCTTTGCATGGAAAAAATATTTCTATACATATGTAATATATGGTATATACTTACATATGTATCTTTATTACATGTTATGATTCTCATTATTGATTTTGTATTTATTTTTTTATTTGATTCAATCTTTTAATGTTTATTTTATTTATATTATCATTCCCATTTACATTTTACATATCTATTATAAAATTATACACAATAATTTAGGACATTGATTCATTTATCATTAAAAATTTTGCATTGAAACATGATACATAATTAAATAGAGGCATTTGTCACAGTCTTGTCACGTTTAGAGTCTCTCCCAAGAATGAGCTTTGTCTTATTTATCTTTGGACACCTTCCTATAAGGATGTCTTTAGATGATTTATACAGGGAAGTCTTTATTTTAATTTTATTTATATTTTATTGTGAAAATACTGTACAGAAGGGTTACAATTACACGGGCAAGATAATGAGTACATTTCTTATCAAGCATTGTAGCCTCCACCTTTGTTTCCCCTTCCCATCCATTCCCAGCCTCCCTCCTCCCCCCACCTAATCCCACGCCCACCAAAGTTATAAAGTTCATTTTCGACATGACAACTTGTACTTCTCATTGCTGCAACGGGTCCACCTGTATCCTGATTTAAACGACTTGTTTTTCCCCTTCCCCTCCACAAATTATACCGACATAAAATACAGTGAAAGCAGGGGTTATACTATGGGGGAGGGACATACAAAGCAACAAAGAAATAATCTTATAAATGTGTTAGAAACAAATACATGAAAGAAGAAAATTAAATACATATCTTAGGGTTCATTTTCCTAACATCACCTTATCTGACCTTTTCTGCTTGACTCCTCCATACACTAGATATTGCAAATACGGGAAACCATGGGACCTATGTTTCTTTGGGCTTGGCTTGCTTCACTTAATATAATTTTTTCCAAGTCTTTCCATTTCCTAACAAATGGGGCAATGTCATTCCTTCTGATGGAGGCATAGAATTCCATAGTGTATATATACCACATTTTCTTGATCCATTCATCTACTGAGGGGCATCTGAGTTGGTTCCATATCATAGCTATAGTAAATAGTGCTGCAATAAACATAGTTGTGCTGGTAGCTTTAGTGTGGTCTTGTTTGTAAGTTTGTAAGTTTACACTCCCACCAACAATGAAGTAAGGTTCCCTTCTGTCCATATCCCCTCCAGCATCTGTTGTTGTTAAGAGTTCTTGATTTTGCCATTTTAACTGTGGTGAGGTGGTATCTTGATGTTGTTTTGATTTGCATTTCTTTATTGCTAGGGACGTTGAGCATTTCATCATGTGTCTATTGGCCATCCTTCTTCCTTCTTAATGTTTCTCTTTAAGTCATTAGGCCACTTATTTATTGGGCAGTTGCTTCGTTGAGGATTTGTTGTTGGGGGATTTAATTTTTTAAGTTCCAAGTATATTTTAGATATGAGACCCTTGTCCGTTGTATGGCTAGTGAAGATCTTCTCCCAATCCGTGGGCTTTCTATTAATCTTACTAGCTATGTCCTTTGCCATGCAGAAGCTCTGCAACTTTATGCAATCCCATTTGTCCAACCTTTCTTTGATTTGTTGTGTTTCCGGGTCTCTATTCAGAAAATTTCGGCCTGCGCCAAGGAGACCTAGGGTTTCTCCTATTCCATGCTGTAATGTTTTCAGAATGTCTGCTTTGACTTCTAGGTCTTTGATCCATTTGGAGTTGATTCTGGTGCAGGGTGATATATAAGGATCTCGCTTTAGTTTTCTACAAGTAGTTTACCAATTTTGCCAGCACCATTTACTGAAGAGGCTGTCTTTTTTCCATTCTATTGAGTAATTTGGGAGTGGAGTCTATGGGATTCTTTAAATACAAGATCATGTCATCTGTAAAGATGGAGAGTTTTATTTCTTCTTTCCCTGTTTGGATCCTCTTTATGTTGCATCTTGTCTTATTGCTGTAGCTAGGCATTCTAATACTAGATTGAAGAACAGTGCAGAGAGTGGACATCCTTGTCTTGTTCCAGAGTTAAGAGGAAATGGCTGTAGTTTTTCAACATTAATTATAATGCTGCCTGTAGGTTTGTCATATATGGCCTTTATTGTATTGAGGAATGTTCCATGGATTCCTATTTTTTCCAAAACCTTCATCATAAAAAGGTGTTGGATCTTGTCGAATGCTTTTTCTGCATCTATGGAGAAAACCATGTGGTTCTTATCCTTGCTCCTGTTGATGTGATGAATAATATTAATTGATTTGCATATATTGAACCAGCTTTGCATCCCTGAAATGATTCCTGTTTGATCATGATGTATGATTTTTTGGATGAATTGTTGAAGTCGATTGGCTAAAATTTTGTTGAGAAGTTTTGCATCAATGTTCATCAAAGAAATGTGTCTATAGTTCTCTTTCTTTGATGAGGCCCTGCCTGGTTTTTGGATGAGGGTTATGATGGCTTCATAGAATGTGTTCAATAGTGAACTTTCTCTTTCAATTTCATTGAAGAGTTGGAGGAGTATTGGTATGAACTCTGCTTTGAAGGCCTTGTAGAATTCTGCTGTAAAACCATCTGGTCCTGGACTTTTCTTAGATTGGAGGTCTCTTATTGCGGTTTCTATTTCAATGCTTGTTATGTGCCTGTAAAGATGGTTTAACTCATCTTGGTTTAGTTTTGGCATATCAGTATTTGCTAGGAAAAGGTCCATTTCTGCCAAGTTCTCAAGCTTATTAGCATAAAGTTGTGAGAAATATTCCCTTATATTGTTTTGAATCTTGGTTCTTTCTGAGGTGATGTTTCCATTCTCATCTCTGAATTTATTTATTTGGGTGTGTTCTCTTCTTTTTCTGATAAGATTTGCTAAGTGTCTGTCAATTTTGTTTATTTTTTCGAAGAACCAACTCTTTGTTTTGTTGATTCTTTCTATAGTTTTTTTGGATTCTAATTCATTTAATTCTGATTAATTTTAATTATTTATTTTTGTCTACTTGATTGGGGTTTTTCTTGCTTCTCATTTTCAAGGAGGTTCAGATGTCTCATTAAATTGGTGGTTTCAGATCTCTTCAATTTGTTGATGTAGGAACTCAGAACTATAAACATGACTCTGAGTACTGCATTTGCTGTGTCCCAGAGGAGAGATAATCTCTGTGCTAATTTTTGTTGAATAGCATGAACATTTGAATTTCATTTCTAAACTCTTCCATGACCCACTTGTGATTCAGCAGTGTGTTGTTCAGCCTCCATGTGTTACCGGACTTTCTTTGGTGGCTTTTGGTGTTGAGTTCTAATTCTATTCCCTTGTGGTCAGAGAGAATGAAAGATATAAATTCAGTTTCTGAATTTGGACAGGTTTGCTTTGTGGCCTAAAATATGGTCTATTTTAGAAAATGTTCCATGTGCTGTTGAGAAAACGTGTATTCTGACACTGCTGGGTGAAATATTCGGTAGATGTCTGTTAAATTTGGTTGATCTATGCAGTTGTTTAGATCTGCAGTTTCTCTGTTGAATTTTTGCCGAGTTAATCTATCTAGTGGGGAGAGTGGTGTGTTAAAATCCCCAACAATTAATGTCTTTGGATCTATGTGGGATTTGAGGGAAAGTATTGTTTCTTGAATAAATTTGGGTGCTCTGTTGTTTGGTGAATAGATATTTAGAATTGTGATATCCTCTTGAAGGAGAGATCCCTTAATTAGTAGTGGTGACCTTCTTTATCTCTTCTCACAAATTTTAATTTGAAGTCTATTTTATCTGATATTTGAATTGCAATTCCCGACTGTTTATGATGGCTGTTTGCTTGTTAGATTTAGTTCGAGCCTTTAACATTGAAAATGTGTTTGTTTTTATGGGCAAGATGTGACTCTTGAAGGCAGCAGATAGTTGGATCTTGCTTTTTAATCCAACTAGACAGTCTATATCACTTAATTGGAGAATTAAGCCCGTTAATATTGAGAGATAGGACTGAGAGGTGTTCGGGAGTTCTTGACATGTTATCCACCTTTTTGGGGGCTGCGAAAACTGAGTTCTTCCCATGGTTCTTGGATTCTCAGTTTGGGTGCAGTTTCTTGGCCTTTATTGTGCTCCTATTGGTTTTCTATGTGTAGGACATCTTTAAGAAACTTTGTAGGGCTGGTTTGGTGGAGATTTATTGTGTCTATTTTTCTTTGCTATGGAAGGTTTTTATTTGGCCTTCAGTTATGAAGGAGAGTTTAGCTGGGTACAGTATTCTTGGTTGATAGTTGTTTGTTTTTAGGGCATGGCATACATCAGTCGTGGCTCTTCTTACTTTGATTGTCTTTGCTGAGAATTCTGAGGTGATTCTAATTGGTTTCCCTTTAGAGGAGATTAATCTTTTCTCCTTCACAGCTTTAAGGATCTTTTCCTTGGTCTGAATTGATCTTTTGTGGATTATAATGTGACGGTGGAATATCCTATTCTGGTCTGGTCCATTTGGAGTTCTAAAAGCTTCCTGTATCCGAATGGGCCTATCTTTTTGCATGTTTGGGCAGTTCTCTGCTAGGATCCTGTTAAACAAATTTCCTAGACCATTCACTTCTGTTTCTAGGTGCTCCTCTACACCCATTATCCTTAGGTTAGGCCTTCTGATGGTGTTTTCCAAGTGTTGGATAGATCTATCATATTTCTTGGACTTGTCTTCGATGGTTGTACATTCTTTCTCTATAATATCTTGGTTATCTTCAATCCCCGAGATTCGATCTTCTGCATGTTCTAACCTGCTGTCAAGACTTTCTACTTTGTTTTTTGTTTCTTTTCCTTCTAATTTGTCAGCTGTGATGTCTTCAAATTTTTTGTTGAAGCTTTGTTTTAGATCTTGTATGAACTTCTTTACTTCCTTAATTTGGTGTTCAGTGTTTATTCTCAAATCACTTACTTTATTGGGTATGGTTTCCTTGGACTCCCATTCAATCTGTTCGATTCCATTCAGCATTCCCTTTGTGGTCCCTGACTTCCTTCAGCTCTTTGTTAATGGATTCCATGAATGCCTTTAGTGATCTTTGTGTATTCTCATCCTGCTCTCTCAATTCTTGTATTACTCTTTGATTAGCTTCCTCCCATTCGTGAGATTCCTGTAGCTCTCTTTGAGTGTTCTCAGCCTGCTCACGCCATTCCTGCCTTTCTCTTTGAGTATTCTCAAGCTTCTCATGCAAGTCCTGTATCAGTTTCTTAGTAGCTTCCTCACGCTCATGATATTCCTGTATAAACTTTTGGATTGCCTCCTCTCTCTCCCTATCACGCTCATACAGAGTCCTTTTTAGGTTTTCAATCTTTTCCTGCATTGACCTTTTGTTTGCCTCCATTGACCTTTTATTTGCCTTCACTCTCTCCTTATCACGCTCATACAGAGTCCTTTGTATGTTTGACCGCAGTGTTTGTAGAGCTATTTGGGAACTCTCCTCTGGATTATTCATTATCTGTTCTGTCCCCTGATTATCATGAGTGGGAGTTGAGATACTTGGATTTGCAATTTTTCTTGTGTTTTACCGGCTTACTCTGCCCATTTGGGATGAAAATAACACCAGTTTTGTTCTAGAACACTAACTTAAGGCCAGCATCAACCAAAGTCTGTATTTGCAGTCAATAGTCTGCAGATACAATCTAGTTCAACAGATACATCTATTCAACATCAAACAACTATATATTAATGGGCTACGAACCACAAAGAAGAGTTTGGTAAATCAGAAATTATTAGGTTTAGGGAGAAATGTGGGTAAAAAATAGGAATAGAGTGATGTGGGAAGGCACAGGGAGAGTTAACTTAACTAAATCCTAATCTCAAAGCAGGAAATAAGTTGGATAGGATGAAAGTAGAGAGAGAATAAAAAGAAGAAAGAGTAAGGAAAAAAAAGAGACCAGAAAAAATAGAAAAGTAAAAATTAAAAATATTATGCAGAATCAAAAACAAAATATTCGGAGAAGAATGTGGAAATACTGAGAGAAGGGGAGGGATATAAAGGAGATGTGAAAAACAAAATAAAAATATTTAAAATATTATATAGGTATAAAGAGGTAGTACTGCTATTAAGGAATTTAAGTCTAAGAGGTTTTGAATTGAGTAATAAATTTGTGGATTAAGTGTGTACACAGTGGCGGATAAGGTCTAATAATCAACTACGGGTTTATCTGAGGATGTACAGAACAACAATTAAGTCACATAAAGAAGAACAAAAGAGAAGGAAAGGTGAAAAGGATAAGAAAGAAAGAAAAAAAGACCAGTAGTTCAGTAGAGCTAAACAAAAAAACAAAAACAATTTAAAAAAAAAAAAAGAAAAAAGAAAGAAAAATGCACAAACACATATACCCCTAAAATAAAAATTTTAAGAGGATAAAATTTACTAGAAAACAATTTTTTGCAAAAAAGGTAAAAATTAAAAATTAAAAAAAAGTTTTAGAAAAAATTTTTTATAAAAGTTACCACAAAAAAGTTCTTTGATTTTTTTTTAGGAGGGGTGGGAAAAATCCTGTATCTCCCTGTGTCCATAACCAACCTCTTGTTGGAGTCTCTGGTCTGCTTGTGCTGTTTGATTTTCCTGTGGCTTGGCTTGGTTGGTTTCTTAAGTCAGTTTTTTGAACAGGCAGAAAAATGCTCTGCTTTACCCAGGATTTTGTGATCCTCTTCCCAGCTCAGTTCAATGGGAGGGAGATCTGCTTTGAATATCACAAAAGAGGGAGATGACTTTTTCCTCAAGTTTGGAGGTGCTGTGATGAGGCTAGGTTCTGGGTAGAGTTGAGGCCTTTCAGCAAACAGTAGCTTTTCCTGGGGGCTAGTTTGTTAGAAACTCACAGAGCCTAGCCTGGAGCCACTCTCAGGGTTTATGTTTACTGAATTGCCATTGATTGTCAAGGCTGCCAAAAGGAGGGGCAGCCTCTGGCTCTGATTACCCAGTGAAGAAAGACATTCCTGGGGCTGGCGCCCGAGCTAGGTAACTTTTCCCTGGGTGGAGCTGAGTCTGGCAGGTCAGTTTAGGTTCTTTTGACCTGCTAAATGACTCTAGTTTTCTTCCAAGGCCTGAGTTGGAGCTAGCATTTCCGCTGAGCTTTGTCAGTATCAAAAATGGAGATCTCTGGTACTGGCGGGCGGGGGGGAGGAGTGGCCTTCCCTCCTCTTCTCCCTCATTAGAAGCTTTTTCTAGAGGACAGGCAAGTTATGGGTTAAAATTGTAAGGGGGAGGCTAGAAATGTGTCTTAGTGGTAAAGAGCTCACTCAACATGCATGAATACCAGGGTTTGAATCCTCAGTGCCACATACTAAGAAAAAGCCAGACACAGTGGTGTGGCTCAAATGGTAGAGTGCTAGCCTTGAGAAAAACATTACCCAGGACTGTCAAAAGCAATAGGCCAGATGCTGGTGGCTCACACCTGGAAAACTACCTCCTCATGAGGCTGAGATTTGAAGACCACAGTTCAAAGACAGCTTAGGCAAGAAAAGCCTGTTAGACTCTTATCTCCAATGAACCACTAAACAATCCCATGTGGACCTGTGGCTCAAGTGGTAGAGAGTTAGACTTGACTGAATTGCTCAGTGACAGTGCCCAGGGTTGATACAAGACACACAACTGGAAAAAAATTGAGGGTTAATCAAAGTACTTTTCCTATTTGCTAATTACAAGAACATTCTCTGGAAAATCAATGCTGAAATACACTATCTATCTATGTACAAACGTACCTACTTGCCTACCTACCTACCTACCTAGCTAACTACATACATAGTTATCTCTTTGACATTTCTTATACTGAACTCAAGGCCTGTGCATTGTCTCTAGCATTCTGCTACTTGAGCTACAGAACCAATTCTAGATTTTTCTGTGTATGTGTTACTGAGGAATGGAACCCAGGGCCTCTTGCATGCTAGGCAAGCACTCTCCCACTAATCCACATTCCCAGCCCCCTCATCTTTTTTCTTAATGGTATTTTTTACATATATACGCTACCATTTTGCATCCCCAAGTATAATTTTCTGAATACCGCTTATTTCTATGAACTCTGATCTTCTCCTCCTCTGCCTGATTTGTGACTGCTTCTGCATTGGCCTCATAATAAAATGTAAATAAAGGCTGCTAATACCTTCAGTGTGCAACATATAAGGAAACAGGCCTAGAATCTTGGAAGAGAAAAGCAATGGGGCTGAAATGAAGAGAATGATGCAGTATGTAAAATGAGCATATCTAAAACATAAATTAGTAAATAAAAGCAGAAGATTTGCATACAGCCTCTTTGCACTTAGGGAAGTAATATGCAGACATAAGTAAGTAGGACACTGATACATAAACTTAGCCTTCTCTTTTTCAATTTTCTTTTGTGGCCATCCCATGGCTTAAACTGAGGATGTGATGCATTCCTCAGCTGTTTTTCACAAGGCTGAGTTTCTACCACTGGCACAGCTCCACTTCCAGCCATCTGGTTGTTCAATGGACATAAGCACCTCCTAGGCTTTCCTGCCTGGTCTGGCCTGTATCTCCTGCTTGGCTTTCTCTCTCAAAGCTGGAACTCTACCCTCTAGGCCACTGCTCCACTTCTGGTTTTCTGGTGGTTTATTGGAGACAATAAACCTTTCCTGCTAGGGCTGGCTTTGAATGGAGATCTCCTGAGGAGGCTTCAAGTGGATTTCCTCAGGGATTCACCTAGAAGCCGCTCCACCCAAATCTTTAGTCTAAATCTCAAGAGGTACTAGAGAAAAACGGAAACAGGAACATGCTTCTAGTGTGTCCCAGATATTAAGGTTGGAGATACAAAACACTCATAATTATTAGATCATTTTATAGGCAAATGGAGCAATGCAGACTGTATGAGGATCACTCCAGCTTTCGGTCCTCATATCCTGAGACAGTAAATTCACTGCAGCTCAATGCTAAGTGACAGAACTGACATGTCCTGTTGACATTTGCTCCTAAATCCTGAAACACTCATTTCTCACTTTTGGCTTCAACCCTGTGACCAGAGGGTAAGATGAAGAGAGAAAATACTCTCAGAGAAAGCAGCTATAAAGAACATTGTGTAGTTTACTTATAAGTCCCAACCATAGGAATGACCCTATTAAGAAGTCAGTCCAGAATATAAAACAAAGAAGAAAAGAACGAAGGTGAAAGTGCCTGCTGACTGTAATCCCTGCTCTCAGGAGGCTGAGATGTAGAGAATTGGAGTTTCAAACCAGCCAGTGGAAGAAAGTCTTTGACAATGTTATTTGTAAGAGATCAGAGAAAAACCCAGAAGTGGGGCTATGACTCAAGCTTAATGCAGTACCCTTGAGCAAAAGGAGCAGTTGGACCAGGCCTAGGCTCATAGTTCAACCCCAGGACCTGCCCACTCAAAAGAAAAACCTGTATCTCAATTTCTTTGAGTATGTATGGATGTATTCCTCTAGGTGAAACTCCTGAGTAGCTATGATGAATGGCACCAAGCAAGAAAAATTGTATTCAATACAATGAGTTCATAACACAGAGACTGCTTTTATGATATTGCATATTCCAGGGCTCCCTTCACTGTTCACATTGTAACCTAAGGGTTTCTCTTCATCACAGGCCTGCTGGAGGAAGACTTTCTCATTGTCTGGACAGGCACACAAAAGCCCTCACTCTTGTACAGCTGTGTACCAAATAACTCCATCTGGGCCAATTAGTGAGGATGTGTGCACGGGCTCTGAAAGTCAGGAGAAAAAGGCCTCATTTTACCCTTAACTATCTCTCTTCCCAGTGCTCTATTTTTAGAGGAGACCTTCATTTTTGCCACCTCCCATTGCAGGCCAAGTTCTGTGCTCTTATCCTGCCTTTATGAGACTATATTCCAGTGTTCAAATACAGTGCTCAATATAATTCAGGAGTCAACTAGGCAGACAACTAGGGCACTGAGCATAATGAAACGTTTCAGTGCCTGCAATGATGGGCCTATAATGCCACTCCTAGGTTTCCAGGAGCTTGGGAAATCCAAGCAAATGTTGAACATCACAAAGCTTCCTGTCATCTAGTACTGGTGAAGATCATCAGGTTTTGAAACCTTTTACCTCTCCTAGTTGGGCCCTGGGTGACTAGGTTTTGGGGTTTAACATAGGGCCTGGGTGCTGACTATGAGCTCAGAGCCAAAATCTAGTGCTTTACCACTTTGTCAAGCTTCACTTCTGCTTGCCCTCTGTGTGTGAGTGTGTGTATGTGCATGTGCGTGTGCATACACTAGTCCTGGAGCTTGAACTCAAGACATGGGCACTGTACCTAGTTTCTCTTGTACAAGGTTTGCCCTCTTCCACTTGAACCACAGAGCCCCTTCAGGCTTTTTCCTAGTGATGTGGTTCTGAGAAATCAAGCCCAGGGTTTCATATATGCAAAGTACTCTACACCTAAGGCACATTCCCAGTCCTCTACTTCAAGTTTGTTAGTTTGTTTCTGTCTTTTTTGTTGTTGTTGTCATGGTAGGAGTGGAAATCTGGGCCTGGGTGATGTCCCTGAGCTCTTCAGCTCAAATCTTGTGTTCTACCACTTGAGCCATAGAGCAACTTCCGGTTTTCTGGTGGTTCATTGGAGCTGTCTCAAGGACTTCCCTGCCGAGGCTAGCTTTGAACCATAATCCTCAGATCTCATCCTCCTGAGTAGCTAGAGTGACTGGCATGAGCCACAAGCACCCAGCTTCCACTTCAGGTTTCTTAGTGGTGATTTGGAGATAATAGTCTCATGGTACCTTTTGTGTCAGGGATAGTTTGGAACCCAGATCTCAGCTACTTGAGAAGATAGGATGACAGACCTCAGTTATAGAACCCTAAACCGTGGCACTCTGCTGCAAGGGGGTCTTTGGCTCCGTGTGGAGGAGTGCTAGCCATGAGCCCAAGAGGTATCTGTCAGTGCCTAGGCCCCGAGTTCAACGTTCATGACTTAGAAAAACAAGACAAATCATATATCTCCTGTAGACAACTCACTAGTCTTCAGTAATACATAATTTTGTCCCTGCCATCGGGACAGATCTAAGCCTCAATATTCTTTTCTGCATATTCATGTCAGTTGTGGAGTTCTTACAAGGACAAGATGAAACAATGCACCCTTTAAAGGACAAAATACATAACACTCTTTTTTTTCGGTCATGGGGCTTGAAATCTGGGCCTGCACTCTGTCCTTCAGCTCTTCAGCTCAAGGCTAGTGCTCTACCACTTGAGCTACAGTGACACTTCCAGTTGTCTGGTGGTTAAATGGAGATCAGAGTTTCAGCGACTTTCCTGCCTGGGCTGGCTTTGAACCACTATCCTCAAATCTCAGCCTCCAGGGTAGTTAGGATTACAGGCGTGAACCACTGGTGCCCAGCTCCAAATAACCCTCTTTACAGGACTCAGCACACAGCATCTTGTGAAAGACTCAGCACCCAGCATTAAATGCAGGACTCAGCCTGCTGCACCTGTGAAGAACTGAGCACATAGCATCCTGTGCAGTACTCAGCACACAGCACCCCATGAGGGCCCCAGCACCCCAGGAAGGACTCATCATGTAGATGTATCCCACAAGCTGTCATTAGTATTAGGGTGCTTTCATCAGTATCACCATTCTTTCAGAAACACATTACAAATTGCACAAAGTTCACATCTAATGATTCAGAGGGGTATTTTTTTTGGGGGGGGGGGAGTCAGCTACAGCGATTGCACGAAAATGTTTCACAAACATCCTGCCAGGGCTGGATTTTAAACCCACCAGTGTCAGATCTCAGCCCCCCAGTATCTTGGATGACAGGGGTGAGCAAGCCAGCAGCATCTGGTTCTGTGGGGCTGAGTTGCAGTTGTATACCTCTGACTAAGTCAGGTTAGATGGCAGCTGTCAGCACCAGATTCCCGGCTTGCTCTGTGATGAGGTATTTGAAGTCCTATCCTTATAGAGTTGCAGTCACAACATTCAATCTTTTTTCATGCCCATTCTGGACCTTGAGTAAGAGTCTAGACACAGTCCCTTAGCTTTTATGCTCAAAGCTAATGCTCAACTGCTTGAGCGAGAGCACAACTTCTAGATTTTTATGTGCATGTGGTAGTGAGGAATCGAATCCAGGGCTTTGCATGTACTAGCCATCATTATACCACTGAGCCCCAGGAGTGACAATTGTATGAACAGATAAATGTGTAGATTCGCATATATGTATATGTATATACATATATATATATGCAAAAAACAAGAGAAAGGTGTCTGTATATTATGAAATTACATATATTATATTACAACCCATTATTGACATTCAAATTATTCCTTCCACTTTTAAGTATCATGGTTGAATACATAATAAAGAATTAATTGAAAATTAGTCAATGCAATAAAATTGATGTGTATTTTATAGTATACTCATACACTAACTACTAATTTGTTGCTTTTATAAAATTCCATTCGTATGGATGTACATGAAAATGGGTTTCTTAGAATCTCCCGCCAATACTTAGTGGCAGCCCTGTGATTCGACCTCCAGTTGTAAGTTTTGGTTTTGGTTATGGCTTCCCTAATTGCCAGCCAAACATCAGCATGCAATGTCATGAACACTTTCTGGGCTTTGTCATTTACACGCAGGATGGTCATAATGCAAAGGGAAAAAATGTAAAACACCCTTCTTGAATTTCTCCATTTTATCCTTTTCCTTTTTATTTTATTTCTTGCCAACCCCGAGATTTGAACTTGGGTCCTAGAATCCCAGGGCCAGCTGTGGCAGAGATACCAAGACCTGAGTTCAAGCCTCGTGCTTGGCAAAAAATATAATAATAAAATAAAATAAGGCCCTGGCTTGGAATTTGCACCATTTTTCTGGCAGACCTGGGATTTGAACTCAGCATCTGGGGATCTCTGTGGCACTGTGGGTGAAGGAGAAGCTCACCGTCCTTGAAGACAAGAAATTCAGACCAGTTCCCAGGGCCTGAATTGAAGCCCCAGCACTGGAAAAATACACACAGGAGTTTAGTGAGTATGACGTTTATTACCCTTATTCAATTTCATTTATTACATCCTATCATTCAGAATATATTTGCATATGAATTATACATCATACTGAGACCCAGGACATTTTGTCAGGGAAAAAAATGTGTCAAAAGTGGCTTCTTATTACATGAATAAATTTTTGGCAATGCCGGGATTTCAACTCATGGCCTACAATGTCCAATCCATAAATGGGGTCAAAGCCTTAGCACACCAACCTCTGGCAAACTGAGCTGCCAGAAAATTCTGATGACCTATTATCAAGCCACACTAGTGCTCAATCTATATCTATATCTATATCTATATCTATCTATCTATCTATCTATCTATCTATCTATCTATCTATCTGTATATATATATGTGTGTGTGTGTGTGTGTGTGTGTGTGTGTGTGTGTGTAGATTGCTGTATATATGTATATATGTAGAGAGAGAGAATGTGACGATATTATTAAATTTTATATTTATAGTTACCAATATTTAGTTATTAAGTTATATCTCCATTTAATGAAGTATCATGGTTGAATACTTATAAAATCATTAATTAAAATTAATCAATATCCTTCCATTAGGGGAATCACAACGTGTTGCTAGAATGGAAGATATAAATCCAATGATTGTTGTGTGGCTTTCTAAAATAGAATCATGAATTAACTGCAAATTTAATACTTTTATAACATTCCATTAGCATTCACATAAATAGGATTGAGTTTGTCAGGATCTCCCTCCATTTGTGTGTGGCAGTCCTGGAATTTGAACTCCAGGCCTGGGAAGTTTACTTTGAATGCAAACCATTGGAATGACACTGAAGATTTCAGATTGTCACGATTATAAAAAGAACAACAAGAAGAAAACAAAGCCAGGTGTCAGTGGCTCCTGTATGTAATCCTAGCTCCTCAGGGGGCTGAGATGTTGCCAATTTGAATTCAGCCAGGGCAAGAAAGTCCGCAACACTCTTATTTCTAAGAGATCACAGGAAAATATCCCCATGGGTTGGGTCTGTGGCTCAAGGGCAGGGTGCTACTCTTGAGAAAGAGGTGATCAGGGATAGGGCCTAGGCTCATATTTCAACCTGAGACCTGCCAAAGAAAAAAAGAAGGCAGTAACTCCATGTTTCTGTTTATTTATGGATGATGTATGGATGATGGGCATTCAGCAGGTTGCCCATGAACAGACCCCCAACCTGGGCAAGCTGGGACAAGCCCTCAGAAAGTACTAAGTCTGAGTCAGTAGCTTGAACAAAGTATCCTTCTCTGCCATTTAATAACTGAAGCCCAGAAGGCTTGCCTTGGCTGGTGTATGCAATGGGTTCATTATATTCTGGCTGAGATATCCCATTGGGATATTTAGCAGCCAGCCTCTGCCTCCACGGAGATCACTGTTCCTAGGCTGTACGAGTTGTGGAAGGTTCTGGCTCCATATTCCCTATCCCTCTTTAGGACGTGAGCCTAGATCTCTGGGGCCTGGTGGCTATCACTCATTCATCATTCCTCATTGCCGAGTCTTACACTGGTCCCAAATCCTGACAAAGATATGAAATGGCCAGCGATTTCTGTGCTGAAATGAGTATTCCAGTAAATTCCATCCTCATAGTTCCTGTTAGAAATAATCCTTGGGCTGTGAATGTGGCTAAGTGATAGAGTGCTTACCAAGCAAGCATGAAGCCCTGGGTTGGATTCCTCAGCACCACATAAACAGAAAAATCCAAAAGTGTCACTGTGGCTTAAGTGATAGAATGTAGCCTTGAGCAAAAGCAGCTCAGGAACATGCCTAGACCCTGAGTCAAGCCATAACACTGGCAAAAAAAAATCTGAGCTTGGTGAGACATACTCTTCTGGGATTCAGAAGAGGGCCGAGATTATAGGTAAGAGGTAGAGGGCAGGTGGTGGTGGCTCACTCCTGTAATAATAGCACTCAGGAAGTTGAGATCTGAAGATTATAACTGCAAGCCTGTGCAGGCAGGAAAGTCTATATGAGACTCTTTTCTCCAATTAAGCACCAAAAAAACCAGAGCTGTGGTACAAGTAGTAGAATGCTAGCCTTGAGCATAAAAACTCAGGGATAACATCCAGGCCATGAATTCAAACCCCAGGACTGGCACACACACACACACACACACACACACACACACACACACACACATACATACACACACACACACACACAAAGATAGAGCATTTGACAGTCAGCCTGCACAAGTTCGATCTCTAGCAACTCAGTATTAAAAAAAAAGTGAGAGAAGGGAAAGAAAGGCTTGCTCCAGGAGGTGATATGACCAGTGCCAAAATTCCAGAGGAGTTCTAAGATGTGGAACAGGACAGAGGTCCTCGGGCAGAAGGTACAGAGCATGCACAAAGGTCCTGAGGGATGGTTTCGAGAAGGCAGTGTGGGTGGAATGAATGTTCTGTGGCCTCAGACAAGTCTGGCAGAACACTGAAGGCTGGGTCAAGGTTTGTACTTGAGTCCCAGGTAGGTCAGACGGTGGGGTCCCAGAATGGGGCTCAGGGGAAGATTAGCTTGACTTTTAACCAAAGACCCCAGCCAATTTTGTGCCTGGAAGCCTATTTTTCACAGATCCTGACTCTCAGGCCCCCTTTGCATGGAGGAGTCAGGGCAAATGCACGGAAGAACTCTTGCTTAAGAAAAACTTCTACCCAATGCCTCCAGTGGCTCAAACCCTGTAAATCCTAGTTATTAAGAAGTCTGTGATCAGAGATTTTTGGTCAAAGCCAGCTCAGCGGAGGAAAGTTAGTGACAGTCTTCTGGTCAATGAACTACCAAAGTCCAGAAATAGAGCTGTGGCTCAAGTGGTAGAGTAAGAGACTTGAGGGAAAAAGTTAAGAGATCAGAGCCCAGACCCTGAGTTCAAGCCCCAGTACTCGCACAGAAAAAAAAAAAATTTTTCAGGAGATCCCAGTCCACTGTGGTGAAAGGCCATTATCAGCTGGGCGCTGGTGGCTCATGCCTGTCATCCTAGGTACTCAAGCCTGAGACCTGAGCATCAATCAAAATTAAAAGCTAGCCTGGGCATACTCTTATGTCCAATAAATCACCAAAAAGCTGGGAAGCAGAGCTACTGTAGTTCAAGTGGTACAGCACCAACCTTGTGAAAACAAGCTAAAGGATAGCACCTATGGTATGAGTTCAAGTCCCGGTAAACACACACACACACACACACACACATCCTTAACAGGTGCCCGTGGCTTATACAAGCAATCCTAGCTACTCAAAAGACTGAGATCTTAGGATGGCAGCTTGAAACCAGAACAGGCAGGAGAGTCCATGAGATTCTTATCTCCACTAAACTACTAAAAAAGATGAAAGTTGAGCTCTGGTTCAAGTGGTAGAATATTAGCTTTGAGCAAAGGAATCTCAGGGACATTGCCTAGGCCCTGAGTTCCAGCTCTAATATTTTTTTTAAAGACATCCTTTGCCACCCCCAAAGGCCATAAATCCTGATTTTGGTCATCCTAGACTCCACTTCCACTCCTGCCACTTCCACAGTACTGCTACTAGTGGCAGGTGTGTGGCCAACACTGGGTTAAGAAGTGAAAGTACACAAGGGGGTGCATATCCAGGTCAACACTAATACCCCAAAACAATGAGGTATTGGCCATACCAGTCTCTCATTCCCCCAGTTCCCTGGCCCTGGAATCTAAAGTCTGTGCCTCTGTATTCTGAGTATCTGGAATTGTCTAGAAGGACCTGAGAGGCCCTGTTGGGGCCAGAAGATAGACTGTCCTGTGATAAAGTACATTTACATTTCCTAGAAACTGACCTATACTTCCAAGCCACCTTTGGCCTCACCTCCCATGTAGCACGAGATCCTCCTTGCTTGGGCAGTCTTCAGTCAGCTGTCAAGCTCGAGTTGGCCAGACCCACCAGCAATCCCCCATTCCCCACTCCACTGCCAGCCTGATGAGAGGGATATGAAGTCAGAGGCCCAGTTGAGGAAAAGGATAGGACATTACATGACTGAGGCCCTCCCTTTGAGGCAGAGGAGACCCTATGCCCGCTGTCATCACTGACCCAGAATCCCCTGGAGGTGACCAAATATTGGGACAGCCAGACTTGTGCGCCAGAGAAAAGTTGGAACACAGGCCTGTGGCAATTTAGGACTCATTGCAGACCCTAATAGGGGGCAAAAGCAAGGTCGGTGTGAAGGAGGGACACCATCTGAGATCAGAAGAGGCAGACCAGCCACCACGAAAGGGACAGAAAAAGACGAGGGAAAATTACACACACACACACACACACACACACACACACACACACACAGAGATATTCCAAGCCCTTAGCAGTTACTGAGAACAAAACCATGAACTCCCTCTATTAGGATCACATTCAACCCCTGAGAAGATGGCACTATCATACTCAGACTAACTGTAGACCCACCATTGAGCCTCTCATATCTGGAATGTCTCAGAACCCAGCATGGAATTTCCTACCGTACACACTGCAATGTCGAAAACTCAGCCAACCCCTTTGTTTATTGTTGGACATGGGGTTTGAACTCTGGGTCAGGGCGCTGTCCTTCAGCTCTTCAGCAGAAGATGAGCACTTTATAATTTGAGCCACAGTGACGTTTCCTGTTTTCTGGTGGCTCATTGGATATCAAGACCCACAGACTTTCCTGCCCAAGCTGCTTTGAACCATGGTCTTTACATTTCAGCTTTATGAGTAGCTAGGATAACAGTTGTGAGCCACCAGAGGTGCCAGACATCATCCATCTTCATATACCCAGAGAAAACCCATTTCATCAGGCCACAAACTTTCTTGCAACCCTTTACTTCAGACTTTGACACCCAGCATCCAAATCCATCCTTCATTAGGGAGAATACAGACACAACAATCCCACCCCTGAACCCATTTGCCCACTCCCTGCCTGCCATAGGCCTCGACCACTTCAGTTCTTGGTAAGACACCATCCATTCTACTGTGGCTTCAAACTGGTGCAAACTTGCTGAGTTCTTAGAAATGTCTGTAAAGTGAGGCCAGCACCTGGTCTCTCAATCACAGCACCCTCCCACACACACCTCTACATCTTTGCAGCGAAGATGTTTTACTTTCTTTCATTTTTTCGATTGTGAGCTTGAATGCTGGGCCTGGGTGCTGTCCCTGAGCTCTTCAGCTCAAGGAAAGCACTCTACTACTTGACCCACAGCACCCCTTCCAGTTTTCTGGTGATTTTTTGGAGATAAGAGTCTCAGGGTCTTTCCTGCCCAGTCTGGCTTTGAACCGTGATCCTCTTATCTCACCTCCTGAGTACCTGGGATGACAGCCATGAGCTACTGGCACCCAGCAAAACATACTTTTCAATGCCTGTCATCCTATCCTGTCAGGAGACTGAGATCTGAGGACTGAAGTTGGATGCCACCCTTGGCAGCAAAGTGCATGAGAACTCTTTATCTCCAATTAAACACCCCAAAACCTGGAAGTGGAGCTGTGGCTCAAGCAGTAGAGGGCTCGCCTTGAGCTGAAGAGCTGAGGGATAGCGCCCAAGCCCAGAGTTCAAGCCCCATGACTGACCAAAAATAATTCAGTTTTCACTAACAAGTAGGAGCAAAAATGTGAGATTGAATAGTAACTAGAGCATTATCATTATATTTATTTCTCAGTGATCATTCTTGTAATGATTAATGAGAGTTTTCCAGCCAAGTTTAGCTTGAGAGTTAGTGTTAAGTAATGGATTAGATGGCAAGTAAATTTGAAATTGTTTTAGGGTACAGGGATTCAGGGAAAGGTAGGATCATTGGAAACTACAGTATTTTTCCTGATAAGTGAATTTGAGGACAAATAATATAATACTTCATGTTCGGGAACAAGATAACTTCAGAGGTTGAGTCAGAAAATTTGTGGGAATTAAGGCAAATTGAAATGTATTTCCAGAGTGCAAACTGGAGTATCCATTAGAATGATTAAAAACTAGAGTTTTTTTCTTAAACATTAGAATTGGACTATCATTAGAGTGAAAGTTAGGTTTCAGTTCCAGCTGGAGTTAGACTTAGCCTTAGGGAAATGGAAAGTTTAGGGCCAAACTGAAAGTAAATCTTCAAATAACAAGTCTAGTTAGAATTAGGATGAATGTGAAATAAGAAAGTGCTAATAATATTAAGATTAGGGTATGATCAGTGTGAGGGTTAGTCTCAATATTCCAGTAAGGGTTCGGATTACAAAAATGGCAAGATACTGAGTAAAACTACAAACTATTTTTAGAAAGATGAGTTGAATCAAAGTTAGGATGAATAAAAACTAATGTATTTGTATGGCTTTTAGAATCCAAAGGCTATTAGTTCTAGGGTTAGGGTTACTGTTCTAGTTCAGGTTAGACTTAGGCTTAGGGAAGGGTAAGCTTTACAGTAAAACTGAGTTTTCTGCTAACGTTTTCAAGTATAATAAGTTTGAAATTTAACAAAAACTACAGAGTTTTCCTAAGTTTCCTATTCAAGGTTGAATAGGGTTAAATTTAGAGTTAGTTTTCTAGTAAGGTTTATATATAGTTAGGGTTAGGGACTAAAGTAGATTTTAAATAAACCTGCAACTTCTTTTTGGAGATATAGGAGTTCAGTAAACGTTAAGATCAGTGGAAACTGAGATAGTTTTCATGATATGAAGATTTGAGGTTAATGATTCATAATAGGGAACGATTTCAGAGTCCAAGTCAGGGAATCTGTAGGATTTGGAACAAAGTGCAAATCATTTCAAAGACAATGAGTATCTGTTAGAATGTGGCTAAACTCGAGTATTTTCCATTAATTTTAGGATTGGGTTACTATTATCATCAAGATTACTCTTAGGGTTCTGTCCAAAATTAGAGTTAGGATTAGGGAAATGGAAAGTTGAGAAATTGAGTGCCTTACTTTGTTTGTAATGTATATGCACTATTCTAAGGCTTGAACTCAAGGATTGGGTTCTGACCCTGAGCTTTTTGCCGTAAGCTAGCATTCTACCACTTGAGCCATGAGTCCACTTCCAGCTTTCTTTGACAGTGAATTGGAGATGAGAGTCTCACAGACGTTCCTATCTAAGCTGACATTGAACTGAGATCCCCAGATCTCTGCTTTCTGATTTAAAGTAGGATTAATGCATGAGCTACTAGTGCCCTGGAAAATGCCTGAATTATACTGATTGTTTTTAATTTTGTTCGAGATTGAGACTTGAATTCATTATCTGACAGCTTTGTTCACTAAGTAGCATTCTGCCACTTGAGCCATGTCTTCACAAATGATTATTTTAAACAGCTGGAAATCATTAAATTTTCTTCAAATGATATGTTGTTCTAAAACTTATCCTAACCAAAAAAGATTTATTGACCCTAGAGATTATCTGAGCAGATTCTCATGCTTTGCTTCTAATTGCATAACATTTTAGGGACATGATTTTTTAATTATTATTTTAAGCAGCAAAGCAGTTATCATTAAACAAAGCAGTTTATGCATACAATATACCTTGATCAATGTCAACCCTTTCAACATTCTCATCCATCCCTCCCCTATACAGCTCTTCCTTCACTCTTCTTAATTTTATAGGATATTTACTGGATTCCTCTCTGCATTTTACCCCTTTTCTCCTATTCAATCTTCTGCCTTTTCCCACTCCATTCCTCTATTGACTACCCACTTCCATATGATCCAGCAACTCTACTCCTGGGTATTTACCCGAAAGAACACAAACCAGGATATAGTAACAGTTTCAGCACAACCATGCTTACTGAATCAGCCCAGATACTTCTCAAAAGAGAAATGAACCAAGTAAATGTAACACACACACACACACACACACACACACACACACACACACACACACACACACACACTGGAAATTATTCTTACTCATCAGAAAGAATATTGTTCCATTTGTATCTCTCATTTATCATTTCATCTGCCTGGTATCTCATTGCCATCGTATTGTCCCTGTACTGCAGTAACTGACACATGCAAACTGATGTAAAAGGTTTTCAGGTTATGGGCTAACCATAGATTCCTGAGTATGAGTTCTCTGCTCATTCTCTTTGTCTATGCATGCCTTTGAGTAGTGATTGTACAGATTCATTTGTACCATATGCTACACAGAAAAGAGATGAACCATACATATATATGTATGTATATATATATATATATATATATATATGATTATACACACACACACACACACACACATATATATATATATATATATACATACATGGATATATGCACACATATGGATATATATTAAATACTTGAGTACATTTTATGTTTTCAAGAATTATGGAGCTAACAAAAATCACATGCATTTTCCTACCTTTTCAGTTTTTTCAAAACCTAAGGAATTTTTTCTCTTTTGCAAACCTAATTTTTAAGATAATTTTACCATCTCTGATCTGTCAGTGGCCTTGAAATTAGATTTTCAAATAGGACAAAGTTATTTAGGCTTTTTGGTGGAAGAAAGGAATATTACTAGGGTTCTATTCAGGGGTTCTCTGCTTGCTAGACAGGACTTTGTATAGCACCAAGTATCTCAATTACTTTTGCCATACTTCTAGTCCATTTTATTTACTTGAGGTCTTGAACTTTTGCCCTGGTCAGATCTTAGATTGACTGAGACTTTGCTACCTATGCCTCCCACATAATTAGCTAGGATTACAGATGTGAACCACTATGGCCAGCTCATTTGTTGAGATGGCTGTCTTGGCAGTTATTTCTTTGGCCTGCCTCAGACCAAGATCCTTGTCATTTCTGCTTCCCAATCAGCTGGGATTACAGATGGAGCTACTATACTTGGTGTACATGACACCTGTTTTTTTTTTTTTGTCAGTCGTGGGGCTTGAACTCTGTTCTTGGGCGATGTTCCTGCACTCTTCAGCTCAAGGGGAGTGCTCTACCGCTTGAGCCACAGCACCAGTATCTGTTTTGTAGTGGTTTTATTGGAGATAAGAGTCTCACAGACTTTCTTTCTAGGGCTGTCTTTGAACCGTGATCCTCAGATCTCAGCATCCTGAGTAGCTAGGATTACAGGGGTCAGCCACAGGTGTCCGGCACACCTTCTGTTTTTTAAAAGAGGTTTTAATTGTAAAAAATGCTGTGTAGAGAGGTTATAGTTACATGAGCAAGTTAATGAGTACATTTTCTATCAAGCATTGTTACCTCCTCCTTTGTTTTTCCCCTACCCTCCCCTCCCACCTCCACAACTACACTCCCCTTTACTCCCTTCCCTTCTTCCCCGCCTATATTGTAAAGATCTTTTTTTTTAACATAGTGTCTTGTGCATCTCATTGTTACAATGGGTCAGCCTGTATCACTATTTATCTATTTTGTTTTTTCCCTTCCCCTCCCCAAGCTAGAGAAGGGTGTATACAAGATACAGGACACCAATACTAAATATAGTTAAAACAAGGGTTAAACCATGGGGGAGGAACATAAAAAGAAAAAAAAAAACACATGGTAGATTATAAATCCTATCTTGTGGTTCATTTCACTTAACATCATCTTATCTGGTCATATGTACATAGCTTTTGAACTTTTATGCTTGTCCCAGACATGCAATAGTTATTGCAAATAAGGGAAACCATAGGACCAATGTTTCTTTGGTTTTGGCTTACTTCACTTGATATAATGTTTTCTAAGTCCTCACTTAGAGCTCTCCTATGAGCCAGCAGTCCACATTTTTGGGTATTTACCCAAATGATCACAAACAAGACCATACTAAGCTACTGGTACAACTATGTTTATTGCAGCATTATTTACCATAGCTAAGATATGGAACCAACCCATATGCCTCTGAGTAGCTAAATGGATCAAGAAAATGTGATACACACACACACACACACACACACACACACACACACACACACACACACACACACTGGAATTCTATGCCTCCATCAGAGAGAATGACATCGCCCCATTTGCTAGGAAATGGAAAGACGCAGAAACAATTATATTAAGTAAAATAAGCCAGGCTCAAATAACCGTAGGTTCCATGGTTAATCTTACTTGGAGTAACTAGTACATGGTACCATATAACCATATAAGAGGATGTTATGTGAAATGAACCCCAAGATAGGGACACAAATAATTTGTATTCCATGAGATTCTCTTCTCTCTATGATCCCCCAAATAAAACTGGAAGGGGAGCTGTCGTTCAAATACAGAGCACCACTATTAAGGGAAAAAGCCTAAGTGACAAGGTTAGGTCATAATTTTAAACCATAATATCAGCCCTCAAAAAAGTTGATTTCTGTTCCTTGAGGTTTTTATTAAATTGATCCGGAAAATAATCAACGTTGTATTTATGTTTAGCATTACTATTAAAATCATGTTATGTTTATTTATGGTATTCTTTATTTTCTTAAATTTTACTTACACTTTAATGTCCAGTAATGATAAGAAATGATTACTGTTTCACAAGTTTTTATGTCAGTTGAATATATGGATGAGAGATGCATACAAGTCGTTTGGACTGAAAATAGATATTAGCAAGTTCTTCACATAAGAATTAATAGTTGAAGGAGCTGTGGGTATGTACGAAATCAACTAAAGAAACCAGCAAGGAAAGATAAGGTATGATTCTGGAAAGCAAACAATTTTGGAAGAAAAAAAAAAGGAAAATATGTAGCTTTTGGTAAGAACTTTGTAACCCATCTGCACATTTAATTCCTTATTTCTAGTGGAAGACATTTCAGTTAACTTTATTTTACAAAGTTAAACATGATTGACATTTAATACTAACTGGCCTCTGTCTCAGGTAAGCAATTATTCTAGCCAGGTGCAAGGTGCTCATGCCTATAATCCTAGCTACTCAGAGAGCTGAAACCTCTAGATCCTAGTTCAAAGCCAGTCTGGAGAGGAAAATTGGTGAGACTTTTCTGTGGCACTGTGGCTCAAAGTGGCAGCACTAGTCTTGAGTAATAAATCTCAGAGACAGAACCCAGGCCCTGAGTTCAAGCTCTCTGACATTATTCTTAAAATACTTGTTCTCATTATTTCTTTAACTTGTCTAGAAGGATGGTTTAAACTTAGGGTTTTTCTTTTTTTAATTTTAATTTTAATTTTTTTGTGAACATACTGTACAGAGGGGTTGCAATTACATAAGCAATATAATGAGTACATTTCTTATCAAGCATTGCAGCCTCCTCCTTTGTTTACCCTTCACATCCCTTCCCAGCCTCCCTCCTCTCCCCCACCCAATCTCCTCCCTTCCCGCACCAAAGTTGTAAAGTTCGTTTTCGACATGACAACTCGTACTTCTCATAGTTGCCACTGGTCCACCTGTATCCTTAAATGACTTGTTTTTCTCATCTCCTCCACAAATTATACCAACATCAAATATAGTGAAATCAGGGGTTATACTGTCGGGGAGGGACATACAAAGCAACAAAGAAATAATCTTATAAATGAGCTAGAAACAAATGCATGAAAGAAAAATAAAACATTTATATATATATATATATATATATATATATATATATATATATATATATATATATATATATAAGGGTTCATTTTCCTAACATCACATTATCTGACCTTTTCTGCTTGACTCATACATATACGAGATATTGCAAATAAGGGAAAGAATGGGACCTATGTTTATTTGGGCTTGGCTTACTTCACTTAATATAAATTTTTCCAAGCCTTTCCATTTCCTAACAAATGGGAAAATGACATTCTTTCTGATGGAGGTATAGAATTCCATTGTGTATATATACCACATTTTCTTGATCCATTCATCTACTGAGGGGCATCTGGGTTGGTTCCATATCTTAGCTATGGTAAACAATGTTGCAATAAACATAGTTGTGCTGGTAGCTTTAGTGTGGTCTTGTTTGTAAACATTTGGGTAGATGCCCAAAAGTGGGATTGCTGGGTCATAGGAGAGCTCTAAGTGAAGTATTTTGTGGAACCTCCATACTAGTTTCCAAAGTGGTTGAACAAGTTTACATTCCCACCAACAATGAAGTAAGGTTCCCTTCTGTCCACATCCTCTCCTGCATCTGTTATTGTTACAGTTCTCGATTATAGCCATTCTAACTGGGGTGAGGTGGTATCTCAGTGTTGTTTTGATTTGCATTTCTTTTATGGCTAGGGAGGTTGAGCATTTCTTCATGTGTCTATTGGCCATCATTCTTTCTTCTTCAGAGAAATTTCTCTGTAAGTCTTTAGCCCACTTATTTATTGGGCAGTTATTTCTTTGAGGATTTGTTGTTGGGGGATTTAATTTTTTGAGTTCCAAGTATATTTTAGATATGAGACCTTTGTCCATTGTATGGCTAGTGAAGATCTTCTCCCAATCCGTGGGCTTTCTATTGGTCTTGCAAGCTATGTCCTTTGCCATGCAGAAGCTCTGCAACTTCATGCAATCCCATTTGTCCAACCTTTCTTTGATTTCTTGTGTTTCCAGGTCTCTATTCAGAAAATTTCGGCCTGAGCCAAGGAGACCTAGGGTTTCTCCTATTCCATCTGTAATATTTTCAGAGTGTCTGCTTTGTCTCCAAGGTCTTTGATCCATTTGGAGTTGATTCTGGTGCAGGGTGATATATAAGGATCTAGTTTTAGTTTTCTACAAGCAGCTAATCAGTTTTGCCAGCACCATTTACTGAAGAGGCTGTCTTTCTTCCATTCTATTATTTTAGCTCCCTTATCAAAGATTAGTTGGCTATAGGTCTGTAGGTTAATTTCTGGGTTTTCAATTCTATTCCATTGGTCCTGAGGTCTGTTCTTATGCCAGTAGCAAGCTGTTTTGATTACTATGGCTTTGTAGTAGTGTTAGAAATTTGGTATTGATATTCCAACAGCACTGTTCTTTCCACTGAGGAGCGTTTTTGTTATTCGGGGTTTTTTACTGTTCCATATGAATTTTTGGATTGCCTCTTCTATTTCCTTGAAGAATGAGGTTGGAATTTTGATAGGTATCAAGGGATTTTTTATTTCATGTTGTCTTAATTTATTTTTAAGATGTTCAGAGAGAAATGATTTATAGTAAGAACTGTTTTGTATTGCTTTGTATTACGTTTTGCTTCTACACATATAATTCAACTGGAAAGTAGATGGCCAAAACCCTCTTCCCCCCACCAAAGTTGTAAAGTTAATTTTTCGACATAATGACTTATATATCTCATTGTTGCAATGCGTCCACCTGTATCCCTAGTTAAATGATTTGTTTTTGCCCTTCCCCTTCACAAATTGTACCAACATCAAATACAGTGAAAGCAGGGGTAGGGACATGAAAATCAGTATAGAAATCATCTTATAAATTTGTTAGAAACAACTGCATGAAAGAAAAAAATTGAATACTTATCTTGGGGTTCATTCCCCTAGCATCAATTTATCTGACCTTTTCTGCCTTACTCAGCATATCCTAGTTATTTCACATAAGGGAAGCCATGGTACCTATGTTGCTTTGGGTCTGGCTTACTTCACTTAATATAATTTTTTCCAAGTCTTTCCATTTCCTAACAAATGGAGCAATGTTATTCTTCCTGATGGATGCATAGAATTGCATTGTGTATATATACCACATTTTCTTGATGCAGTCATCTACTGAGGGGCATCTCGGTTGGTTCCATATCATAGCTATGGTAAATAATTCTACAATAAAAAATAGGTGTGCCGGTAGCTTTAGTATGGTCTTGTTTGTGATCATGTGGTTAAATGCTCAAAAATTTGGATGGCTGGGTCATAGGAGAGCTCTATGTGGAGTCTTTTGAGGAACTTTCGTACTGCTTTCCACAGTGGTTTAACAAGTTTACACTCCCACCAACAATGTAGTAAGGTTCCCATCTGTCCAAATCCCCTCCAGCATCTGTTGTTATCAGAGTTCTTGATTTTGCCAGTCTAACTGTGGTGAGGTGGTACCTCAATGTTGCTTTTATTTGTAATTCTTTTATGGCTAGAGAGGTTGAGCATTTCTTCATGTGTTTATTGCCCATCCTTCTTTCCTCTTCAGGGAAGTTTCTCTTTAAGTCTTTAGCCCACTTGTTTATTGGGCAGTTGTTCCTTTGAAGATTTGTTGTTGAGGGATTTAATTTTTTGAGTTCCAGGTATATTTTAGATATGAGACCCTTGCATGTTGTATGGCTAGTGCAGATATTCTCCCAATCCATGGGCTTTCTAGTGATCTGGCTAGCTATGTCCTTTGCCATGCAGAAGATCTGCAGTTGCATGCAATACCATTTGTCCCATTTGTCTTGAATTTTTTTTTTTTTTTGTATTTCTGAGTCTCTATTAAGAAAATTTCGGCCTGTGCCAAGGAGACCTAGGGTTTCTCCTATTCCATCCTGTAATGTTTTCATAGTAAGACTTCAAACTTTTAAAGTTTGAAGATCTTTGATTCATGTTGAATGGATGTGAGTAGATTGAGCTGTTGCATACATTTGTGTGTGTGTGTGTGTGTGTGTGTGTGTGTGTGTGTGTGTGTGTGTGTGTGTGTGTGCCCGTGTGTGTATCATTGAAATCAAGGATAAGGAACTTGGTTCCTTTTCCTGAGATATACATTATGGTGTTTCTTTGTTGGTGTTAGGCTGATTGCTTGCCTTTGCCTGATGTGAACATTCTAGCTCAATTTTTCAATTAAAGTTTCTTAATTATTATTGAACATATAATGCTCTAATATTGCTTTGTCTTTAGTCTGCCATCTAGGATCTTCTTTTCCTCTTAAATATTAACATTCAATATGAATTTTACCTCCTGACTAATTTTCCCTTTAATTTGCATTTTGAAATAAAATTATAATACCTTTGATCTCTGTATTCATGAAGAAAAACCACTTTGAATTCTCTGTTTAAAGTAATAACACCTGGACAGATTTGTTAGCACCAAGACCTTAAATTATCTTTTGTAGTTTTAGTTTAAAATAACCCTCCACCATGTTTTTAGCATGGGTAGAAAAGAATTCCCACAATGCCTCACAACTTTTATCTTTCACTTTGTCTATGCTTCCTTGTCAATGCTAAATTGTTCTGGATGCCTGTATTAGCTACCCAAACCCCTGCAAAGCTGTTGCTGCTACCCAATTTCCTGCCAATGCAACTTAGCAATTACAGTCACAATTACCCTTTCCGTGTTATCCTATACTGTGCTACTCATTTTGCTACCCATAATTCTTAACACCATGGTTCCAGCCACCTGATCCCTGATACCCCTGTCTATGGTGCCACATTCCCAAACAAAGTAAGGCCAGAGTAGGCACAGACAGTCGAATTGGGTACTCCTCTTGCAGATACAATGGGACGTTATTCCTCAGGTATTTAACATGAGGAACTAACTAGTGGTGGAAAGAAAAGAGGTTACTCAGAGGGGACTAAAATCCAAGGATATTAACTTGTAACTTGTTGCTAGGAAAAGCAGGCCCTAAGGTGAAAGTTAATGGGAAAAGAAAATTTGACAAAAATATTGGGAATGATATAAACAAAAGTTTTAGCTTAATCTCCTCTTCCAGTGATCTGAATTATTTTAGGACATAGATATGTAACTACTTTGCATTTTTAAAAGTTTATGAATTTGCACATTTATGTGGTACTTATATTAATTTATGGAATATTTGCATATGATCATGTTAATGATACTCAATAGTTTATGCTTTATGATATGCTCATGAGTCTGCCTTTGGCAATATGAATTGAGCTCTCTAACAATAAATGTTATTTCATTGTCAAATACTACAAGGATATTACTGAGGCTAATACCAAAATGAAAGCTGAAACAAGAAAACTGAACAAAGCTACAAGTTTGAAGGGAAGGAGTCAGTGGTAAGGGCTAAGATAAAACAGAAATTCTTCACATAGGAATCTTGGAAGAATAGAATGTGTCTTGTTGACTAGCTTTTTAAACATTCTTAGAAATCAGAACATGATTTTTGATTCTTGCTTTTTGGGACCTCTTTAATGAGTGGTTAAACAAAAAATTATTGAAATGACTGAAAATCCACTGACATGAATTATTAGATTAACATTATACTCAAAGTTGCCTTGAGATGCAGGCAGGCTGGATTCATTTTCTATTAAATTAATGGAATAATCTTCCTTTTGAATGGTTGGACAGTCCATGACACTTGCTCCAAAACAAGAAAAGATACTGGAGAGAAAAAAAAAAGAGGAAGGAGAGTCAAGGCTGCTGAAATTAGCATAGTTCCCATTTGGACTTTAATGGGTTGTTACTACAAAGAATTAGAATTTCATCTTAAGATAATAATTTTAAAATGGCTGAGCTAAAGGATAGCTTCGAAATGTAATATTTAATGCTGTTGCATTACTTGAAGACAAAGGTTTACAGAAAACTTTAAATTCCAGAAAAACTGTAATGGACCAATAAACACCTAGAAGAAATATAATTTAAAAATTTACCTGTTCAAAGCAAATCCTGGCATGAAAGTCTGTGAGTCACTTATCTCCAAACAGGAAGTAGCACTGTGGTTCAATTGGGAGAGGGCTCCCCTTGAGCTGAAGCACTCTGGGATATGTTAATACCCAAACCCTGAGTTCAAGGCCCATGACTGACAAAAAGAAATCTTAAAGAATTAAATCATTAGGGTTGGAAGAAGCCTTGTGGTAGAGTGCTTGTCTTGCATGCATGAGGTCCTGGTTCAATTCCTCAGCACCACATAAGCAGAAAAAACTGGAAGTGGCACTGTGGCTAAAGTGGTAGTGCACTAGCCTTGAGCTGATCAGCTCAGGGACAGCACCCAGACTCAAAGTTCAGGCACCCCTACCAACAACATCAACAACAACAACAACAAATTAAAGCATCAAACAACCTGAAGATGTTGTCCAGAATAATGAATGCAGCATTATCCGTTGACATGACTTAGTGACTTGAAACCAAGTTTACCAGGGGAGATAGTGGGCATTTTGTGTGTGTGTCAAAACCTGAAAAATTATTTTATACTTTCCCAGGGAGGGAGAAAGGAGGAAATGGTGGGGGGAGGGGGGAGGTGTTTGGTGGACTTGCCTCTTGTTTCACTGATTGTTTTCTGTAGTCAAATTCAGAGAAATTCTGCTTGCAATCCTAGTTGCCTGGGCAATGACGAAGCCATGTCCTGGAAGTGGTTTTGTCCTGTCCTTGGCCTGGTTCCAACCACCACTGGATAATCCAAGTCACACTGCAGGACCAAGATGCCTTGAAGACTACTGATCCATTGGGCAGCTGGACCTAACCAGAGCCAGAATAAGCAGAAAATGCAATTCTGAGGGCAGCACTGGAAATTTACATATGGTAGAGATTTTTTAATATATTTTTATTGTAAAAATACTGTACAGAGGGCTCAGAGTTACAGAACTAGGTAATGAGTACATTTCCTATACAGCATTGTTACCTCCTCCTTTGTTTTTCCCCTGCCATCTTTTCCCTCCCCACATCTCCAACTCCTCCCTCCTCAACCCCTGCCTGACATTGTAAACTCATTTGCGACACAGTGTCCTGTACATATTGTCACAATGGTCAACCTGCATTCCCATTTAAGCGTTCTGCTATATTCCTTCCACTCCCCAAATTACAAATATATATATAAATATATGGTGCAGAACAGTGGAATCAAATAAAGTGAAATCAGGGGTTTACCGTGGGGGAATAATGTACAAAAGAAAGAAAGGAAAAACCAGTTGTGTCTCTGACTTGGAGTACATTTTGCTTAACATCATCTTGTATGGTCATATGTACCTAGCTTTGATCTTCTCTACTTGTCCTAGACATGTACTAATCCTTGCAAACAAAGGTAAAACAAGGTAAACCATGGGTCCTATGTTTCTTTGGGTCTGGCTTACTTCACTTAATATAATTTTTACCAAGTCTTTCCATTTCCTAACAAATGGGGCACCCCATTCTTTCTGATGGAAGCATAGAATTCCAGTGTGTGTGTGTGTGTGTGTGTGTGTGTGTGTGTGTGTGTGTGTGTGTGTGTGTGTGTACCACATTTTCTTGAACCATTCGTCTACTGAGCAGCTTTGGGGTTGGTTCCATATCATAGCTATTGTGACTAATACTCCAATAAACATGGTTGTGCTGGTAGTTTTGTGATCATTTGGGTAAGTGTGCAAAAGTGGGGTTGCTGGGTCATTGGGGAGCTCTAGGTGGAGTCTTTTGAAGAAATTTCATACTGTTTTCCAAAGTGGTTAAACAAGTTTAAACAGCTACAAGTAATGCAGTTGGGTTCCTTTTTAGATACATCCCCACCAGCATCTGTCATTATTACATTTCGTGATTACAGCCATTCTAACTGGAGTGAGGTGTAATCTCAATGTTTTGATTTGCATTTCATTTATGACTAGAAAAATTGAGTATTTCTTCATGTGTCTAATGGACATTTTTTATTTCCTCTTCAAAGAAGTCTCTCTTTAAGTCTTCAGCCCACTTAGTTATTGGGCAGTTGTTCCTTTGAGGATTTGTTGTTGTGGGATTTATAATTTTGATTCCTAAGTATATTTCAGATATAAGACATTGTCTGTTTTATGACTCATGAAGAACTTCTCCCAGTAAGTGGGCTTTTTATTGATCTTGCTATCTATGAACTTTACCATGCAGAAGCTCTGCTGTTTCATGCAATCCCATTTCTCCAACCATTCTTTGATTTGTTTTGTTTCAGGTTCTCTATTAAGAAATTTTTGGCCTGTGCTAAAGAGCCTAGAGTTTCTCTTATCCTTCTGTAATGTTTTCACAGTGTCTGCTTTTATTTTGAGGTCTTTGATCCATTTTGATTTGATTATCATGCAGAGTGTTTTATATATATATATGGATATATCTTTAGTTTTCTACAGGTGTTCAAATAATTTTGCCAGCACCATTTACTGAAAAGGCTGTCTTTCTTTTATTCAATTTTTTTAGCTCCCTTGTCAAAGATTAGGTGGCTATAGGTCAGTGGATTAAATGTTGTCTTAATTACAGAACATTTCTAGATGCAAGAGAGCTCATGATCCCAACCAAAAATTTGAAAAAATAAGTATCATTCTGTTAGAGTCCCAAGAAATGATGAAAGATTACAAAAGTTTAAGCCTGATGAAATAGGAGAGTTCATTTAATGTAGGACTTTGTAGACCTGGCTAAATTAGAATTTAGAGTTAAAATAGATATTTTTTGTTTGTGATTTAATATTGTATAGGATACTACAAAATTCTTTTCAAGTAAAAGATTTAATTTACAAATTCACTAATTAGTCTGGCATTCTAATTGACTAGAATATTCTTTCAGCTGGGAAGGTGGCTCAGTGGTTGAGCGCTTGCCTTGCATGCCTGAGTCCCTGGGTTTGATTCCTCAGCACCACATAAGCAAAAAGAAAAAAGCCAGAAGTGGCGCTGTGGTTCAAGTGGTGGAGCACTAGCCATGAGCTGAAGAGCTGAGGGACAGTGCCCAGGCCCAGACTTCAGGCCCCACAACCGGACCCTCACAAAAAAAATATAATATTCTTTCAAGGGAGGTATAATAAGAACTTAGTTAATAGATAATTCCAACAGTTCATGTGTAAGAAGATAATGTGAATAATCTAGACAAACTGTCAACAAATTGATTATATTAATTTCTATAGAAAAGGAGCAATCTTTTGAGATTTTGGTGTAATGTGGTATGAAGAGAGTAATTGTGTGACATCTTTTTTTTCTACCTATACATAACACAGGAAGAAATTTTCTTAATTATGTACCTCTGTATACAATGAGAAAAATGCTAGGTTTGAGGTTTGTTTTTATTTTGTTTTTGTTGCTTTGTTTGTCCTAGGGCTTAACCTCAGGCCTTGGGCACTGTCCCTGACCTGTTTTTGCTCCAGGCTACTGCTCTACCACTTGAACCTCAGTGCCTCTTGGGTCTGGCTTTTCCTTATGAGTTTATTGGAGGTAAGAATCTAAAGAACCTTCCTGCCTGGGTGGGCTTTCAACCATAATCTTCAAATCTTATATTAATATATACAGATCTCCTGAATATCTATGATAGATAATATATATATAATAAGATAAATATAAAATAAAATAAAAATAAATAATATTTGCAAGTGTTCTGATCTCAGGAATACCACTGCGGTGAAAATGATGTAACAAAGTTTAGTGTAGTATTCTTGCCACAATAGGAAGGACATCACATTAGGATAATTGTAGTATTTTTTCACAATAGTGATAAAGTAGTCATGATGTGAATTTAGCGAATTTTAAGGTGCACCTTACAAGTTGGAAATTGTTGGGCTAGAATGACTTTATGGCATAAAAACTTGGGATTGATTGTCATAGAAATAATAGCTTACTCTGATGAAGAAATGTTTACTCTTAAGGAATTATTATAGATACTTCATAGTGTTATCCTCTACCAGAATGTGTCTATTTTCCTGTTGACTTTTAAGTATGTAATGCCTCATTGGAAACTGCATCTATTGCTGAATTAATTAAAATGCAAACAGTTACTGTTTTGAATGTCTCTGGTATGGCATGTTCAGAATTTGAAAATGAGTAGTTAGTAGTCATAATAATGTTGAGGAACAGATATATTCTGTCCTCTTAACAATTAGTGAGTTTTCAAAGTTAGGAGTTTCCATAGAATTGAACTATTTTCTGTTTTAGTATGAGACAATACAAAATAATGTTTTTTAAAAAATAATGGCAAGTGTATTCTGACAATATTGTGTAGTTTGATAACATTCATGTCGATGTCCCTCCGATAAATAAAGAGGTAATTCAAATTAGCAGGCAAAATGTTCATTTTTATAAAAGATAATACACATAGAATAATATTTACTATACCAATACAGTGAAATTATATATTATGCAGCTCATTTTTAAGTTAATTTTATTGCCAAGGTGATATATAGAAGGGGTTGCAGTAATTGTAAGGTAGTGGATATATAACATCTCAAAATTTTTACCCCCTCCCTTATTTTTCTCACACTTTTCCTTCACCCCAATACTCCTCACAAGTTGTAAAGTAAATTTCTAAAATGTTGTCTTGTGAGTGTTGCTATTGCATTGGTTTTCCTTTTGTCCTTTGTTGGGCCATTTTATTATTCCGTTTCCCTTGCCAAATGAAGATAAATGTATATACAATACACAGGATACTGAAATCAAGTACAACAGTGGACAAACCATAGAGGAAAACACAAAAGAAATCACAAAGTACATTAAAAACAACAACCACAAAGTAAAACCTCTCCATATCTAGGAGTTTATTTTGCTCAGCATCATTTTATGTGGTCATTTATACATAGCTATTGAGTCATTCTACTCATCTGCTAGGACTATCCTAGATATTTCCTAGTTATTACAAATGAGGGAAACCATGGAATCTGTTTCTTTGTGTCTTGCTTATTTTTCTTAGTAGGATTTTTCCAGCTCTTTCCATTTCCTTATAAATTGGAAGCATAGAATTCCTCCATACATATATAAAACACATTTTTTCAATTCCCTCATCTACTGAGTGGTATATCGGTTTAAAACATGATTGCATGTAAGTATCACTTAAGGCCATTCAAAATGACAGATGGCAACTCAGCAGATATACTAATGTCATGATTTCCAAATAAGATAGTATTTTATGTTGGTACAAGTGTTGAGATATCTGAATGAGTCTAATGGATATCTTGCACTGAATTAGGCAGGAAGATATCCAATATCATATAGGATAAAAATGGTAGTGACAAAATATTTCCCTTGAGAAAGATATAGGAGGCTGCCAGAAGTATGAATTAGTTCAGATAATTTGAAGGATTTAGAAATGCAAGCTCAATTATGTCTCTTTACATAATAATCATGTAAGTGGAAGGGCAAAATAAGGGTAAGAGAAGAAAATAACTGACAGCAGACAATTTTCCCAAGTTACAGTACAAAAAAATATAATCTATAACTACCAAATTAAAGAGATCCCAATATAACACGTCCCACTTAATTTAGGTACATGCAGAATTTTTACTTGGCTTTTTCCTACTCTAATGCTCCAAAATAAATGAATACTTATAAGAAAAGTTATGTGATTGCCATTGCTTCAACTTGAACACTAACTGTGATAAGCCCTCTTTTTCTCATTTTTGCACTTGGAAAATAGTCCCTAAGTTGATGATGTTGTGGCTGATTAGAGTCAGAGTTAGGGCTTCTATTTTTACAATTATCCCAGAATAGTTTAAAGCCGGCTTTCCCCAGGACATCCAACTACATTGTCTGAAACTGTACATTGAACACACCCTCACACCTGAGCACATTATTTGAAATTATACTTCAGTTTTTCTTGGCACATTCTACTTTCTGCTTTTGTCTTTTTTGCACATTCCTTTTGAGTTCATAGTTGCTCTATTTCCATTTCATCTTTACAAACTGCTAAGAACATTGTTCAACTACCACTTCTTGTTTGCACACGCCCAGTCTATGTATGAAAGTACTTTGTCCATGTTAAGAAATAGAATAATACTTTATCTCTGAGGAGAAAAGTTCCACAATATAATCCTATGCCCACATTAGAGGATGTAGAATTTAAAGCATTTTGAGACAGTGATATTAGAATTGAAAGGCTCCGTAGGGAAATTTTCCTGGAGCTCATTAGTTTACCCTAAAGAAATAAAAATATCCACAAAATTTGGAGCTAATTACTAAGTATCTGAATTAACATTAGATCCTAGATGTTGTGTTAATACAAGTCATGATTGTATTATTGTTACAACAGAAACCTTCACAGCTTGGCAATGTATATGAGAAAATGAAAGAAAGGCATTAAAGCAAAATGTCTTATCTTTTTAGGCATTTAATCCTAGTGGTGAGGGTAATGTCTGAACTCTTCCATTCAATAAAAGCTTGAAATTTATAAGAACACTTTCCTACATATATGAATTTGTGTCAGGTTGATAGACAGGGATATTTCAGCATGGAGATATACTTAACAAGAATTACATCTCAATAGAGTATTTGGCAGTTATGATGTGTCAATAGCTATTGAAGCATTTTCTATTTTAAAGAAGAATCAATTTGAGGAGTCTTCAGTCACATCCGTAAAGCTGTATGTTCAACTTAATACTTGGTGTTACTTGTCCTACATTTATAATGAGTAGGCTGATAAGATATCCAAACATATCTAAATATATTTCAATAAAATCCCAAACTGATATGGAGAGATGAGTCACTAATTGGAACTGTAGGACAAATTAGGCTTGTCTGTGCTTCAGTTCAATCTATAATCTCCTGGCTAAAGTTTTCAAAAATGTTCACAGAATACCTCTAAGAAAAGTTCATGACAGTTATATCTGTATAATATTTCTAAGGTCAGGATTAAAGCATTTGTTCCCAACATTTAGAATCAACAGGACCTGTTGAATTTATTGGTCCAGAATTTTGTCTCCACATTCATAGCTCAACATTTTATCAATATGACTTTCACCAAAACACTGTTCTTATTGATCTTGTCTATGTCCTTTTACTTTTCAAATCCAAATAGTAGATTTCCTTACTGAAATTTCTTTCCTTCCTTTTCTTCTGTAAATCTGTGTTTATTACCTTTTGTTTCCTTGTTTATCTCTTTCCTCCAATCTTGTCCACACTGGTACTCACATTGTTCACACTTTCGTCAGAACTTTCCTTTTCCTCTTCCCTTTAATAATGTCCCTGATTTTATCATTACATTTCATATTCATGTTCGTGGATATTTTGATGTTGTTCAAACAGACCTATCTTGGCATCTGTTTAACATAAACCTTAGAACTATCAGAGAGTTTATTTTCCTCTAAATCCATCTTTTCCTCCTGTAGTCCTTATCACCAAGAATGTAACTAACACAGTTAGGAGACAGAGATGTGAAAACACTTTATATTTCTTCTTACCCTACCTCCATCCATAGATAAGATGAATGATCAAGATTTTTTCAGTTTCTGTCATAATGTAATTTCTATGTACTCCTTTTTATGTCCCTGACACCAGCCTATTGCAAATACTCATCACCAGTCACTCAGTCCTAAAACAACTGTTTACAAAATATGCATTTTTCCCCATAGTCTTTTCATATTGGTCCTCTTCTTCACCAAATGACTCTTCTTTTCAGCACACAGAGTAAAGAACTCAGAGAAAAATTCTAGTACCATTATTTACTCACAACATTGACTGTTGGTCTTATATTTCTCACCTGTAAATGGATGTAATCTACTAGAAATATTGAAGACTATATTTGTTGAATTCTAGAGCAAGGAAAAAGAAAGTAAACAGTCCTTACATTTTCTACCTTAGCTTACAAATAAGGAAAGAGTCAAATTCAGTTTGTTGGTATAAAGTCAGAAATAGTTTCATGCAGAAATAAAAATGAATTTTAACTCCTGGCTCTGTAGGTTGTGTCCTTTTATGATAACTGCAGTTATGTAAGTGGTATTATGTAAATTGTATCATGTATTTACAGCTGTAATGAAGAACATGTTCTTAATATATCATTGGTAAACATTGGTTATTGAATAGTATCTATATGAGAATGTTATTTGAGCTAATCACACTAAGTTGAAACCTACATCTTAGTCCATCAAAATATGGAAATAAATGATTTTATTTATAAGAAAATAATACCACCAAGAACAGTGAGTATACATTAGAATGACCGCTGGAATAACATTACGGTTTTTACTGTCTCTACCTGTTTATGTGATTGTATTTCTTGATATTCAAACTCTCCTCTTGTTATTCTGGTTCTTTTATTTTTTCTTTTTGGTTCGTCATGGGGCCTGGACTCTGGGCCTGGCACTGTCCCTCAGCTCTTCAGCTCAATGCACTCTACCACTTGAGCCACAGTGCCACTTCCTGCTTTTTCTGCTTATGTGGTGCTGAGGAATCAAACCCAGAGCCTCATATAGGCAAGGCCAGCACTCTGCCTCTGAGCCACCTTCCCATCCTTCCTCTTGTTATTGTTATTATATGTAATCCAACTCTGTTTATAACTATGCATTCAATGTGGGAAATTTAGCTTCAAAGATATCTAAAGATTTTTTTTTCCTTTTCAATCACAACATCGTCATTATCAGGCTACACTGTGGTCATCATCCTCTCCATCAAAATTATTATTAGTATCATAAGTGCTAATTATTGAACGTTGGATATGTGTCTATGATTTTATTATTATTTGTCTTTTGATTAATAATTTTAATGTTACCACTCTGCATGCATCCATATTGAAATTTTGAACAAATAAACAAAAAAAACTAAACCATATCAGGTTGCTTCACTATGTGCTTATAACAAATTATGGAATAGATTTTTTTAAGCATTGAAAATTCCTAATCAGTATGAATTAACCTCCTCCCTCTCCTTAACTACAAACAAATATTTAAGAGTTTGGGCAGAACCTTTTCAAGTAATATACTGTAAATGTTACTACAATATCATATGTATATCTAAAATTCACTTGAAAGTAATAAACTCTACTTCCTATTGAAATATTAGTTATTTTATTCTAGGAAAGTTTTAGAAAAATAGAGTGTATATCTTTGAAATGAAAAAGGTCAAGAATAGTAACATGAAAATTTTAGAGGGTGTCTGTCATATATATATATATATATACATATATATATATATATATATATATAAATGTTATGTGTAAAATAGTACATTTTTAGAGATTATTTGTCATCAGAAATATATACATATATCTAAGTTTATTTGCAGAATGATATACATCATAGTGAAACAAACATCTTAAAACATAATTAAAATAAAAAAAAAATACTTCATGAAACCAAGTGCCGGTAACTCACCCTTATAATATGAGCTATTCTGGGTGCTGAGATCTTAGAATTGTTTCCAAAACCAGCCCAAACAGAAAAGTACTTATTCAATTCTTATCTCCAATTAACCACTGAAAACAGGAATTAGCTCTTTTCCTCAATTTCTGGAGTGCTGTCTTTGAGCATAAAAATGCTTAGGGACAATGCCCAGGCCTTGCAATCAACACCACCAACAACAAATTGTATCACATTAATTTCACAAAGGCATCTTTTAACTGCTGTGAACATTTCTTAGAAACATGAATACATACCCCTGGAAAATGTTAAGTAAAAAAGTATAGAACATTTACGTCTGTGTTAAAGACATGACTATTTATAGTTTAAGATATTTAGGTAATGATTAGAAGTTAGGAATAATGATAGGTAGGTCATATACTGGGAGTCGTTTTTTTATTCTATTTTTATTCTATTTTACAATAGTAATAAAATGATATTTATAATGATTATATAAAATTACTCTTGCTTGGTATTTGAATTATCATAAGTGATAAATATTTTTAAATGATTTCCACAGCAAAGGAGTATCAGTTCTTTTGTGATTTCAAAAAAATTAAGAAAATGATTTCAAGGTTGGTTCACTCTAAGTCTATATTTGTTTTCTTGTTCTAGTTTTCATATGTTTGTAGAAATTAAAATTCCAAAAATTTAATGGATATTGGCATTCAGGAACATCTTCACATACACTAATATTGGATTCCCTTAAGTGGAATTGCTTTATTTCATTTGTTACTTTCACCAATAAATCAAGATGATTGTGTATTTTGTTCTTTTCATTGCTTTTGGCTCTTATCTTGAGAATACGTTTTTCCTAGCAAAGTAGAGATAAGCAATTGGATTGAACAAGTAACATATGACTTTCATAAAATGCAGATGCATAGATTTGTGTCTTCTGTCATTTGTTAAAAGTTTCTTCCAGAAAAGTTTCTCAATTACTTAGAAATTTTTTCCCTTCCCCTCCACAAGTTATACCGACATCAAATACAGTGAAAGCACGGGTTATAATGTGGGGGAGGGACATACAAAGCAACAAAGAAATAATCTTATAAATGTGTTAGAAACAATCCCATGAAAGAAAAAAAAACATTTGAATACATATCTTAGGGTTCATTTCCCTAACATCACCTTATCTGACCTTTTCTGCTTGACTCAGACATATACTAGATATTGCAAATAAGGGAAACCATGGGGGAAAAATAGGGATAGAGGTGAACCCATTGCAACAGTGAGATGTACAAGTCGAAAAATGAACTTTACAACAGTGGAGGGGGGTAGTGTTGAGGATTGGGTGGGGCGGCGGGGAGGATGGGAAGGGATAGGAAGGGCAAACAAAGGAGGAGGCTGCAATGCTTGATAAGAAATGTACTCATTATCTTGCCCATGTAATTGTAACCCCTCTGTACAGTTTTTTCACAATAAAAATAATAAAAATTACTTATCACATATACTTTTGGATTGAGTTATCTCTGTATAAACTCAAACGGACAAAATACCCTCAAAATAAACAGAAATCACATCTTTGTTTTAAATGCAGCAGTTTACAAAGAGTATTTAGCCAGCACCAAAAATATCTTTTTAACAATTCTGCATTTTGTGTGAAGAAGTGTTAACAATAGTTTTTTTTCTTGACATGCAATTCACTTACAATATACTATCTCCTTTTATTGTATACATTTTAGTGCTTTGGAAGTGAATTGTACCTTCATAGGTTTTCAAAGCCTAATTTTCACAAACTTGCATTTCTTCAAACAGAAATGCTGTAAATTTTAGAACAGACATTAAAATAGATATAAAATTCAATTACAGGAATTTGCCCAACATACATCCTGTATAGTGTGTCTTTTCAAAATTTGTTTTTGGGGATCATTTCCAGGGTCTCACACATACTATTCAAGTTCACAGTCAATTAACTACATTCTCTGTCCAAAAAAGTTTTTTACTTCTGTTTAATACATTCATAGAAGTATAATACCTGGATCCTGTACAATTCTTTCACCTTTTGAAGACTTGAAAACTTGTTTGCTAAAATGATTGCAGTATTATACAAATCGATCACTATGAGAAGAATATCAATTTATCCACAAATGCATTACTATATTTTGGGTCCTCTTTTTATATTATGGTCATACTAGTGAGTTTTCTTTTTATTATTTCTTAGACACTAAAGAGGAGCTTATTTCATATGTTCCTCCTATTGACTATTAAATTACATATGTTATTTAAAGAAATATCTTATTCAGGAAAAAATTTATATAGAATTAGAAGATAGAAAAATACTTAAGTTTCAGAATCACTGTAGCATTAACATTGTAGCATTAACCAATCTGTGCCCTCTGTTGGATATGTTTTCATTTCTGTTATACTGTCCCTTGAGTTATGAACCGTTATCACTTGATATAATCCACTTCTTGCTTTTCTTTAGCCCCTAATGTTTTCCATGTCAAATTTTTAGAAACCTTTACTGATCAATGTCATGGATTTTTACATTTAATTTTTATAGGTTTTTACAATTCACATTTAGTTTGATAATCATTCTTTATAAGGTTTGAGGTAGGCCATGTGCCGGTGGCTCATGCCTGTAATCCTAGTTACTCAGGAGGCTGAGATCTGAGGATCGTGGTTTAAAGCCAGCCTGGGCAAGAAAGTCCATGAGATTGTTATCTCCAATAAACCACTAGAACACTTGAAGTTTTTGCTGTTGCTCAAGCGGTAAAGTGCTCACCTTGAGCTGAAGAGCACATGGACAGCGCCCAAGCCCAGAGTTCAAACCCCATGACCGGCAGAAAAACAAACAAACAAAGGATTGAGGTACTAGTCTAAGATCATTCTTTAAATCTAGAGAGGCAATAGTGCCAATACAACCATTTAAGTTTCTGTTTTTATTTCATAAAGTCATAGCATCCTTTTCAAAATCTGTGGATCATAAAACTAAGAATTTATTTTTGACAAATCTGTTACCTTCTTCTATGTGTCTGTTTTTATAGTAGAACTATGTTGTCTTCACTACTGAACATGGTAATACTATTCAAAGCTAGTATGAAGGCTCAAGCTACACCATTTTACAAGATTTCTCTGACTGACCTGTATTCCTTGAATTTACATATGAGATTATTGAGCAGGTGGACCAATATTCTACAGAGATATCTAAATATTTGATAGTCACTCATATTTCACTCCTTGTGAAAATACAAACCCCTGATATTATATATAGAAAATGTCTTAGAGACTGCTCAATGCAACTAAAATTAATTTAGGAATGAGTTAAGATTTAGATAGCAGTACAGCATAATAAAGCTGAATGATAACTACTTGAGCTGCACTGCAGAAGAGAGTGAGAGGGAGAAGAATGGTGGACCACAGAGGAGCTGTATGTCATTGGTCTTGTTTCAAAAAGCAGAAAGACTTCAGAGAAGAGAAGGAGAAAAATAAAGTGTCCTGAATATAGTTTCTTTTTAATCCACCTGATAGATTGGACTGAAAGTCAGATAACATGGGAAAAATAAAATAGAAAATAAAGCATTGTATAGAGCTGTTACAATGTAAAGAAGCTGTACTAGGAATATAATTAATTTCCAAGTAAATAAGAGATAGAATAACAATAACAATTGCTAACGTGGATAGAAGATGGATCACATTTTATCATACATAATTTTGAAAAAACATACTAGGAATGAAAATTTCAAAGTCATAATTTAAAATACAATTTGTATTATAAGTAGATAGTATAGCTCAGAGGTAAAATATTGGCCTAACATATGTGAAGCAATTGTGTGATCTCCCAAGCATTACAAAGTACACACAAAGCACACACACACAAAAACACATAAACACACACAAACACCACATACACACATTTGTTATTATCATATTAAACAGAGAAAATTACCACAAATAGTAAAAGTATTTTAAAATATGAAATCATAATATTGCTCACACTATTTAAAAGTTTAGTAGAAATAAAATAGTCACAAGATTCTTGGATTCATTTTTTTTAATTTTTACTTTTTATTGTGAACATATTGTAAAGAGGGGTTATAATTTCATGGGCAAGATAATGAGTACATTTCTTATCAAGCATTGTAGCTTCCTCCTTTGTTTACCTTCACATCCCTTCCCAGCCTCCCCCAGCCCCGCTGCACCAAAGTTGTAAAGTTCGTTTTCAACATGACAACTTGTACTTCTCATTGTTGCAATGGGTCCACCTGTATCCTTATTTTTCCCCTCCCCCACCCCCACAAATTATACCGACATCAAATACAGTGAATGCAGGAGTTACACTGACGGGGAGGGACATACAAAGAAACAAAGAAATAATCTTATAAATGCGTTAGAAAGCAATGCATGAGAGCAAAAGCAATTAAATACCTATCTAAGGGTTCATTTTCCTAACATCACCTTACCTGACCTTTTCTGATTGACTCATACATATATGAGATATTGCAAATAAGGGAAACAATGGAACCTATGTTTCTTTGGGCTTGGCTTACTTCACGTAATATAATTTTTTCCAAGTCTTTCCATTTCCTAACAAATGGGGCAATGTCATTCTTTCTGATGGAGGCATAGAATTCCGTTGTGTATATATATCACATTTTCTTGATCCATTCATCTACTGAGGGGCATCTGGGTTGGTTTCATATCTTAGCAATGGTAAATAATGCTGCAGTAAAATAGTTGTGCTGGTAGCTTTAGTGTGGTCTTGTTTGTAAACATTTGGGTAAATGCCCAAAAGTGGGATTGCTGGGTCATAGGGGAGCTCTATGTGAAGTCTTTTGAGGAACATCCATATTATTTTCCAAAGTGGTTGAACAAGTTTACACTCCCACCACCAATGAAGTAAGGTTCCCTTCTGTCCACATCCCCTCCAGCATCTGTTGTTATTAGAGTTCTTGATGGTTGCCATTCTAACTGGGGTGAGGTGGTATCTCAGTGTTGTTTTGATTTGCATTTCTTTTATGGCTAGGGAGGTTGAGCATTTCTTCATGTGTCTATTGGCCATCATTCTTTCTTCTTCAGAGAAGTTTCTCTTTAAGTCTTTAGCCCACTTCTTTATTGGGCAGTTATTTCTTTGAGGATTTGTTGTTGGGGGATTTAATTTTTTGAGTTCCAAGTATATTTTAGATATGAGACCCTTGTCCGTTTATGGCTATTGAAGATCTTCTCCCAATCCATGGGCTTTCTATTGATCTTGCTAGCTACGTCCTTTGCCATGCAGAAGCTCTGCAACTTTATGCAATCCCATTTGTCCAACCTTCCTTTGATTTGTTGTGTTTCCGGGTTTCTATTAAGAAAATTTTGGCCTGCGCCAAGGAGACCTAGAGTTTCTCCTATTCCATCCTGTAATGTTTTCAGAGTGTCTGCTTTGACTTCTAGGTCTTTGATCCATTTGGAGTTGATTCTGCTGCAAGGTGATATATATGGATCTAGCTTTAGTTTTCTATAAGTACTTAACCTATTTTTCCAACACCATTTACTGAAGAGGCTGTCTTTCTTCCATTCTATTTTTTTAGCTCCCTTATTTAAGATTAGATGGCTATAGGTCTGTAGGTTCATTACTGGGTTTTCAATTCTATTCCATTGGTCCTGAGGTCTGTTCTTGTGCCAGTAAAGAGCTGTTTTTATTTCTATGGCTTTATAGTAGAGTTTGAAATTTGGTATTGATATTCCTCCAGCGGTGTTCTTTCCGTTGCGGAGTGTTTTTGCTATTTGGGGCCTTTTATTGTTCCATATGAATTTTTGGATTGCTTCTTCTATTTCCTTGCAGAATGAGGTTGGAATTTTGATAGGTATTGCATTGAATTTGTAGATAGCCTTGGGAAGTATTGCCATTTTCACGATGTTAATCTTTCCAATCCAGGAGCTTGGGAGTTTTTGCCAAATTCTAAGTTCTGTTTTGATTTCCTTTTTCAAGTTTTTAAAGTTTTCATTGTAGAGGTCCTTCACTTCTTTGGTTAAGCTAATTCCTAGGTATTTTAGTTTTTGTGGGGCTATCACAAATGGAGTTGATTTCCTAATTTCAGCCACACTTTTCTCATTGTTGGCATACAGAAAAGCCATTGATTTTCGGGGGTTAATTTTATACCCTGGTAATTTGCCAAAGTTTTGAATCAGCTTGAGTAATTTGGGAGTGAATTCTTATATATTAAGTAAATTGAAAATTAAGAAATAAAAGACATGAGAAATTTGTAAAAAAAGTTTTAAGTAATAAACATTTTGAAATATGTGTCCTTTTATTTTGACAAAAGATTGATGTTACTAGTGTTTTAACTCAAGATTTAGAATATGATAACCAGGTGCTCTATATCTTGCTAGGGATGGCTATGTCTCTAATCATTTCACTCTGGAAATTTTATGATAAGGTCTCATAGTTTCTCAGTCTCTCCGAATTAAAAACCCTATTTACACTTCCCACAATAGTTAGAAAATGGAAACCACAAATCACTATGCCTAGCTCAAACATTTTTTTAATTCAAGTACAAATATTTCCGAAAAGTGACCAGGTAATAAAGCCTTTTTAAATAAAGTATGTGCTTCTTGAAAATACAGTATTTGTTACATGGACAAATATGTTTAGAACTATAAGTAAATAAATTTATTTAAATTCACAAACCATATAAAATTTAAGAAAATAATTTTTACATATTCACATAACTATTTTGAAAGCAAAATATATATCTGAATAATTTACATGTGTGAAAATTATGCAAAACTAAATTAACAAATCCTACAACTCTGAAAAAAGAATTACCCTAAAGAAACAAAACAAAATAAGTTCAAAATTTGAAATTTAGAAAATAAAATGAAGTGTTCTCTTTAGTTGACTTAAGTAACTGTAAACCCTCTGTATATCAATTTTATAATAAAAAATGCATAAACAAAGAAAGAAATGTACCCATTGGTCAATAGCGACAGGGAAAACATCAGTAGTTTTTTTTTGAGTGTGCAAAAATTCAATGGAAGAGATAACAATGTTCCTTCTATAATAAATGTACTCATTATCTTACTTATGTAACTGTATCCCATCTGTACATTACATTTACAGTAGAATTAAACTGAAATTAAAAATAAACTAATTAATATACCAATTAAGAATTCGTAGGGAGCTAGGAAGTTGGCTCAGTGGTAGTGCACTTGCCTTGCATGCTTGAGGCCCTGGGTTCGATTCCTCAGCATCACATAAACAGAAAAAAAAAGCTGGAAGTGCCACTGTGGCTCAAGTGGTAGAGTGCTAGACTTGAGCTAGCCTTGAGGGACAGTGCCAAGTCCAGAGTTCAGGTTCCACGACTGGACACCCCCCAAAAAAAACAAAAACAAAAACAAAAACAAAAAAAAACCAGCAGCATTACTAGAAGCCATTGGTTAAAAACTTTTTAGAAAACTGCCCTAATTACTCAAGTAATATAATTTGATGATACTATTTAAATACTTCAACTTCAGCAGAGAAGCCAAAAGTTTAAAAATGTTACAAAGTAAAGTAATAAATCAGAATATATTACTATTAATAATAATCAAAAGATGAATTTATAGTGGTAGTCAAATATGTAAGAAATGAGGCAATTTGCCATTCGTTTGCACTTAATAAGTGAGAAGGAATTTTATAGGTCTTTCTAAATATATAGTAAGTTTAGTGAAGAAACTATTCTGTCACATCATATGATACTGAGATGAAGCTGATATTAGAACAAAGAGCAGATTGTACTAAGTTTTGGATGTTAATGTTTATACTTATTTTGGTTGTGGGAAATTGTGTTCAACTTGGGGTATTATTTTTGTTAAACTGGTGGCATATCAGTGGTTAATTTTAGGATAGGGGTTCCCTTTCCACAAGAACATGCACCTGATCTTTCTTTTTAGCCTTCCCATTATCAATGGCATAAGAGTTGCACACCAACTTGTCTAGATTCCTACCTTGGTTGGTCTGGATTCTGTAGTCCTTCCAATTTTATCCTGTAGATAGTGCAGGATGGTGGAAATAATCCAATGCACCCAGCAATAAATAGAGAAGGAAGTCCACTAAACTTTTGGCCTGGGTTCTGTTCTCAAGCCTCCTCAGTAATTAAGAGTTCAGATGGGAGCCCCTGGTGCCACGCAGTAAGACTATTTTTTTTAAAGCAACTACACATATATATATGACTTAGTCATGTGGAAACCTCAGGACAAGAAAAAAAGATCAGTGAAGCATAAAGGACAGGCCCAATTTTAACTATCTACTTAGAGGCTGAATAAGCTTAACTAGCTACTCAGGAGTCTGAGATATGAAGACCACTATTCAAAGCCAGTCCAATCATGAAAATAAATGTGATTATCTCCAAAAAAAAAAAAAAAAAAACAGAAGTGGAACAATGGCTCAAGTGGTAAACCACTATCCTTGGTCACAGAAGATTAGGGAGAGTGCCCAAGCACTGTCAAGCCTCAGGAATGATGAATGAATGAATGAGCACTTGCACATGCACGTGTGTGTATACGGGTGCATGTGTACACACACACACTCTCTCTAACGCACACACACACACACACACACACACACACACACAAATGAGCATTTCAATGCGAAGTTCTTTTTTTACGGTGTTGTAATCTATTTCCCTGTATTAGTTTACAAATTAACAAAATCAGCTAAGCATCTACGTACATACAACTCATCATGTTTCTCTAAAGTCAACTCTCTTTTTGGAAGCATGCTTTTATTTGAACCAAATGTAAATTATTCAGAAGTTCGATTTATCTCCCTCAATTCTGTAGAATTAGATGATTGTTTAGCTTCCTCCAAGCAATATAATTTTGTGAAATCCTGCATCAAGCAACGTATTTCTTTCACTAGACGGGAAGCCTCTGTCAAACAATTAATAATAGCTTTTCTTCTCCTTGCTAGCATCTGTAGTTTTATTATCTTCTTATATTTCATGATCTGTCTGTGTATGACAAAGTCTGCTGTGAAAATAAAAAGACCCTTTGCAGCACTTATCATTTATATACCATTCATAGATATGAAGGTGTTTAAATATTACTGAAATTGCTTTGGAATGAATCATGTTCACCTTGACTATCGTGAAAAAGAAGAATTGGTTTCTCAGAACTTTAGGTAAGAACTTGATTGAAAGAAACAAAAGGAAAAATGAGGAACAACTCAACACATACATTCTAATGAAACAAAACAACCCAAGAAAACAAATTAATTAAGTACTGAAGAACCTGCAGGAAATGCAAAGACTTAAAAAAAATCAGCTATGACAAGCTTATGAAAATCCTGACTACATGGGAATCTACTCTTGTGAGGATAGAGGTTAAAGCCCAGACTGGACAAAGATGTGTACACAATGCCATGCACCTGATATTCTAAATTCCAGGAAGAATAACATAATGTGGACTGAGCCCAAGATCATATACAAGTATCTGAAAAATAATCAAGATAATTTAGGGCTGGAGACATAACAAAGTGGTAAGAACACCCATTTATGAGGCACAAGACACTCAATTCAAACTCTAATATTATGGGTATTAAAGTAAAAAGCTATGATTTTAAATATTTGGAATAATGTTAAGATTTGAATATTTGAGTGGAAAATGCATGAGAGAGATAGAATGAACCCATGGTGCAATGCTTTCAACTTAAGTGAAAATATTTTCTGGTACTTCAGACAAAACAGAGTTACCTTGCAAATGAGCATGGTTGTATATTTGGGTGATGGACATACTTTACTTATACAAGTGTAAATTAAATAGATTTTATTTGGGTAGTTTGTACTTATGGAACTAAGAGCCTTGATGATGTCCCTGAAATTTTTCTCTCAAGGCTACCACTCTACTACTTTGAGCCACAGTTCCAATTTTGATTTTCTGTTGATTGTTTGGTGATAAGAGGCTCCTGGACATTCCTGCCCAGGATGACTTCAAACCATGATTGTCAGATCTCAGCCTTCCGAGTAACCAGGATGCCAGGCATGAGCTGTCGATAGTTTTAATAATTTAGTAAATTGTACAGTTACTGAAGTTATTCATTATCATTATATCCTGTGTAATATATGTGTGTATGTATATAACAATGCATACGGATAGAAATATTTTAACATATTTTTGTATCTACAGTAGGTTTATGAAATCATCCATTATAAAATAAAATGGAGACAAAAGTTAATAAGGAGCAAAAGAAAGGAAATTATCACATGTTTCTTGTTGTTGAATGGAATACGAATTGCAAAAATCAGTTTGGGAAAATCATCTGTACGTTAACAAAATGGATAAGAGCTATTAATTCCAATCCATCTATTTGCCCATGTTGTGCAACCTCACACATGAGTGTCAAAATCAAACCACAATTTTTGCCTTTGCTTTTAACTCACCTGTTATAATTTACAGGTTAGATGAAGTAATCAAATAAAGATTAAAATAATATTATGGGAGGCTATGAATTGGAACTGAAAATTATATTAAATATGATAATAACTAATTCAATTGCATACTTCTTACTTTTACTCTGTGATGTCCCTCATTCCCACATTAGGAAAGTACATAGAAGGTTCTCACTAAATTATATGTACAATTATGAAATAATGTATTGAAAATATATGGGAACAATGTGGTTTTAGCTTATTTAGACCTGTAGGGGGAAGTGTGTTTTTGAGGACTTGCAATACATTGTGATGAAGATGAAGGGAGGGATGTTCTTATTCTGGAAAACTGGCTAGAGGATTGCTCCCATAAAGGTAGTGATGAATTCTACCAAAAGATTACAATAAAATCACTTTCACAACCATGTTCACTGCCGCACAATTAACCGTAGCCAAGTTACGGAAACAACCCAGATACCCTTTGGCGGAGTGATGGTTGGAGAAAGTGTGGCACATATACACAATTTGATTGCACCCATCCATTCTGAAGACTGTTACATTATTTGCAACGAAATGGATAGATCTAAAAATATATTAAGTGAACTAAGTCACTAAGTGAACTAAGCCAGACACACAAAGGACCCATGTTTTGTCTCATATTTAGAAGCTAGAACTTTATACAGGTTTACATAAATATATTAACCAAAGCGTGCTATTTGCAGAGGAGTATTTCAAAGGTGTAATTTCTTATAAAATTGAAGTTTTAATCCAACGAAATATATATCAGGAAATTATCAATTGGAAGATGTGAGGGGAAGTCAAAAGGAAGGAATAAAGAGAGTTATGGAGGAAGAGAGTGAAGGTATAATATTCAATGCAGATAGTATGAAACTAGAAAAAATTAAAGTGGGGTGAGGTTAGGAAGGGTGTGGAAAAGTTATATAAAGATCCATTATACTTAAAAAAATACTGATTTGTTGAATGGGAATTCCATTGTCCAAGTATTTAAGATAATAAAAATATAACTAAAAACAACGTAGACATCTGATCTTAAATTCTATTTCCACCTCTTTTAAAAAATTAAATTATTTGCTCTATAAGTTGATCAGAGGGATGGATTTTGTGGCTAGCTAGATCATTTCACATCTGTCTCTCTCTTCCTCTCTCCCTTTCATGGTTCTCATAGGTAATATGATTGCTCCATAATTATCCTAATTTATTTTGCTTTTATATTTTTGGTTGCATCATTTCACTTTCTGCTCTGCCATTTCCCAATTCATTTACATAGAAGGCATTATTTCCTATTTTCTCATTCCTAGAATAAACTGCACATGAAGACACCACTGGTCCTCATTTTCAGTCTGTACCTTTGAATACGGAGGAAAATCTTTCCTCTGCTCTCTACCAATTCCCTACTCTCCAATTAGAATAATTTAGAATAGTAAAAATTAAAAAGGAGAAAATAAATAAAAGTGAAAAAAAAAAACAGATGCAGAAAATTTACTGGATTTTTCTGACCAGTTCATCCGAATTGAACTATTGGAGAAATACATGGACACATTCTCACTGGCACTCAAAATCTCTGGCTAGGCAATTCTGATGAAGATGAGGAACAAGATAAAAAAGTAAGAAATGGTATCAATTGCAAAAGAAAAATGTAGAAGGATTCAAGTAAATTTCTTCTTTGGTCTGCCAAAAATAATCTCATTACTACAGTGTAGAGACTACTTTCCAAAAAGGCCACTCATGTGAATGCTAGGCATAACGATGAATATACCCCTCTTCATTGAGAAGCCTACAGTGGACACTTAGATATTGTCCATGAGTTGGTGGCTCAAGGTAGATATTCATGCAATAATCGTGAATGTCTGGACAACCCTGCACAGTACTTATACATGGAATAACCAGAGTGGCTTCTTTATTTCATCATGATGCAGATACAAATGGCCAAACTAAAGGATTCTTGAGCCCCTTGCATCTTTCTGCTGAGAATAGAAATAGCAAAGTTATGCTAGATCTCCTTCTGTTGAACCATTATATCCAGGTCTGAAGCACAACTTGGAAGAAACTGCATTTGATATTGCCAAAAGAATAATTATGTATCACTACCTCTTTGAAGTAGTGGAAGGCTGTACAAATTGTTCTCCTAAATCCTAATGGTTTGGGTAAGTTTCTTAAATTTCAAAATTGCCAGTCCATACAAAATATTTTTACAATACAACAGCAATATCTTACTTTAAAAATTCATGGATTCCATGGTTTTCTTCCAAGTGAACTGCCTGACTTTGATATCAAAATATATTTGAGTTGTTTTTATACACCTATAATGATTTTTGTGATTTTTTAATCAGAAATAATTTTAAGTTATCTGTTGAAATGAATAGTACAGAAACTAAAGATAATTCTGGTGCTTGTCTGAAACAGTTTATTTTAAAATATTTAGTATTCTGTTTGTATAATGTCCATAATCTATTTCATTCTCTCCTAGATATAATACTTTGAATTCGACATTGTTTTACAATATATAGGTTCATTAATAAATGTGGCCTTTCAGATTGCATTCCATATAGAAACAGTTTAAGATTCCTTTAATTCCTAGGTCTTTATAGAATTTTATTTCTTTGGGATAAAATGACAATGTTATCCTATTTCAAAAGTTTTATAAAAGTTATGCTATGTAAAGGCCTTTCTAAAAAGGTGAAGATTGAATATACTGATGTCAAACTAACTTTTATTTCTATTAATTACATGTATTATTACACTTGTATATTTGTAATCAATTTTTTAATTACTGTTTAATTTCTTGCATCTGAAGAATGAAAAATATGGAATACTTCACAAATTTTCATATCATCCTTGTACACGAACCATGTAAAACTCTGTAATGTAATTCGGGTAGACGTGCTGCTGAAGCATGTAGTATCCTGTAAATTTAAGTAGTTAAGGATGCAATCTTAAGACAGGCATATATCCTTGGTTGCCTATTTGTAACAAGGAAATCTTATTGTTCCCAAAATTTCTATTCATATTATTTCTGTAAAATTCTGTGTTTGGTGGAAAAAACATATTGTTTATTCGATTGCTCACATTTGCAATTTTTGTCAATGATTATTTTAAGTCTTTTTCATTTGAAATTTGATCATACTTTGCAGCCTTTATAGCTAAGTCCAAAGGTGATGGATTTTCAAATACTTATTTATCAACTGATTTAGCTTTGTGGAGCTAATGGATTCAAAGTAAGCCTTACTTAAGAGCTACTTCTAAACTTCGGCAGCATAAAATTTCCCAAATGAGGGCTTACTGGCACAAATGTCTCCCTGACCCTATACCCTTGCTCCATGTAGGAACAGACCAACCAGAATATCTTACCCTGATAGCATAGATTGTCTTATTGGAGCAAAACTAATCTTAGTTACAAGGGATCATAGAGAGACGAACAGTTCAGACAGAAATATTCAGACTAGAAGATATTTTTTCAAAATATAATTGTTTATTACACCCTACTATTTCAAAAGTAGCTAAAGCCAAGAAGGTGAAAAAATTGTTCATATGCATGATTCCCTAATGTCCTGGCCTGTCTACCATCCAACCAGGCAGGAACTTACACCACTGATTTTCTATCACCAAATATATTCCATAGCGCCAGGAGAAGTCCATATGTTTCTCCTCGTTATTAGGCCTTAATTTGGTAATGTTTTAATCACAGTGTTTCCTCTTGTCTCTAGGCTGTACATCTCCGAATGGTAATGCTTTAGTTCTAATTCTACCAAACACTGAGGTAGAGGTAATGGAATAATACTTTCAAACAGTTGCCTTTGATACCATAACCACAACAGAACAATGCAAATCATTTTCATATATTATATATAATTATATATTTTATATTTACATGTGCTGATTTTATATTTCACACAGTGAATTTTACTAGAATTAATTGATAATTTGACAAATTAATTGATATTTATTCCAATAAATAGATTGCAATATAAATAATCAGGATTAGAATATATATTAGAATATAAAAAGTATCAATGCAATGTTTTCGGTATAAACTTGTGATGCCTTCTAAGTGTTCTTGGTTTCTGAATTCACATGGTAAAAAAAAAAAAACAATGTTGTTTTTCTCTAATCTATAAGGGATTTTACTCTGCTGATGTTTATTGTTTTAACTCGCTTGTCCCAAACTGTTTTTCTCCATATTTCTGAAGCATTCCTACTGATTATACTCAAATTTTATTGATATGATGTATAAAAGCTATTATTCTTCTACAGGATCCACGGGTCCTAGGATGCCAGGTCCCAGTTATCCGCATCATCAGATAACTAGGGCAAGAGTTCTCACCTAGGCCCATGCAACATGCCAACAGAAAGTAATTGAAGACCCATCTCAATTTCTCATTTCCTATATTTCAGGGCCCCAATTCCTTGAAATGCAGCAATTAGCAGTAAGCAATTGGGAAATGCAAGGCAACCTAAAATGCAAGATGAAATCACAAAATGTGAAAGTACAGTAATTCAAACTTTCAATTTTCAGATGACCATCCCATATGAGTGAACAAGACCACAAATGTCACAAGATTATTTGTAATACCCCTCTCCTAATGATTAATAAATGATTTCAGTCCAACATCATCAGGCCGAAAAATAGTTCCTGGAACGATAGATTCATAATTGTCTACCAATGCTAAGAATACTTGACATAGAGGTCAAATATAATTCAGAAAAACATTAATTGAGAAGATCCTTAGTGCTTCAAAACACTGGTACTTCAGTAAAACTTGGTTCTGTAGTATAAAAATGTTGTCATTCTCAAACAAATGATAACCTACATTGAATCTCCTGAAAGTATATTCCTTTTCAAATAAACTTTTTAAAATCACATTTGCCAAAATAACATTTTACAAGTAGATATTTAGTGACGTTACAGGTTTTTCAAGTGTTGGGAGCAAGTTACAATAGAGTTGATTTATTTACTCTGCACTAATGCCAAACAGGTTCAACCATTCATTAAAGTGTAGAAATAGTACCCCCCTCCATTTGTGCTTTTCAGTAGGTGCCTTCAAAAATTTGTTAACTAGATCAGTCTCCCATATTTCAAACCAAAACATTAGCTAATAAAGTAAATTTCATCACATAATAAGTACATTTTAAAAAGTCATGAATAGTTGCCTGATCATATGGTGTTTTATGTTTTCCCTATCTGTCTAACATAGTAAGAAATATGACTTTAAGTCTTGAATATGGGTACTCATCAGAGATTTGACAAACATAAAACTGACTTCTATTTCTATCATATTCCTCTACAGTAGTAAATTTTTAGTTTTCTTCTTTTGCCAAAACTTATAGTAGTAGAAAATATTATCCCATGTAAAATAAAGTAATCACAAACCACTGTACAAAGCCATTTATATATTCTAAGCCATTTTTAAATTTTCTTGTTGACTACAGATTAGTCAAAAAAATCAATACTGTTTGGCGTCTAATTTGAATTAATTATCCATTTTTAATCAGAGGACCATCAACTTGAATGCTATCTGACTAGACAATATTTCCACAATATACTTACCAATATTTTGAAAAAAGAATAAATGTAGTCCATTCTCATACTAAAAGGGAAAAGAGTTTAATTCTATGGAAATTTATAACTTTTAAAAGTAAATAAGTTGTTAAGAAGACAGAATGTATGTGTTCTTCAACATTCCAATGACTAGTAACCATTCATTTTCAAATTCGGAAGATTCCATACCTGAGAGATTCAAAAAAGTACCGGCTTGCATGTTATGTAATTCTGCAATAGATGCATTTTCCAAAGGGATGTTACAGATTGAGAGTCAACAGAAAAATAAAACCACAGTCTGGTAGAGGATAAAACTATGTAGCATTGGTAATAATTAATTCTTCAAGAGTAAGCAATTGTTTATCACAGTAAGCTAGTTTTTTTATGACCATCAATACCAATATTTATGATATAGAGTCATCCTAGCTCAACAGTTTCCAACTTTTAGGGTGCACCTCAAACTTCCCTTCATTCATATCATGAATAGCTTATCTCTATTGTGAAAAAAATAGAACTCTACTAATGTGATGCCATACATGTTCTGGAAAGAATACCATAATAAACTCGGTTGCATCATTCCCCCCCCCTCCCCGCCCGCCACTGGTATTCTTGAGATCAGAACACTTGCAAATATTATTTATATTTATACTTTTTAAACTATCTTTTAAATTCTGGATGCTAAGATCGGAAGATTACAGTTCAAAGCCCACCCAGGCAGAAAGAATCCCTAGATTCTTATCTCCAATATATTTTTCAGCAAAAGCCAGACGCAAGTGGCACTGAGGTTGAAGTGGTAGGGCACGAGCCTTGAGCATAAACAAGCTCAGAGACAGTGTCCAGGCCCAGAGTTCAAGCCCTAGGACAAACCAATAAAACAAAAACAAAAATAAAAACAAATCCAAACCTAACATTTTTCTCAGTGTATACAGTAGCAAATAATTAAGGAAATTGCTTCCTGTGTTACATACAGGTAAAAGAAAGAAGATGTCACACGATTATTCTGTTCATACCATGTTATACCAAAGACTCCAAAAATTGCTCTTATTCTAAATTTATAAATTAATATCATCAATTTTTTGGCAACTCTGTCTACAACATTCACATTATCATTTTATACATGAACTGTTGGAATTACCTATTAAGTAAGTTCTAATTATAACTCTCTTGAAAGAATATCCTAGGGAAATAGAATGCAAAATCATTTGTGAATTTGTCAATTAACTCTCTACTTAAAAAGAATTTCATAGAATCCTATAGAATATAAAATTTCAAGCAAAAACAAATTATTTTAAATCTAAATTCTAATTTAGCAAGATCTTCAAAATCCTATATTAGACGAACATTGCTATTTTTCCAGGCTTAATCTTTTGTAATCCTTCATCATTTCTTTGGGATGCAACAGAATGATGATAACTTATTTTTCAAATTTTGGATGGGAATCATAAGTCATTTTACATCTAGGAATGTTCTGTAATGAAGAGAGAATTTAAAACACTGGTGAGGATTAAGTACGAGTTGCATTTCAACAGGAAATTTGACTTCTCAAAACATAATGACAAAATTGGCCCAAACGTCCAACTATGTATTCCTTTCTTGTTTGTTTTGTTTTATTAAGACAAAATTACTTGGTCCAGGGAACATATCACTATGTAATTCCATTCTCTAATCTCCTGTCTTAATTTCAGTACTAGAATTCTAAGCTTGTATCACATTGCCCTGCCATAGTTTCTTGGTTTATTTAATCTAGATACAGACTACCAATTCTGAACTTCTCCAGTGATATTATACACCAGAGTAACTGCTTAGACTGTTTTCTATTTTCAAGGATGTTCTAATATTTGACAGAGGATACGAATATTTTCAGATGCACCTACGGGATCTCTGATTCATTCCTCCATGGATCCTATCACTTTAATAATGATTATTGACTCTCTTACTATCTCTGATCCCTACCAATGAAATATTCTCAAACTTATTTGAAGGAAGTTTATTTGAGGACTTCTAATATTAAAAATTATCACTTGATTCTAGTCTTGTTCAGGACATATATTTATTGTTTTCTAACTTTTCTACACATTCTGAGAGTTGTTTCATTTGTGTATTTGTGTGTGCATATATAAGTGCTTCTTTGTGTATGTGTATGCTTGCATGTATGTATGCAAAAGCCTCAAGCTCTTATTCAACTCATGACTGGTATTCCATCAACTGAGCCATTCTTCCAATCCAGCTTTTGACTGCTTAATTTTATATACAGTTGCAAAGAGTGTTCTGCCCAGGCTGGATGCAAACTGAACTTCCAAGACTCCTTTACATTCTTAGGTTTTATTTCTCCAGGACTATCAAATTTTAAACTACAAACATTTTTTTGAGGGTAATGTCTAAGCTGTAGCCCAGATTTTTAACTCAAGAATTATTTTTTGTTTGTTTGTTTGGTGGGGGGTCCGGTCATGGGGCCTGAACTCTGGGCCTGGGCTCTGTTCCTCAGCTCTTCAGCTCATGGCTAGCCCTCTACCACTTGAGTCACAGCACCAATTTCGGCTTTTTTCTTTTTTGCTTAAGTGGTGCTGAGGAATTGAACCCAGGGCCTCATGCATGCAAGGCAAGAGCTCTACCACTGAGCCACCTTCCCAGCCCCTAACTCAAGAATTCTTATAAAGATAGATGAACACACACATTACATATCCTGAGTGTACACTGTTAGGAATGTGATCATAAGCTGGGTCATGTTGAGATATGAGGATTGAGGTTCAAAGCCAGCCCAGGTAGGAAAGTCCCAGAGACTCTTTTCTCAAATTAACTAAAAGAAAAGTGGAAATGGCACTGTGGATCAAGTTGTAGAGCCTTGGCCTTGAGCTGAATAGAAGAGAGACAGCTCGCAGACCCACAGTTCAAGTGCCAAGACCACCGCAAACAAATATGTGTGTGTGTGTGTATGTGTGTAAAGAAAAAAAGAAATGTGACCTTAGCCACCAGTTCATTGCTAGCATAATCCCTGCTCTCACAAGATGGACATTTTTTCCAGTTAATTCCATGTTGTTATATTTGACTTGCATTGAAAACATAATTATTCTTCCATTCTACTTTCTACAAAGTTGCATGATTACCAAGCATGATTTACAATGGGATTGGCCTCATACTTCATGTTCCATGTAGGAGTCTTGCTTTCTGTATATCACTCCCATAAATCTACATACTGGACTTTGCTATTATTGTTTCAATGTTGCCTTATTTGTAGTCTTCTATATTGTATTGAACCCTTATACTTAAACACAGCACTTCTCTTTCTCCTATGATTGCTATTGTTTCCTTACTGTTAGCTCATGTACACTTGGGAAATAATGAACAGCACATACACTCACAAAAAGAATGTTCTGAAAACCTTCTTCCCATTTAAAATTCACCTTAATTTACAGAGAACTTACAAAGTTTGAACTCAATGTACTCATGTATAATGTATTTATAAGCAATATAAATTTCTTATTTTCCTTTTACTAAGTTGTCTCTGAAACACGTGTTACCTCTCAGGTCCATAGGTGTTCTAGTGTTATTTCAGTGAAGCCAATAATCATTTATTATACCTCAAGCAGCACCATCGATTGTTACTGGAAGTAACTGTTACTGGATGTGGAAACTGACCCCAGGAGAGGAATGGAACATAGAGGAATAACAAAGTTCAAGTTACCTTGTACTTTCCTTTTTACTGTACAAGAAAAGTATCCCAAGGCTTGAAGGAAACTCTGCCCCTGGCTTTTTCAAGTGTGTTCTTTACTCACATAAAATTTTTCTGTAAACTTCTAGTTCAGAGTGTTGCAAAAAGAAATAATGTACCATTTGAAGGCCAGCATAGAACAAAAGGAAAAAAAAAACGTTGTTTAAAAAGTGTTCTCCTGCAAAGGAATAAAGACATGGAGGTTTTAAAGTGTCTTATGGATGGATATTTCAATCCTGAGATGATTCTCTTGATGCAGGAGTCAGTTATCAGTTCCTTTGGTCTGGTCCTGAGTTCTCCAGAGCAATAAGGATTCCAAAAGAGCAGGATCCAGTGAGTTTGATCAGCAAAAGGAGCATCTTCTCTGACCAGTACTCCTTTAAGGAGGGTCCCAAAGAAATATCTGGGATTTTTGTTTGCTTGTTTGTTAGTTTGTGCTGGTTCTGGGTCTTGAACCCAGAGGCTGGATCCTGTTCCTGAACAGTTGTCTTTCCTGCCCACCTGCCCCCAAAGCTAGTACACTACTGCTTGAGCCATAACCCCACGTCTGGTTTTTTGGTGTTCAATTTGCAATAAGAGTTTGACAGACTCTCCTGCCTGGTTTGGCTTTGAATTAAGATAGTAAGAAAGCTAAGTGACATTAACTGTACAGACTTCTCTTTTGAAACAAGGAATATTAGATGAAGTTTATTGTAAAGCTAATATTTGACAGTTTTTAAAGGAAGAGAATATGTCAGCAAAGAAGCCATAACTTAAATAATTCAGCAAAAGTAGGTGCACTGAATCATTTTGAAATTACTTTTTTCTGCTTGAGAAGATTGTTGATCTTGTTCTTCCTTTTGGGGAAACTTAAGGTAATTTTTGCACTTTTTGTTGGTTGTGGGGCTTGAACTCTGATCCTGTGCACACTCCCTCACCTCTTCAGCTCAAGTTGAGCACTCTACCGCTTAAGCTACAGCACCACTTCCGGGTTTCCGGTGGTTAATTGAAGATAAGTGTCTCATGGACATTCCTGACCAGGCTGTCTTTGAACCACAATCCTCTGGTTTCCTGAATAGCTAGGATTACTGGCCTGAACCACCAACGACCAGCTCATATTTGCATTTATGTGCACTGAATGACACTATGTAAACAAATAATGGAAATTTGAATCAAATGATGGCATTGCAGCTTTTCAGAAAATTTGAGGTAACAATAAATATGTCCTCCTTGTCCATGTGGTTTCATTAATAACTCATCAGTTATGGGACCCTTAAAGGATCATTCTCTGCCATCTGTGTAGGTATTTAGTATCAGGAAATGTTCATAGAGAAATATACAAAGACTGAGATTTTTAGAAAGCAAAGAAGATAAAGTAAGAAAAAATAGCACAGAAGGAGATACATTTATTAAGAGGTAGCGTAAGAGATTTAGAATGTTAAAGGTAATGAGGAATAAGACTAGTTGATAACTATTTGTTCAATAACCAAAAATGGTTCACTAAAACAGTTTCTGGTATACCTTAGTTATTACCATTTATTACTTAACTCTGGAATTATTCCTTCTCTTCTGTCACAACTGTTACTTTGCCTCTGCTGCTTTGGTGCCATGAATGACCAAAAATTTTTCCAAATCTCACTTAGACTACCCTTTCTCATTGTGATTAGCAGTGACCATTCAAAAACCTGGAATCTTTGAATTTCCAGAATTAATCTTCACCTGACATCTAAGCACATTCAAGACATTAATTGCTGTGACCCAATGAACAAAACTTTTTTTTCAACACAATATCCTAATATAAGTAAAGTTCATGAATTAGGGACTATTGTCAGGTGTCAGTAGGCAGGAGCAATTATATATTCCAAGTATGGGTTCTTTATTTTGCATTTACTAATTAAATGTTTTTTGGTTTGGTTTTGGTTTGGGATTTTTTTTTGTTTTTTTTGCTCAAGGCTATCACTGTACCACTGGAGGCACAGCAACACTTCCAATGTTTTTCTGTTTATGTGGTACTGAGGAATTGAACTCAGGGTTTCATGCATGCTAGGCAATCACCGTATCATGAAGCCACATTCCCAGAGCCCTAAATGACTTTCTTAAGTTGATATTACATTTTCATTCAGTAACTATGTACCATAGTATAGTCCAGGTGCTAGAAAATAATGTAGAAAAGAATACAATAAAATAAATCCAGTAAGGCTAGATGGACAATGAATAACACTCACAGTCTCTCAATGGCACAGAGGGTTTACCTCATGGAGATCTATCAACACGCTGAATGAGACAGCTTCTGACCCACAGCCCACCTCCAGAATGAGTGGGCCATCTTGGGTTCCAGCCACCTGGGGACGTTGGCCCACCTCCTACAGCACCCATTCAACCAGTTCCTGAGAGAAAGAGAGAGAGAGAAATCAGAATTACACTTAAATCGGGTGCCAGTGGCATAAAACTCTAATCCTAACTACACAGGAGGCTGAGATATGAGGATCATGGTTCATAGACAGCCCAGGCAGGAACGTCTGTGAGAATCTTATCTCCAAAGAACCACCAGAAAACTGGAAGTGGTACTGTGATCTCAAGTGATAGAGCGCTAGTGTTGAGCTGAGGAGCTCGGGAACAGTGCTCAATCCTAGATTACAAACGACTGAAAACAAGTGTACTTCCCACCACAAGAAGTGGACTGAATAGCACCCATTGTCCTAGGGAGCATGGTAGAGAAGTCAGGCCGAGCTTCCTGTGAACTTGAGGTCATAAGTAGGTCACCTGGCTTCTCTGTGCCTCGGTTTCCCCAGCTGCAAAATTGAACAAAGTGAAGGATCCCCTTCCTCATGGGGATAGGGTAATAATGAAAGAGGCATGTTTCAGTTCATAATCCCACACCTGTGGCACTATTAATAACAAGCCCCACCTAAGCCCTTTCTGGTATCTTCCTGTCATATGCTCACAGAATTGCCAAAACCTTATCTGAAGGTCGCTCCCTCACTGCCTAGCCATTCTCCAGAGATCACTCTGTATAAATCCCTTGTTTCCTCACAACTGTCCTGTGAGGAGACTGAGGTCCAATGGTTGAGGCCCTACAAAGAGCTTCACGTGTGGTCAAGAATCTGTTGCTGTGGACTGAGTTTGGGATAATCCATCTACACCTATGACTGAGCATGACACCACATGTCTACCATCCCAATTACAGAGGACCAGGCCTGGTGGAGCATATCTTTCACAGGAGGACTATGATCCAGCCCAGCCTGATCATATATTTAGTTTCTATCTCAGAAATGCTCAAGACAGAAAGGTGGCTCATCAGAGCGAGGGAGAGGAAACACGCAAGGGGGTCATGGTGCCTCCAGAGGGGTGTTTGACCCAGGGTAGGTTGGTGTTGGGGCGGCCACTCACCTGTGCTGCTGGGAGAAGCTCTTGGCAGCTGCTCCAATTGGGGCAGCAGCGATGGTGGCAGCATCGTGGACACATGGGCCCAGAGCAGAAGACTAGGGGCAGGAACCAGGTCGGGGATTTAGGCCTGCTGGCAGCATGGCCTTTCCTGAGGTTTGAAACCAGGCACCGTGTGAAGGGTGGGAAAGGGCCAGGTGGGGGTGGGAGCATCAATTTTCTACTATACTCCAAAGTCACCTTGAGTCTCTTCCTCACCACTCAGCAACCGCTACTTTCCTCAACTGCTGGTAATGGTGTAAACTAACAGAGGGAATCCCAGTGCTACCTGGCAACATGGAATGTGGGCGTGGCCACCATTCTTGTATCCCATTGGTCAGAAAGAAGCATGAAAGAATGGTAGTGTGGCCAGAATCCTGTGAAGCATGCAGCATGGGTGGAGTCAAGAAAACAGCGGTTCTCCCAGCCCTTTTCCCATGGAATTCTGTCCAATTCAGTTGGGGACAAGAGGGTGACCTGCTTTAGCTGGATGGCTACACAGATTGTTGTGTGTTTCTGTTTGTTGCCAGTCCTAGACCTTGAACTCAGGGTCTGGGCACAGTCCATGAGCTGCTTTTGCTCAAGGCTGGTCCTCTACACTAGAGCCACAAAGCTTCTGGCTTTGTTGGCATTGAAGTTGGACAGGGGTCTCAAGAATTTTCCTGCTTAGGGTGACTTTGACCATGATCCTACTATCTCAGCCTTATAAGTATCAAGGAGGTCTGCTGAGAGCCACTGGTGCCTGCCGAATCACTGGTCTTGTTTATGTTCTTGGACAGACTGGTGAGTTCCCTATCCTCAGGTTGAAGTGGTTGGAGCTGGAGCCCACTATTCGAATCCTGGTCCTGCCACCTCTAAATGGTAGGAGATCCTAAGAAACTTGTTCCTATCCATATGATTACCAATGGAATGTGATGTAAGTCATGATTGAACAGTTCTTGAATAATTCTAGGATAAAATTATACACAATTATATTACACGACATTGATTGATTTTAGTTAATATTTTATGAAGTATTTAAACAATCACATTCATTAAATGGAGGCATAATGAAATACCTAAGAATTGGGCCTCACATACTATAAAGGTGACATTTTTTCTACCAGGACTGGGAGTGGAACTCATAGTCTGGGTAACCCTGTTGCACTGTGTGGGAAGGGGAAACTTGCTTCCTTGAAGTCAAGAAATTCAAGTCTGTTCCTTAGGCCTGAAATCGATCCCCAGCAATAGAAAACACCCTATTCATGTACAATTTACATATATGTTTTATAGTTATATACATATGTTGACTCCATATTGTGTTCAGTGTAGTTATTCTATTTTTTGTTTTATTCATGTATTGACCATTTATTATATTGACTATTATAGCAAATAGAACATTGACTACATAGGATATAGGTCTACATATGTATTCCACCTCATACCTGACACACAGAAGATTCACAGTAAAGGAAAACATGTGTCACCATCAGCTTCTTAATCCACGATTCATTGTTTGGAAGTGCTGGCATCTGAACTCATGGCCTACAAGGCCAAATTCATGAATGGGTGAGTGTAAACACGCCATCCTGGGGCAAATTGAGCTGACAGGTTGTTCCCAGGACCTGAGAACGGGCCCCAGGGGTTAACCCAATAAGAACAGATTGACATGCAAATGGCAGTATGCTAATAAATTTATATCTTTATAGAGTGCCAGAGATGTCTATATATTATTTGGTTACATAGAATATATTCCTACCAATTCCTGGGTATTTATTATGCGTCCATGTTATTAATGTTATTGTTTTCATCCTTAAAATATTAATGAAAGCACTCAGTGTCCTGAAATTATTGTGTTCCTGTAAGTAATAATATTCTTTTAATGCTTCATAAATATTAAATAAAATCAACCAGCCTTCTGAAATGATGCTGTTTAATTTTATAGGATCATGATTCCTGATCAACTCATTCAACTGTGACATTGACAAAATTCTAGTGTTATTCCTTTGGATGGGAACCAGTTTCTTAGTACCTCCTGCCATTGGTTGGTGTCAGGACGGGGATTCGAAATGAGGGCCTATGTTGACACGTGGGCTTATGGCTTCCCTGATAGTCTGCCAGCCTTCAGCAATGCAACATGAAGTAACCTTTGCAACAGTGTCATTCAGACCCAGAAGGGTCACTGTGCAAAGGAAAAAAACATAAAAGGCCACATTTTTCTGTGCATTGTTTTCCCTACAACACCTGGGGCTCTAGGACCCCAGCAGCACCTGTGTGTCCAGTAGCTGCACCCCATCCTAGGGTTATCAAAGCTAAGGCATACTTGCTACGACCTGAGTTCAGGCCCCATGCTGAGAAAAAAATTAGCTCCCTGGCTTGCAATTCACACAGTTTATACTTACAGGCTTTGAATTTGAACTCAGGATCTGGGTAAATCTGCAGCAATGTGGATAAAGGGGAAGATCACCTTACATGAAGATAAAAAAGTCAGGCCTGTTCACTAGTCCTGAATTCAAGACCCAGCCCTGGAAAACATACTATTTATATGTATTGTAAAGATAGGATTTATACTTACCTATAGATGTTCAGTCCATACATGTTTTCTGTGGTTGTTCCTTGTATCTTTTGTTTTATTCATTTATTTACCATTGATTTTACTATGATGAAACACATTCTGTTTAATACATTGATGAAAAACTATCACAGAACATCTAGATTTGGAGAAATGTTCTCCATTATGCTTGACCCCCAGAATTCTCAGAGAAAAGGAAAACAAGTTTCACACTCTCCTTCTTACTCCACAATCCACTTGTTGGTAGTGCTGGGATCTGAATTCAGGGCAGAGCAAAACAAATTGGCCAATCAGTCAAGGTGATCATACGAACCTGTGAGCAACTAAGGAGTATGGCCATTCCCAGAATCTGACATTGATCCCCAGGGTGGTCCACTATAGTCATAAATTCATAATTTAAACATAGGATCTATATTGACATACATGTTTGGACAGCATCTTGTGTTCAGTGCAATTATTCTCCTTATTTTGTCTCTAATTCATGGAGGTATTGTGTATTATAATAAATATGGTGACAGGTATAACTGTGCTGACATGGATGATAACCTGTTCTGATAGTTACAGTGTTGTCTATCGTATTCTCCATCGTATTTGAGAAGCAGGACTTTCAAAGGAGAGGATAAAAGGCACAACGACTGGCTTCTGACATCAAGATGAATCTTTTGTCAGTGCTGGGATTTTAGCTCAGGTCTGGGTAACTCTGTTGCACTGTGGGAGAAGGGGAAGCTCACCATCTTTGAAGAGTAGAATGTCAGGTCTGGTGCAAGGCCTGATTTGAAGCCCCAGCACTGGACAAAATAGCAAGCCCACCTTTTTAAAACTTAGGATTTCTCGTTAACTGCAGGTATGGTATGCATCTTGCATTCAGTGTAGTTATTCTTTTTATTTTGTGTCTTTTTCAAGGATGTATTGTGTATTTTATTGCGTATGGGGTGACAGATATAACTGTGCTGACATGGATGACAACCTATTCCCATGGCTAAGAATTGCCTATATAGCATTCTCCATCCTCAATGAGACCCAGGACATTCACAGGACAGGAAAACCTGTGCCACCATAGGCTTCTCACATCAGAATGAATCTTTTGGTTGTGCAGGAATTTGAACTCAAAGCCTAGCAGGCCCAATTGGTGAATGTGTCATGGTGAGCACACCAGGCTTTGAGCCACTAAGGAACTAGGCCATTCCTGGGACCTGAGATGGAGCCCTGGTGGGGGCCAATATAGTCATAAATTCATAATTAAATAGAGGATCTATATTTCCAAACATGGGTGGGCGGCATCTTGGGTTTGGTGTAGTCATTCTCTTCGTTTTGTGTCTTATTCATTGATGTATTGTGTATTTCCTTGAGTATAGGATGACAAATATAACTGTGGTGAACTGGATGACAACCTATTCCCATGAGTATAGAGTTGCATATACATTCTCCTTCCTAGCTGATCCCCAAAACTTGCACAGTACAGGAAAACAGGTTCAACAACTGGCTTCTCACATCCGGTGAATTTTTGGCAGTGCTGGGATTCGAACTTTGGGCCTAGGACGCCCAACTGCCCAATGGGTCCATGTGATCACACCAGACTGTGAGCCACTAAGGAGCTGGGCCATTCCCAGGAACTGAGATCGAGCCCCAGGGAGGCCAAAATATTCCCCAATGATCATTGAAACATGGGATGTATATTCACATCCGTGTGTGGACTGCATTGAGTGTAGTTATTCTCTTTATTTTGTATGTTATTCATGGGTGTATTGTGTATTTTCCTGAGTATATGATGACAGGAATAACTGGGCTGACATGGATAACAACTTATTCCTATGGCCACAGGGTGGCCCATGCATTCTCCGACCTAGCTGAGATCCAGGACTTGCACAGGACAGAAAACAGGTGCAACGATTGACTTCTGACATCAAGATGAATTTTTTGGCAGGGTGGGGAATCTGAACTCTGGACCTAGCAGGATAAAGTGGTGAATGGGGTCGTATGAGCACACCAGCCTTTGAGCCACGAAGGCCATTCCAAGGACCTGCGATTGAGCCTCCGCCCCCAAGGGGACAGCGGGGAGCACAACAATCATCCATTCATAAGGTGAAGGTAATATGGAAATAAGTACACATTAATATAGAGTAGGAGAGATGGTAACCTGTGGTGGAATCCAATCTGTGTGACTACCGATTCTTGGATCTTTCCTGATGCCTCCATTTCATACTGTGATGATTATTGTCATGCTTCATCAACTGTTCTTTACAATCGATACCCCATGAGTCGTGCCTATCATTTCCTACTTGCATCATGCACAAACTACTCATTCAAGGATGAGATCAATCACATTCCATGACTCATCCCAGGTCCAGAAATGAGTATCTCAGGATCTGCTGCCATTTCTTCTGCATAGAGGGGCTGAATTCAAGCCTCAGGCCTGGAAAAGATACTCCTTATATATATATTGGTCCACTCGTGGGCCTGAACTCTGGGCCTGGGCGCTGTCCCTCAGCTCTTCACCTCAAGGCTAGCGCTGTACCACTTGAGCCACGGCGACACTGCCGGCTTTTTTTTCTGCTTATGTGGTGCTGAGGAATCGAGCCCAGGGCCTCATGCATGCAAGGCAAGCGCTTTACCATTGAGCCACCTTCCGAGCCCTCCTTATATATATTTTAAAGATAGGATTTATACTTCCATACAGATGTTCAGTCTATATTGTGTTTGGTGTGGTTATTTATTTTATTTCTTGTTTCATTCATTTATTTAGAATTTATTTTATTGACTCTGATGACATCTATACCATTTATTACATTGTTTACATCCTGTCACATAACATCCCAGATGTAAGATGTGTTGTCCATCATGCCTGGCAGTGCCAGGATCTGAACTTAGTGCCTAGCAGGCCCAATTCATGATTGGATGAGTTTGAGCATGGCAGCCTCTAGCAAATGAAGATGTCAGGTGGTCCCCAGACTCTGAGATCGACTCCAAGGTTTGGCCAAAACAGTGATACATGGATAGGCAGACAGAGGTATACAAATATATATATATAGTTAAAGAGTTCCATAGTCGTCTATGATAGAATGACACTTACTATGTTCCTACCAACTCTTAGATATTTATTATACCCCAATTGAAGAAATATTATTCTTTTCATGCTTAATAAACTATTAATTATGCTCAATCAGCATTCTAGGATTATTGCATCCAATTTTAGCATAGACTGATGTATAAAATACTCTTTCAATCAGTATTCCTATGCTTAGGAATGAGCCTCTTGTATTCTCCTGCGATTGATGTCAGGAATGCGATTTGAACCCAGGGCCTATGTTGACAGGTTGGACTATGGCTTCACTGATAGCCCACCAGCCACCAGCAATGGCAGCTCAAGTCTATATTGCAGCTTTGTCATTCAGACACAGGATGGTCACTGTCCAAAGAAAAAAATCGTAAAACCCCAGCTCTCTGCAATTCACCACTTTTTGTGCTTTCCAATGATTTTTTCTTCCTGAAAGCCCTCTGGGCCCAGGATCCGAGGATGGGCTATGGGACCAGAGACTGCACACCAGCAAAGGGAGATCCAAGCTGAAGTAGAATTTCCATGACCTGCGTTCAAACCCCATGCTTGGTCAAAAAAAAAATATATAGAAAATAATTATTTAACTAAATTAGAAAAATAAAGCTCTCTGGTTTGGAATTTCTGTCAGTTTTCTTTTCTAGCCTGGGATTTGAACTCAGGGTCTTGGTAAATCTGTAGCAATATAAGTGAAGAGTTGCCATTACTTGAGTTCAAACCCCGTGCCAACCAAAAATGAAAAACTGTCACTGACCTCGGCAGGGAGAGGTAGTTGTGGATATGGGAGAGAAGGGATGGTAGGGGAAAAACACAGGAGTAGTAAACAATGCTCAATAAGAAATGTACTCATTACCTTGCTCCTGGAACTGTAACCCCTCTGTAGAACATTTTTACAATAAAAAATATACAAAAAAAAGAGAAACAATGTAGTTCTCAGAGAAGCACTTTGGAGGTAAGGGAAGGACATTTGAATAGCTGTACAAAACTCTAAACCGCTTTTTTTAATGTCCAGTATGGAACTGAATAAACATAACTGCTTCCATCAAAAAAATTAAGTTACTCTCTTGGAACTGGGGCCAGTATTTCTGCCATTGCTAGTTTTTGAACTTACCGTCCAGGTAACTCTTTTGCAACATGGGTGAATGCGAAGCTCATTGTCATTGAGGAAAAGAAATTCAGGATAGTGTTCCCAGGGCCTGAATGAAGGCCCTGCAATGGAAGAAATATTGCTATACATGTGTAATATATGATATATACATATATATGCATGTTAATTTCATATTATGAATTTTATTATTGATTTTGTAATGTATTTTTCTTTGATTCATTTATTCATTATGGTATTTAGTATTATTATACACATAATATTATATTTTGCACATCTATTATAAAATTATACAGAATAATTTAGGGCATTGACCCATTTTAATTAACATTCTATTAAGTGTTGAAACATGATACATAATTGAATGGAAGCATTTGTCCCAGTCTTCACCTATTTAGAGTCCCTCCTAAGTATGAGCTTTGAGTTCAAGCCCAAGTCTGGCAAAAAAAATTTGAGCCTGGTGAGATATATTATTCTGGAACTCAGAGGAGGGCCGAAGTTATAGTAAGAGGTAGTATAGAGAGCAGGTGCTGGAGGTTCACCCCTGTAATCTACTCAGGAGGATGAGATCTGAAGATTCCAACTGCAAGCAGGAAAGTCAATATGAGACACTTTTCTCCAATTAAACACCCCATAAGCCAGAAGTAGAGCTGTGGTTCAAGTAGAAGACTGCTAGCACGGAGCACAAAACCTCAGGGATAGGATAGCATCCAGGCCCTGAATTCAAACCCCAGTACTGGCACACATACACACACACACACACACACACACACACACAAACACAAACACACACAAACACAAAAACACACACACACACACACACACAAACACACACACACCAATATAGAGCATTTGCCAGTCAGCCTGCACAAGTTCCATCTCTAGCAACTCAATATGAAAAAAAAGATGGAGAAGGGAAGGAAAGATTTGCTCCAGGAAGTGATATAGCCAGTGCCAAAATTCCACAGTAGTTCTAATATGTGGGTACAAGACAGAGAGCCTCAGGCAGAAGGTATAGCATGGGCAAAGGTCCTGAGATGTGCTGTAGATCAGGTGGTGTGAGTGGTATGAAGGTTTTTTGGCTTCAGAAAATTCTGGCAGGAAATTCAAGGCTGGGTCAACGTTGACTTTTGTCATAGGGCAGAGGGTGGGGTCCTAGAATGGTGCCCAGGGGGAAGCTTAACTTGGCTTTTCGCCAGGGACCCAAAGCCATTTCCTGTGGTTGGAAACCTGTTTTCCCAGCTCCTGACCCTCAGGCCTCCTTTGCATGGAGGAGTCAGGGCAAACGCAGGGAAGAACTCTTGCTTTAGAAAAGCTTCTAGCCCAATACCACCAGTGGCTCAACCCCTGTAAATCCTAGCTACTCAGGAGACTGAGATAGAGATCGAGGGTCATGCCAGCTCTGGAGAGGAAATTAATGAGAGTCTTCTTGCCGATTAACTACCAAAATCCAGAAATGGAGCTGTGGCACAAATGGTAAAGTGGTCATTTGAAGGAAAAAAGAGACCAGAGCCAAGACCCTGAGTTCAAACCCCAATACTAGCACAGGAAAATTAAAGAAAAGCTTTCAGGAGCTACTAGTGCCAGATCACCAGGCACAGGTGGCTCAGCCTGTCCTCCTAGCTCCTCAGGAGGCTGAGATGTGAGGATCACGTTTCAAAGCCAGCCCAGACAGGAAAGTCTGGGAGACTCAGATCTCCAAGGAACCTACAGAAAACCGGAAGTGGCTCTGTGGCTCAAGTGGTAAGGTGAAGAGCTGGGGGACAGCGCCCAAGCCCAAAGTTCAAGCCCCATGACCAACACCTGGCTTGCTTAGACCTTACTCTGTAGCTCTAGGCAGGGTTCTTTCTAGTTGCTCCCTGAGGGTCTCCTAATATCCAGGTGTCCTACAAGTCTTGATAGCAGCCTGTTTGGAGGCCATTGCCTACAGAACAGGACACAGTAGCAGAGAAGTATCCAGCCGTGGGGCATGAAGATCATCAGAATGGCATCTGTCATGGGTGCAATGCGGATCAGAGCAGTAAATCACTATCTCAGACCACAGTTCTGGGCCAGGAGGGGCAAGAGCTGTAAGATATCACACCAGATAATGAGAGACTGGGATAGCCAGTGCCTCAATGTTCTGGGGCATTAGTTTTGCCCTGGATGAGCTGAGCCCATCACATGAGTATCACAAGAGTGCAAATTTGTCATTCAGACCTTGGGCAGGTGTTGCGTTGGGCTCATGAAAGTTTTGTAGGCTCAGGAGTCCACAGCCAACTGGCTGCTGCTTGTAGCAGTCACTATTCCAGGAGTCCGAGGGCTCAGTGCCCTGCTTTCCTCATCAGTGCTTGGGGAAGGGGGACAGATGAAGGTCTGGAATCATGGGCCGACTACCAAAGAGCAACCCTAGTGTCCTTCACTTGATCCTGTAGCCCCATGTTGAGATCGAGGGGCAGGTTCCATAGAACTTACTGCCATGGTCCAAACCCCTCAGCCTAAGAAGTACTTAGGGAGAAACCACTTGATCTGGCTTGAGAGTTTACTGTGACTATGACTCAGGACTGCCCCCCAATTGTAGCTCAGCTCAACGAGGGCAAAACTAATCCCCCAGAACATTGAGGTACTGGCTATCCCAGTCTCTCATCCCCCAGTTCCCTGGGCCTGGAATCTAAAGTATATGCCTCTGTATTCTGGGAATCTAGAATTGTCTAGAAGGACCTGAGAGGGCCAGTTGTTGCCAGAAGATAGATTTGCCTACAATAAGGTATGTTGACATTTCCTAGACATCGAACAATACATCCAAGCCACCTTGGCCTCACCTCTCATGTAGCCCCAGATTATCCTTGTTTGGGGAGCCTTCAGTCAGCTATCAAGGTCGAGTTGGTCAGAGCCACTGGCAACCACCCTTCCCCCACACCACTGCCAGCCTGCTGGGAGTGGGAAATGCACCAGGGTCCCAGCTGAGAAAAAGACAGGACACAGCATGAGTCACCCTGGCTCCCAGAGGCAGGAGAGAACATATGCCAGCCGGCCCTGAGGACCCAGAATCCCCTGGATGAGGACAAAGATATGGAGAGCCAGACTTGTGTCCCAAGGAAAAGTTGGAATATGCAGGTCTCTGGCAATTTGGGACTCATTGTTGACCATGATAGGGGACTAAAGACAAGGCCATAAAGGTCAGGAAGAGGCAGACAAGCACCCAGGAAGTGGGTAGAGAATGATCAGGGAAAAATACACACACATAGAAACACACACACACACACACACACACACACTCACACTCAAACACACACACACACACACACACACACACACACATACACACACACACGGGTAGCCCAAGGACTCAGCAGTCCCTGAGCAACTGAACATCCCAAACTCCAAGAAGATGGCACTACCATCCTCAGACCAAATGTTGACAAAACTCAGAGCCTCTCACACATCTGGAATGGCTCATAAAACAGCATGGCATTTCCTACTGTACACCCCACTATGAAGAAAACTCAGCCACAGCATTTCGGTTGTCAGTCATGGGGTTTGAACTGTGTGCCTGCGTGCTATCCCTCAGCTCTTCAGTTGAAGGTATGCGCTCTACCACTAGAGCCACAGCACCAATTCCAGTTTTCTGGTGCTTCCCTTGAGTTAACGTCTCACAGACTTTCCTACCTAAGCTGGCTTTGAACTGTGATCCTCAGATCTCAGCCTCCTGAGTAGCTAGGATGACAGTTGTGAGACACTGGCAGTGCCAGGTTTCAGCCACCTTCTTACAACCAGGGGAAATCCAAAGTGTCAGGCCATAAAGCACATGCAACCCTTCACTTTCAGACTTTGAAACTAGTATCCAAAGCCATTCTTCCTTGGTTGGAGAGAATATAATCGATACTACCCTCCAACCCTACTCCCATTCTCCCACTCCCTGCCTAAGATAGGCCACAACTTCTGGAGTTCTTGGTAAGACAACGCCCAGCCTGCTGTAACTTTACACTTGGGCAAACGTGGGGAATTCTTAGAAATGGCTGTACACTGAGGCCAGAACTTGGTGTCCCAACAACAGCAACCCCACTCCTTCAGCATCTCTGGCAAGCAAGGGGTGTCTTTCTTTCTTGCAGTCCACACACGGGTGTGAATATACATCCCATGTTTCAATGATCATTGAGGGCTCTTTTGGCCTCCCTGGGGCTCGATCTCAGTTCCTGGGAACGGCCCAGCTCCTTAGTGGCTCACAGTCTTGTGTGATCACGTGGACAACAAATGGGGCCATTTCTTGTGTGGGTTTGAACTGAGGATCTGGGAGCTGTCTCTCTGAGTTTTCATGCTCAAGGCTGCTACTCTACCACTTGAACCACAGCTCCACGTCTGGATTTTTGGTGGTTCCATGCATAGAAGTGTCTTATCACCTTGCCAGCTTATGGCTGGCTTCGATCTTTGATCCTCAGATCTCTGCCTACTGAGGAGCCAGGATGTCAAGTGTGAGCCTGAGCCAGACAGGCTCCAGAACCTTTCCTTTGAGCTTCTGTTTATCTCGTGTCAACTAGCAAGCCCTAGTTAAAATAGTCATTTATAGAGGATCATGTTCCTCTCCTAGGTCAGTTAACCCAAGGAGATAAAGTATCTTTGGAAAAGGCTAGTCAGAGTTGGCCTAGGTGAGTGTGTATGTGTGTGTGTGTGTGTGTGTGTGTGTGTGTGTGTGTGTATGAGTTTCAGGGATACCTACCCCCATCTCTCTGGTGCTTCTTTCACCCAGAGGTGAGTACATCCAGGATCCCCACCCCAAGAAAGGCAGGTAGTGGAAGGTACTTAAGGTCACATCAAGTGGGTTGATCTGAATTCTATCCTGCAACTGAAGCCAGGAGAGATAATAGAGAGAAGGAGAGGTTTAGAGGAACATCAAGGGAAACCCCTTACCTTTGGCTACAAGTACCAGAGAAAAGAATGTATCCATCCTTTTTGGTAGTAATATAACAAGTGTCCACTATTCATTTTTTTTTTTTGTGAGTCCCAGGTCTTGGATTCAGGGACTCAGTTTCATCCCTGAGCTTCTTTTACTCAAGGCTGAGGCTCTATAACTTGATCCACAGCACCAAAACTGGCTTTTTTCAGGGTGGGGTGAAGAAGGTCGTTTATGGGAGATAAGAATCTCGCAGACCTTCCTGCCTGGGCTGGGTCTGAGTCACGACCATCAGAACTCAGCCACCTGAATAGGCCGGATGACAGGCGACAGCCACTGGCACCTTGTTGGGTCTTCGTCCTCACAAAAGACGGACGGGGTCTGAGGAAAGGAAAGGTAAGTGTGGCGCTTGCCTGTTCCCCAGCCTCCCTGAGCCCGGGAGACAATCAGACACAGCGGGGAGCCAAATCCAGCAGGTAAAAAACTCGTTTATTAACAGAGAGCAGCCCCTTTTAAAGTCAAAAAGGGCGGGTGGCATGGTAAGGGAGGAAGAGGAACCAAGGTCAAGGTGTGTCAAGGTCACACCCTATCATTCACCTGAGCCTTCACGGGCTGGTTAGGCACTGATTGGCAGGTCAATTGGGCTCTGCCCACGCTACTCTCTCCCAGCGCCATCTTGGCTGCCCATGTGCTCTACAGTAAATTAGGCTCTGCCCACTCAACCCCCTCTCAGCGCCATCTTTGCTGCCCATGTGCTCCACAGTACCTGACTGCCACCATCCATTCATAGTCCCCTAGATCCAGTGCTGGACTACCTGCACTGCATCCTCCTTTTTGTGAGTTGGAAGCAGACCTGTGTGGGTTTGATTCTTCAACCGCCTACCTACCTTTGAGCATTGTTCTGGCTCAATCTGATGCCGGCTTCCTCCTTATCCACAGCAATGACTTCGCGCTGTCACAGAACAAATGTCCCCCAGGAGGTGTCGAACCTGGGGTCTTTCCTCTGCACACTGACTCGACTCCCTGAAATGACACACTGCAGCAATGTGAAGTAGACATAGAGTGAATTCAGTTTCTTATAATCAGGGTCTGGCCAGATAGGTGGCAGTGAGGATCAGAGGCTCAGGATAGTGCTGTGCATTTGGACAATGCGATGCCTCCTCATCCACTTTCCTTTAACTGTCTTAGCAGAGGGTAGTGGGGAAAGACTCACCAGACAGACTGACAATGAGTAACCATCACGGTCTACCCCGGGCACAGAGGGGCTTACCTAAGGGAGCTAGTTCCACAGTACAAGTGGGAATGATCATGACACCCAGCCTACCTCCAGAATGAGAGGGTCACCTTGGGTCCCAGCCACATGGGAACGCTGAGCCAACTTCTCCAAGACAAATTCAACAATTTACTGAGAGAGAGACAGAGACAGAGAGAGAAAGAGAGAGAGAGAGAGGGAGAGAATTACACTTAAACAGGCTGCCGGTGGCACAGGCCTACAATGGTAACTACACATTGAGATATGAGGATCATGGTTCATAGCCAGCTGAGGCAGGAATGTCTGTAAGACGCTTATCTCCAAAGAACCACCAGAAAACCAGAAGTGGTGTTATTGCTCAAGTGGTAGAGCCCTAAACTTGATCTGAGCAGCTTGTGGACAGTGCCCAGGCCCAGAGTTCAAGCCCCAGGACTGACAATAAGTGGACTTCCCACCACAAGAAATGGACTGAATAGCACCCATTGTCCTAGGGAGCATGGCCGAGAAGTCAGGCCAAGCTTCCTGTCTCCTGGGGGTCATGAGTAGGTCACCCAGCTTTTCCGTGCCTCATTTGCCCCAGCTGCAAAGCTGAACAGTGAAAGATCCCCTTCCTCATGAGGATAGGGTAAGGATGAAAGAGAGCCATGTTTTGTTTCATAATCCCATACCTGTAGCATGATAAATAACAAGCCCCTTCTGAGTCCTTTCCAGGTATCTTCTTGTTATATGCTCACAGAATTGCCAAGAAACTTATCTGATGACCGTTGCCTCTATGCCTGGCCCTGCCCCAGATTTCCCCTTGTATTGATCCCTTGTTTCCTCACAACTGTCCTGTGAGGAGACTGAGGACCAATGGTTCCAGGCTGAACCCAGAGCTTCAACTATGGTCAAAAATCCGCTGCTGTGGACTAAGAGTTTGGGACAGTAATCTAAACCGATGACTGAGCATGGTGCTACATATCTACCATCCCAACTACAAAGGACCAGGCATGGTGACACCTGCCTGTCACAGGAGTACCATGATCCAGCCAAGCCTGAACATATATGGAGTCTCTATCTCAGAAATGTCCAAGACAGAAAGGCTTGGCTCCCATGGAACAAGACATGATTGGAAAGCCTAAGCTCTTGAATTCAAACCTTAATATACCAAAAAGAATCTGAGGCCTGGTGCCAGAGGCTCATGCCTATACTGCTACCTACTCAGGATGCTGAGATCTGAAGATCACAGGTCAAGATTTAAAGTAGGGTTGGCCTTGCCCATCAGACGTCATGATGAGATGACCCAGAGTCTGACCCATGCCAATAAGGTCCATACTAACAGGGCTCACAGCCTTAATAAGTGCTAACCACGCTCTCTGTCCCACTGGGGAGCCAACCCCTAAGGGCCCCACCCCCAGGTCCTCCCGTGCTCCCTCTGCCACCAACCAGGCCCAAGAGAGTAGACAGTTCCAGATCACAAAGATCCCTTGTTCTTATAATTTAAAGGTGCTGAGTCCCCTTCAAACGTCTCACCCTTCCAAGTCCCCAGACCTCAGCCACAAAGTCCATGCACCCCCCCAATGACAGCGGTTAGAAGTTACCAAAGGGTCCAGCACTCCTTGTAACAACCAACTTCTACACACACACACACACACACACACACACACACACACACACACACACACACACACACACACAGAGCCATCACAGGTGGCTCCTGTCTGTCATCCTAGTTATTCAAGAGGCTGAGATCTGAGGATCACTGTTCAAAGCCAGCCACTCAGGAAAGTTTGTGAAGCTCCTATCTACACTGAACCACCAAATAGCCACAGGTGGAGCTGTGGCTCAAGTGTCAGAGCTCTAGCTTTGAGCAAGATATCTCAGGGACAGCACCTAGGCCTTGAGTTCAAGGCCAAGTTCTTCTACCTCCAAACACACACAATCACAGACACAGACAGTCAGACAGACACACACACATATGATAGCCCAAGGATTCCGCAGTCCCTGAGAACAGAAACATGAACTCCCTCAATTAGGATCAGATCCCACCCACTAGAAGGTGGCAGTACCAACATCAGACCCACTGTAGACAAAACATTGAGCCGCACATATATCTGGAATGTCTCATAGACCAGTATGGCACTTCTTATCATGCACATTGCTATGTGGAAAACTTAATCACCTCTTTTTTAGTTGTTGGTCAAGGTGTTTGAACTCTGGGCCAAGGTGCTGTCCCTCAGCAATTCAGCTGAAGGTGAGCACTCTCCCACTTGAGCCAAAGCAATACTTCCTGTTCTCTAGTGGTCTATCATCAAGTCTCACAGACTATTCTGCCCATGTTGACTAGTAACCACGGTCCTCACATCTCAGCCTTCTGAGTAGCTAGGATGAGAGTTGTGAGCCACGGGTGGCTTCTGGTTTCAGCCACCTTCATATACACAGAGGAGACCCATCTCATCAGTCCGCAAACTTTTTGCAACCCTTCACTTCAGATTTTGATACCCAGCATCCAAATCTATCCTTCAATGGAGAAAATAAAGACAAAACCATCACACCTGCACCCCTTCTCCCACTCCCTGCTTGTCACAGGACACGTCCTCTTGAACCTGTGGCTTCAAACTGGGGCAAACTTGGGGAGTTCTTACAAATATCTTTACAGTGAGGCCAGCACTTGGTCTCCCAAACACAGCACCCTCCCCACACCCCCACACCTCCACCATCATTTGCAGGCAAAGATGTCTTACTTTCTTTCTTTTTTATGTTGTGGGGCTTGAACTCTGGGCCTGGGTGCTGTCCCTGAGCATTTCAGCTTAAGGCAAGCACTCAATTGCTTGAGCCACAGCACAACTTCTGGTTTTCTGGCAATTCCTTTTAGGTAGGAGTCTCAGGGTCTTTCCTGATCAGGCTAGCTTTGACCCGTGATCCTCAGATCTCACGTCCTGAGTACCTAGGATAACAGCCATGAGCTACTGGCACCCAGCCAAACAAGCTTCAATTCCTGTCATCCTCTCCCCCCAGGAGACTGAAATCTGAGGACTGCAGTTGGATGCCACTTAGCAGCAAGACCCGTGAGAACTCTTTATCTCCAATTAAACATCCCAAAAAGCTGGAAGTGGAGCTGTGATTCAAATGGAGCAAAGAAGATAAGATCCATGCCCTAGTTTCAAGCTTTTTCTAGCATAGACCCACCCAAGATAGGGAAGCAAATGTGCACATGGGAGCTCAAAGCTAACCCATAATACTCAGGACTCCCAGAACAGACCCCATCCAGCTCTGATTCTCTAGATTCTATGTCCTACACCATGGCAGTCTTAGATGGGACTGACCATGCTCCAAGTTGGGACATTCAAGTACAATCTCATACTCAAGATCCCCTGACCTTATCACTCAGGATCTCTCGCTGTCCTGCCTGAAAACTAGGCAGTGAGGTAAGATCTAGTTATCCACCACATGATATGGGAACCAAAGGGATTCCCGGTCAAGGGACAGAGACTGGGGCGATCTAGCTCCCTCTTTGGGAGGTGAAAAGGGCTGCTCTATCCCAGAAATTTTCCTATGTTGTGAGTATTATCAAAGAAACAACCCTGCTCAGACCACAGTGCCTCTGATTTTTCCACCAGCCTCTACCCAGCTCTGCCCCAGCTTCAGCCTGCCCTCTTGGAATCCAAGATCTGCCATCTATACTAAAGAGTGAGCCAGCCAAGAAACGCACTTCCTGCCCTCATTCCCAGGATGTCCTGTGTCAGTGGCATGCTTACCTCAGTCTTTGGTGAAGGAATGAACACCGGGAGTGATATCGTCAGATTGAGCCCTGGAAAGTCCTAGTCCCTAAGGGTGTACTGCACAGGCATCCTGCAGTGAGCGGCAGCCAGGTTGTCAATGATGAACCCAAGGTGACAGGACTTTTAATAGCAGTGTGGCTGGATCAAAAGCTGGTAGTCTATGTTGTCAGGCGAGGTCATGGCTCCAAAGGCCTGACACACGTGACCCAGGATCATTCTCCCTCTTCAAATTCCTACTTATACTTTGATTCCCCCTTGAAACTCTCTCACTCCAATACCTCCCTAGCCCTTGGAAACTTTCGTTTTATCTGACCAGAAAATAAACTCAATGAGGCTGGGCATAATTGAAACCTGGTGACCCACTCTGAGCCCTAGGTTCTACCCGAGGCTGGTTCCCTATATTGTCAGTGACCACACAGCTCCTGGATGGCATGAAGTTTCTGAGGGGTCAGTGGCTTGGTCCTCCATACTTACTTTAGGCTGTGAAACAGTCCACACATAGATTGTGAATAATTGGCTCCCTTGATCCAGAGACTCCAAACCGTGGCTTGCATGTTCTCTCTTCTTCCTTCCTTTCCTTTTTTTCTCCCTCTGTCCTTCCCTCCTTTCTCTCTTTACTTTCTTTGTGTCAGTTCTGGGCCTTGTACTCAGAGCCTAGGTGCTGTCCCTAAGCCTTTTTACTCAAGGCTAGCAGTCTATGGCTTGAGCCACACATCCATTTCTGGTGTTTTGTTTTTGGTAGTTAATTGAAGACAAGAGTCTTACAGGCTTTCCTGCCCGGGCCAAAAGCCTCAATCCTCTGATCTCAGCCTCCTAAGTAATTAGGATGACAGGCTTGAAGCACTGGCATCCAGATCAATCCAAGGTTTCTTCATGGGCTGTGGAACCAGTCCTGGAACTTTTCGTTGTCTATGACCCCCCAGAGCCTCGTGCACACTGTAATGGTTTGTTGGTTAAATAAATGAGCATCTGTCTATGACAATACTACAGAAAATCCCATCTGATTCAGGTAAGAATCCTCTGTGGGGGAGTGGGGAAAAAGCCTGAAGTAGCTCTCCCACAGTTCTCCCTCCTCCCTCTTACCCACTCCTGGTGCCACAACACTTAACTGTTTTGGCTCTGAGGGTGTGAGCCACTATGTACTCGCTACATTCCAGGGCCTCTGGGATGCCTGTCTTCTCAACGATCTCTGTCCAGCAGCTGACCAGCTCTGTGGCACTCAATTCACCATGGAGGTGTGAATGAGTTTGCTGTGAGCTGAATGGCTGGCTCAAGGGGACTCCTGTCCTCCCCCTGGGGCCAGCCAGGATTGTCCACCACATGTGGCCCCTAAATTTCATGTTGCAGATGAAGGATTCTTGAGGTAGCCTGGGTTCTCTGAATCTCCCAGAGTCCAGTACAGGTGCTGGGAATCATCTCTGCTCATTGCTGGCAGGCTGGGGATGGTGAGGTCACAATGTCTGTTCCCCATAATGTCCTCGATTGGGGTCATCACCCTAGAGAGATGCAACAGCTGCCAGAGAAAGGCAGTCAAGGCACAACGTTCAAAGCAGATGACAATCTGGCTTGGGACCTCTGCCTGTGCCGCTTTGAACATCATTGTTTGATGGCTGAAATCATCCATCTAATTTGATCCATAATCCCAGGTATTAGTGGAAATTGCCAGCTTAAATAAAAAAAAAAACCCTGGAAAATGTGGTATTTAATTTGTCCCAATCAAACTTAAAGGGTTCCAAAATCAGTGGTCCCCTTTTCCTTCCAGACTGCCTATAACAGGTTACAGAAACTGGCATTCAGCCAGCCCTAGCTAACTGCCACCTCCTGATACTGAGCAGGCTCCAGCAGGGGAAATGGACTTGCCTACCACTGCCCAGCTGGAAACAGCCCAGGCGGGACACAGACTGGATTCTGCAGGACTCCAGGGAGGATTGACACTGAGCACTGCCCCAGGAGGGTGTCCTCACCACCAGTGGGGGCCCACAACCCTGTGTCAGAATGCCCACAGTGACCGTTAATGCCCTAGATATGGTTCCCCTCTCATCCACTGTCATGGTGAACCATCTGTCATGTCACACCCTACGCCAGTTCCCAAAACCTCATAGCTTCACAGCCCCTGCCTTATCATTTCCCTCATCTCGTTCCCTAATTATGTTGGGCAAACACATTCTAAACCCTTGAATTACCTCCAACTAAACACACAAGAGCAGAGTGGCTTGAAGAATGTGGCTGTGATCTCATTCGCCTCATGAAACTTCTGGCTGGGGATAGAAGGACAGGCGTCCACTCCAGTCTAGGGTTCACACAGTTCTTCTAGAGGAGGCTCACTCTGGCCCAGCAGCTACTGTGGGCTACAGGAAAGGGGGAAGAGAGAGGTGGAAAGGGGAGGAAAGTAATGTCTACTGAAATCTTCCATAAAGGAGCCATGAAACTGTGAAGGAGAAAACAAAAATTGTGGTTGGGCTTGTACTTGGTATTGATGAAGAACAACAACAACAAATACACACACAGAGAGAAATAAAATGTTTTTGCTGTTTTTAGACATGGTGACTTAAATATATTTTCATTGTTCTCATCTCCCTGCTATCCCAACACACACACACACACACACACACACACACCTCCAGAATGGTGACAGATAACACTTCCATGCAGCACCTGCAATTTGCCAACTGATCACTGACCTGATGACAGTCAGGCTGTACAAGAAGAAAGATTCTCTCTCTCTCTCTCTCTCTCTCTCTCTCACACACACACACACACACACACACACACACACACTCACTCACACACACACACACAGACTCAGAGTAGTACCTCTCCTAAGTTTGTTGATTCCTCATCGGAGCAAGCGGGTTCCCATTCTCTGTTCCCTTGTCAGAACCAAGGACTCCCACACAAGGGGAGTCCACTCTAATGACACAGCACGACCCTGCCTCTCCCCTTCTCCAGGGCCAGACCCTTCCCCTTGGGAACAACCAGCCTTAACTCCCCATTCACCAAAACCCTATGCCAGGATGCTGGGTGAAGTAATCCTCAGAGAGGTGGGTCCTCAGAGCAGGACTGAAACAAGCAGTGGGTCATGGGGTTCCAAGGGGGGTGTCTGACCCAGGGTGGGGGCGGTGTTGAGGAAATGGATGGGGTCCTAAAGGCTACATACATGCACAGACTCCTACTTCCAGCCTAGATACTTCTGGGCAACTGGGCAGATTCTTGGGGAGGACAAGGAGACCAGATGGACAGGGAACACCAGCAGATGCTGGCAGAGCTGGGAAATGTGATCACCCTGTGAGTACTGTTGACAGCTGGGGTGGGGGGATAGGCCGGGTATATGTGTGTCTGAGGGCGTGTGTTCCTCCCATATATTCACCTACTATCTGACCCCCAGTGCCCTCACCTCCCTAGTGGGCTTTTCTGGGACCCTCCTCAGATGAAAGGGTGACTGAGCACAGAGGACAAGTGCTCACATAGCAAGGGAGGCCTATCTTCTGCATCCAACATCCCCCACTCCCAGAAAAAAGGAAAAGACCCAATAAGGCAGGTGCAGAGGTGATGTTCCCCACCTCTGACTAAAGCCACCAGGTTCCCACCAGGGAGAGGAAGGGTGCAGATGTGGGACTGTGTGGCTCCCACTGCTCCAGCCAGGGGCTCAGTGGTGACCCCTTCTCACCCATTCCTGCATCTCCCCATTTCCAGGGATACTGGCCACTAGGGATGGGGGTGAGTTCCCAGAGTCAACACCCACTCCCCAATCCCCCACTCCTGGGGCGCATTTGTGGCAGAGTCAGGGCTGGCCTGCCTGGTGCTGGGGAGGCGTGGTTGGGACACAAGAGGGAAGGCGGGATTTGCAGGGGGGGGGGAGTGGGAGTGATAGGGGGAGGTCGCAAGGTGCTGACCTGCGATTGGCCACTCGTGCTGCTGGGAGAATCTGTAAGGCTGTGGTTCTGTGTGCAGCTTGCAGCAATGGTGTGAGGGATGTGCCTGATGTGCTGGCTTTCTGTGCTCTGTACTCCTGGCCCAGACCAATGCTCCCAGAGCAGCAGAGGTTTTGAGGCCGCCATCCCTGGTGCATGTGCCTGCTCTTCTCTCTGCTCTCTCTCTGCCCCCACTTTTCTCCAGGGCTGCCCAGCCCCTGTTGCACAAGTGCTGCAGTCCATGTGTGCCCCTGGCTGCAGCAGATATGTGCCCCCTCAGCCACGCCCTGTCCTCCCCTGGGTCACGCCTCCTCCCTCCCTCAGCCACGCCCCCATCCCTGGCTTTGTGCTGTCCTGACTCTGCCCTAAGTCTACCAGGCCATGGCAGAAGCAGCCTCACCTCAGGTCAGGGCTTCCCCCCAACCCCAGCAGCTCCCCGGGTGGGGGGATTGAATCTCCACTCAGCCCAACGGAGGACTCTTCTCCATCCACCACACACACCAAGCTGGTGCACGGTGTCTCTGTATGTCTGTGTGTGTGTGTGTGTGTGTGTGTGTGTGTGTGTGTGTGTGTGTGTGTGTGATTTTTGGGGATACCAACCTTGCAAGGACTCAGAACGATTTTAAAAAATAGCACAAAGAATCCTGTGTAATGGACTCAGCACAATAGCAACCTTTGGGATCCTCATGGTAATCTAATGACTAGTAAGATAAGACATGCCATTTTAACATCACTAAACTTACATATCATAGTATTATGACATCATATGTCATAGTGACATTATAGACATATTGTGAATGCCTATTCTGTGATTTCATTCTATTTCAAGTGAGCAATATTGGTGGATTTCAGAAATTCATTGTGACCTCAAAGCCATTGTGATGTGAAAATCCCTTTGTGACATCACAGTGCCATTGTGATAGTAACCTGTTGTGACATCACAAACTGGTCCTGTCCATTGTGACCTCATCACCAAGGTGACATCACAAAGCCATTATATCACATTGCTGTTGTGACATTACAATCACCTTGAGACCTCCCAAACCCATTATGACATCTTTAGCACCTTTGAAAAAACACATGGCTTTTGTGACATGACAGTCCCTTTGTGTACCCATATCCTCATTGTGAAATGTCAATTGAGATCAGATATGCCAAAGAAATATCACAAAGTATTTACAATATAATCATAGGTGTGACATCACATTGTCATTGTGACAAAATCAGCTCATTGTGACATCACAAATCTGTAATGACATCATACCACTATGACATCACATTGTCATTGTGACATCATATATACATTATGAATGCCTATTATGTGATTTCATTACATTTCAAATGTGGCATGTGGATTCATATCAAAAACACATTTTGACTTCATAATCATTGTGACATCACAATCCCTTTGTGATGTAACATTGAAATTGTGATATCTCTAAACAACTGTGACAACTTAAACATGTCCTGTCATCAAAAGTTTTGTGACATGTTGCCACTGTGTTATGTTAGGCCCATTGATAGCTCAATCTATTTTCGACCTCAAATTATTTCAGGAATGACATGAAATATTAGAAATATACTTTGACATCATGAGCATAGTGATATCACACTGCTAGATGTAATGACCATTGTGTCATATTGTCACATCACAAATCTGTTTTGACTTCATTACATTTGTGTCAACAAATGCTTTGGAATCCTCACAAGCCCATTCTAAATTTATATACTCATTGTGAGTTAATGACAATTGAGGTCTGGAATGCCATTGTCACATCATCAATCTACTGCGACATCACAAAACAATTTTGAACTCATCACTATTATAGCATCACCAATTAATTAGAATTTGACATCATATTGCAATTGTGATATTATTGTACCATCATGCTTTCACAAACCTATTATGACCTAATCACATCTTAGAAAATGCATGGCCTTTGGGACATCAAGCTCCTTCTGTGAACTTGTATCATTGGGAACTTGTAGCAATTGAAATTTGAAATAATATGTGATATTACAAACTAATTTTGACATCATTAACCCATTTTTATATCATTAACATTTTCACAACCAAAACCTGTTAGGAACTTTAGCACTTTTGACAAAAAACATGGCGTTTGTGTCATCACAGTTCATTTGTATATGTCATGGTGACTTCATTCTCATGTCCTCACTGTAAACTAATAGCAATTAAGATCTGACATACCATTGTGACATCAAAAACCATTTGTGCCATCATCACCAGTGTGATATCAATCATTATGACACCATCAGCACATTGTGACATCAACAAGCTACAGTGACCTCATAGCATTATGACATCACATTGCCATTTTGCTGTCTTAGACACATTTTGAATGTATATCCTGTGATTTCATTCTATTTAAAATGTGGCATGTCAGTTGATATCAGTAACACATTGTGACCTCATAACCATTGTAACATTATAAACCTTGTGTGACGTCATAACTGGTGTAACATCACATTGTTGTTATGACATCTTTAGCTTATGGTGACATCACAAAATGGCAATGACATTATAACATTTGCCATTATGTCATTGTGATATCATAGTCACATTATGAATGCCTAATCTGTGATTTCATTTTATTTGAAATGTGGCATGTGAGTTGATATCAGAAACTCATGCTGATTTCACAACCATTGTCACATCAAAATCCCCTTGTGACATTAATTTGGCAATGTGACATCACAATAGCAATGTGATGGAACTAAGACATCATGATATCAAAATGGTCATGAACACACAATGGGTTTCTGATAACCGACATGCCACATTAAAAATAGAATCAATAACATAATAGGCAAACACAACGTGTCTATGACATCAGAATAACAATGTGATGTGGCAATGCTATGATGTCATTGTAGTTTTACATGTCAAAATGAGCTGATGGTGTCATAATGGCAACATGATGTCACAATTATGATGTCAGAAAGGATTTGTTACATTTCCTTGGTATGTCTGATGTCAGTTGTCATTAGTTCCCCATGAAGTTATGGATACAAAAAAGGTTCTGTGATGTCACAGAGGCCATGTGTGTTTTCAAAGGTGGTTATAAGTCATAATAGTTTTGGAATGGCACAATGTGATCCATAATGTCACAATGGAATGAGATGTCCCTTTGAGTATTGATGTCATCGTGGTGATGAGGTCAGAATGGCTTTGTGATGTCACAGTTTGTTTGTAATATCAGAATGATCCAATTTCAATTACTCATAATTCAATATGAGGATACCATTTGATAGAAGAAGCTTCATAGTGTGAGGTCATACTATGTGAAAACCCAACGGGACAGTGATTTCACAATGACAATGTGATGTCTCAACATCATGTTATAATAATGTTCTGATGTCACAATTCGTGATGCCATACTGATGAGGAGGTCATAACTTAGTCATAACTTGTGTGAAATGCTGCCATTAGGATATTTTGGCTTTTAGTAAGCTTATAATCTATTTTGAAACATAATAATTCAGGTATGACATATGATATCAGAAATTGACTCTGACATCATGAACATTGTGACATCATGAACATTGTGACATCACATTGATAGACATCAAGATCATAATGGCACATTATGAACTCACAAATCTGTTAGGACTTCATCATATTTGTGAAACACATGACTTTAGAGACAACACAGTCCCTTTGTGAACTCATATCTTCATTGTGAATTAATGACATTTGAGATCTGGCATGCCATTGTGACATTTCCAACCAATTGTGACAGCACAAACCTATTATACTAGAAACACATTGTGATCTAATAGCCATTGTGACAGCACAATCCCTTTGTGACCCCACATTTCCATAGTGATAATACTAACCCACTGTGAAATTCCAATCCTCTCAAGCCCAATCCAGGTATGAAATGTGATACTCGAATCCAGTGTGACATCTAGATCATGGTGACATCACACTGATAGATTTTATGAGCATTTTGTCACATTCTGACAACACACACCTGTTAGGACTTCATCACTTTTGTGAAAATACATGCCTTAGGAGACATCAGAGTCCCTTTGTGAGCTCATGTACTTATTGAGTTAATGAAAATTGAAATCACATGTGTCATTTTGATATCACCAACCCATTGTGACATCACACACTTCTTGTGAACTCATCAGTGTGGCATCACAAATTATGATATAAAAACATTATTAAGTCATCATATTGCAACATCACATTGCCATCGTGATATCACTATCCCATTGTGTTTTTAAAAACCTAGTATGTCTTCATAGCATTTTAGAAAATTCATGGCCATTTATACGTGTCTTCTTCTGTGAACTCATATCTTCATTGGACATGTGAAACTGGACATGTGATTATGCGATGTGACTTCACAATACTATTTGATATCATCACCAATGTGTCATCACAAAACCATTGTGAGCTTTCATTGCCATTTGACATCACTATCACATTGTGACATTGCAAACCTATTAGGACCTCTTATCACCTTTGAAAAAACACATGCCCTTTGTGACAACACAGTCCCTTTGTGGAACTATACCCTCATTATGAACTGACAATTGATATCGGACATGCCAATTTAACATCATGAACCCTTTGTGACATCACCAGAGTGACATAACATTTTCATTATGACAGCATCAACTACTTTTGACATGACAAAACTACAATGACAAGATAGCATTATGAGATCACATTGTCATTGTGATGTTATAAAAAGATTGTGAATGCCTGTTTTTAATATTTTTTTGTCGGTTGTGGGGCTTGAACTCTGGGCTTGGGTGCTGTCCCTACTCTTCAGCTCAAGGCGAGTGCTTTATCACCTGAGTCTCAGAGCCACTTCCGGTTTTCTAATGGTTTTTATTGGGAATAAGATTCTCATAGACTTTCCAGCCTAAGCTGGCTTTGAACCTCGAACCTCAGATCTCAGCCTCTGGAGTAGCAAGGATTACAGGCGCAAGGCACCGGCACCCAGATTTTTCATTTTATTTCAAATTTGACATGCGTGTTAATATCAGAAACATAATGTGAACTCATAACCATTGTAACATCATAAATCAGCAATGACATCAAATTGTCATTATGACACCATCAGCTCATTGTGACATAACCAAACGACAATGGCATCACAGCAATATAAATTACTGTGACATTGTTACATCATAGACTTAACAGTGTGAAGGCCTATTCTGTGAATTCATTCTATATGAGAAACCCATTTTGACCATATAACCATTGTGATATCACAATCCTTTGTAACATCACATTGCCATTGTGATATCATTAATCTGCTGTGCCATCACAAACCAGTCCTGTCCTTATAAGTTTTGTGACATACTGCCATTGCCATATATTAGGCCCTTTCTGAGCTCATAATCTGTTTTCAATCTGATATTTCTGGTATGACAGGTGATATCGGAAATCCCCGGTGACATCAAACTGCTAGATGCCATGACCATTTTGTCATATTGTGACCTCACATTTCTAACACAACATGCCTTTGGAGACATTACAGTCCCTTTTTGAACTCATATATTCATTGCCAATTAATGACAGTTGAGATCTCCCATGCCACTCTGACATCGTGAACCCATTGTGACATCAAAAACTTATTGTGACCTCATCACAAGAATAGCATCAACAACTAATTGTTGTATCAAATCATTATTTTGACATGATATTGTGGTATTGCTGTTGTGATATCACTCTCCCATTGTGTTTTTACAAACCTGTTATGGCCTCATCAGATCTAAGAAAATTCATGGACTTTGAGACTTCAAGCTCTTTCTGTGTACTCATGTACATATGACCTCTAAGGCAAGGAGAAAATCCATGGAGTCACATTTAATATAATAAAACATTTTTCACTAGAAAGGGGACTGTGATATCCAGGTTCAAGAGCAGTGTTGACCACCAAACCTCAGACCTCCAATGGGCAGCTCCACCCTTTCTTAATTGTTCTGCAAACCACCAACCACAAAATTATGATCTCCAAAGCTCCAAAGCTCAATGGGCAAGGCTTTTTTCTTTTCCATTCTTCCCTCCTTCTCCACAGACCTGTCATTCCTTCCTCGTCTTTCCCTTTTTCCCTTCCACCACTTCCTTCTTCTCTTCAGGCCTCTCCACTCTCCACAGGCCTGCCCTACTCTGCCCCAGTGACCAATTGCCAACCTTCTGCTTTCCCTCAGCTTCCCCCCTTCTCAGGTTTATCCTTTCCTGCTGTCTCACAACTTTCTTCCATCCAGGTAACTCCCATTTTTATCTCCCCTTACAATGCCCTGAAAATGCAACTTATATATAGGTTGTACCCCTCCTCCCTCCAATGGATCTCAAGACTAACAGCTTTCAGCCATCACTTCCAAAACTGCCCAATGCTCAATCACTTCTTGACAGCTCACCGTGTGAGGCTTGACACCTCCACCTTTGGCAGCATTCCCCACACTCTCCGGTGGGCCAAGCCAAGAATTTACAATGAATATCGGCTCCCACAGATAATTCTGGCCCCACTGGTTATTATAGTATCCTCATAGTGAATTAGAAGAAATTGAAATTGTCTATGTCACTGTTATATTACAAACTTGATGAGACATCTTTAACTCTTTGTGACCTCATCACCTCGGAGACATCACAAACTCTTTGTGATATCACATTGCCATTGTACCAACATGATCACATTGTGAAATCCCAAACCTATTATGACTTCAGAAGCTTTGAAAGAAAGCATGGCCTTTGTGACATGACAGGCCTTTTGTATACTCCTATCCTCATGTCGAGCTAATGACAATTGAGATCAGGCATTCCATTTAACATCGCAAAACCTTTGTGACATAATCACCAGTGTAACATCACATTGTCATCATGACATCATAAAACAACAATGACATCAAATCACATTTAATTGTGATGTCACAGATACATTGGAATGCCTATTCTGTGATCTCATTCTATTTCAAATATTGCTGGTGGGTTGATATCAGAAATACATTGTTACCACATAAGCATTATAATATCACAATACCTTGATGACACCACATTGCCATTATTATATCACTAATGCACTGTGACATCACAAAACAGTCTTATCCTCATAAATTTTTTGACATGCTGCCAGTGTGATCTCTTTGGCCTCCCTGAGTTCATAAATTGTTTAACTCATAATACTTCAGGCATGACATGTGATATCAAAAATCCACTGTGGTATCATGACCACTGTGACATCACACTGCCAGATTTCTTGACACTGAGTCACATGAGGACAACACAAACGTGTTAAGACTCATTACACTTGTGCCAACATATGCCTTTGGATACATGATTATCCATTGTGAACTTATATAGTCCTTGTCAATTAGAGATCTGGCATGAGATTGTGACATCACCAACCCATTGTCAAATCACAAACCTATGTGACCTCATCACCTGTATGGCATCACCATTTGTAACTTCAAAACCATACTATCTCATGTAATGGTAGCATCACATTGCCAATGGGATATCTCTGTCTCATTGCATTTTCACCAGCCTATTATGTTCTCATAATATTTTACAAAATTCATGGCCTTTCTGACTTCTAGCTCCTTATGTGAACTCGTATCTTCATTGTGATCTAGTAGTATGAAATTGGACATGTAATGGTGATATTACACATTCATTGTGACATCACTATCCAAGTGTGACCTTATCATCACTTGACATCAAAAACCCATTGTGACATCATATTGCCACAGTGATATCATGATCACCGTGTGACACCCAAAACTGTTGTGACCGCTTAGCACCTTTGAAAAAGCACATGGTGTTTGTGATATCATGGTCCCTTTGGGTAACCATGTTGTCATTATGAACAAAGACAACTGACACCAGACATGCCAAATTACCATTACAAACGCATTGTGACATCACCTCCAGAGTGAGATCACATTGTTGTTATAATACCATCAGCCCATTGTTACATCCCAAAATGACAATGACATCACATTTTCATTGTGAGGTCCTAGAGACAATGCGATTGCTTGTTCTGTGATTTCATTCTATAACAAATGTGGCATATAGGTTTATTTCAGAAACCCATTGTGACCACACCATCATTGTGACATTACAATCCCTTTTTGACCTCATATTGACATTGTGATATCATTAATGCAATGTAACATCACAAACCTGTCTTGTCCTCATAAATTTTGTAACAAGCGACTACCTTGGCCGGGCTGGATGCTGAGAGCTAAATTCAGTCTCAACCACGAACCCTCAGGCCTCCAAAGAGCAGTTCAGCCATTTGTTAACTGGTCTGCAAACAACCAACCGCCAAAATAATGATCTCCAAAGCTCCACACTTCAAAGGACAAGGCTGTTTTCCTATCTCTTCATTCTCCTTCTCTACAGATCTGTCCTACCTTTCAGCTCTTTTCATTTTTTTCCTTCCAGCATTCCATTCTTCGCTTCAGGCTGCTCTGCTCTTGACAGGCCTGCCCTGCCTTGTCCAGGTGGCCAGTTGCCATCCTTCACCTCCTTCTCTCTCTCAATTTCCTCTCCTCCCAGGTCTTTGCCCTCCAGCAGTCTCATCACTTATTTCCATCCAGGCCTTTAACCTTTTTCTCTCCCCTTCTCTTGCTCTGAAAATGCAGCTTATATATAGGCTGTACCCTTCCCCAACTGCAATAATTTCTTGCCTTCCAGTTTTCAATTATCACTTACCAAATGTCCATGCCCGATCACTTCTTGGCAGCTCACCATGTGGGGCTTGACATCCTATCTCCTTCAGCAGCATGTCCTGCCCCCTCCAGTGTCATGCACCCCCCCCCTTTCAATTGGTCCAGATTAGGAGACCATGATGACTATCTGTTCTCGTGGATTATAGGGGCACTGCTGGTTATTGCAGTGTCCTCATGGTCAACTAGTAGCAATTGAAATTGGACAAATAATTGTGATATTACAAACTTGTGACATAACTAACCCATTGTGACCTCATCGCCACTGTGACATCACAAACCCATTGTGACTTCACATTGTTGTTTTTGATACCAAGATCACATTGTGACATTTCAAATCTATTATAACCTCTTATAACATTTGAAAAATACATAGCTTTGTGATATCAGAGTCCCTTTGTGTACCCAAAGCCCCACTGTGAAATATTGACAATTGAGAATCAGACATGACATTTTGACATCCAAAACAGTTTGTGAGATCATCATAATTGTGACATCACATTATCATTTTTATACCATCTACTCATTGTGAAATAACAAAACTATAATGACAGAATTATAACTTCACATTGTCATGGTTATATCATAGACACATTATGAATGCCTTTTCTGTGCTTTCATTCTATTTCAAATGTGGCATGTAGGTAGATATCATAAAAAATCAGGAACTCATAATCATTGTGAGATCGCAATCTCTTTGTATATCATGTTGCAATTGTGATATTACTAAACCACCGTGATATCACAAACCTATCCTCTCATGATAACTTTTGTGACATGCTGCAATTCTGATACCTTAGGCCTTATTGTCCTCATAATCTGTTGTTGACCTCATTAGATTTATATATGACATTTGATATCACAAATTCATGACCATCTTTGCATCATACTGCCAGATGTCATATCCATTGTGTCAAATTCTGACATCACAAAACTTTTAGAATTTCAATATATGTGTGACAACACATACTTTTAGAGAAACCACAGTCCCTTTGGGAACTCATATACTCATTGTAAGTTAGGACAATTGAGAATCATAATGTCATTGTGACATGCCCAACACATCACCAATATTTTGTGACCTCACAACCAATGTGGAATCATCAACTAATAGTGACACCAAAACAATATTTTGACATGATGTAATGAGTTGACATTGTCATGGTGATATCACTCTCCCATTGTTCATTCACAAACCTAAAATGACCTCCTAACATTTTTAAAAATTCATGTCCATTAGTACTTCCAACTCATTCTGTGAACTTGTATGCACATTGTGAAATAGTAACAATTGAAAATGGATTTGTGTTTAGATATTACAAATCATTATGACGTCAAAAGCCCATTGTGACCTCATCACTACTGTGTATCATAAAGCTATCATGACCCCTATGTACCTTTGAAAACACACATGGCATATGTGACATCATAGTCCCTTTGTGTACCCATATCCTCATTGTGAATTCATGACAATTGAATTCATATATGCCATTGTAACATCACAAACCTTTGTGACCCCATCACCAGTGGGACAACACATATTCATTATTACACAATTACCTCCTTGCAACATCACCAATTTACAATGACCTCATAGCATTATGACATTTATTGTCATTGTGATGTCATAGTCACATTGTAAATGCCTATTCTCATTCTATTTCAAATGTGGCATGTGGGTTGATGTCAGAAATGTATTTTGATCTTATAAATATATGGCGTCACAATCACTTTGTGACATCACAGTGCCATGGTGATATCACTAACACACTCTGATATCACAAACCTGCCCTGTCCTCATAAGTCTTGTGATGTGCAGCAATTGTGATGTCTTAGGCCCTTTATGAGCTCGTAATCTGTTTTCAACCTTATAATATTGCAGTTATGATATATGATATCAGAAATCCACTGTGACATCATGACCATTGTGACATCACACTGACAGACATCATAAACATTGTGTCACACTGTGACATCACAATCCTCCTCTGACTTCATAACGTTTGTTATGACTTTGGAGATACCACAGTCTGTTTTGAACTCATATTCTCTGTGATTTCATGACAAATGAGATCCATTATGCCATTTGGATATCACTAATCAATTGTGACAACATAGACCCCTTACCATATGGCATCACCAATTAATTGTGACATCAAAACCTTTTGTAATGTCACAATGTGACATGATGATCATGACATCTGTCAGTGTGATGTCACAATGGTCATGATGTCACAGTTGATTTCTGTTATCTCAAGTCATACATGAAATATGAGGTTGATAACAATTTATGAGGGCAAAAAGGTCTAAGATATCACAATGTCAGCATGTCACAAAAGTTATGAGGACAGGAGAGCTCTGTGATGTCACATTGTGTTAGTGATATCACAATGGTACTGTGATGTCACAAAGTGATTATGATGTCAAAATGGTTTGTAGGCACAAAATTGGGTTTCTGATATCAAGTCTCATGCCACATTTGAAATACAATGAAATCACAGAATAGGCATTCACAATGTGTCTATGATGTCACAATGAGAATTGTTGTCATAATGAGATTCTGTCATTGAGTTTGGTGATGTCACAATGAGCTGATGCTCTCATAATGAAAATGTGATGTCACACTGTTGAGGCTGTCACAAACAATTTTTGATGTTATAATGGCATTTCTGATTTCAATTGTCATTACTTAACAACAACGATATGGATACACAAAGGGACTGTGATGTTGAAAAGGGCATGTGATTTTCAAAGGAGCTAAGAGGTCATAATAGATTTGAGATGTAACAATGGAATCATCATGTAACAATGACAATGTTGTCAAAATGGGTTTGTGATGTCGTGGCGGTGATGATGTCAAAATGTGTTTGTGATGTCACAACGAGTTTGTAATACCACAATCAAATTTCCAATTTCAATTGCTACTAGTTCACAAGGAGGATACTGTAATAATTAGCAGTGCCCGGTAATCTATAGGGTCTGATAATCAGCATGGGCCCATCTCCTGGTCAGCTGGGGAGGACAAAGAATGCCACCAAAGAAGGTGAGGCATCCTGTGGGAGGGACTGGTGCATTAATCACCATGTGTTGAGCTGTTAAGAAGTTATTGGGTTGTGGGCAGTTTGGGATGTGATAGTCAAAAACAGGCAGTTGGAGTGGAGAAGGGGTACAGACTTTATATAGGCTGCTTGTTCAGAGCAATAGGTGAGGAATAAATTGGAAATTACAATCCATTTATAAGCCTCAGAGTTCAAGCACAAAAAAGAATGAATATGACCTTAAAGGAAACTTTAACTAAATTAAATACAGAAACTGGCAATGGCTAGGTAAGCCTCCTCCACTTCACTCTCCTTTGAGCAAGATGTAGCCCTTAAGTTAATGGATTCAATCCCTTGAAATACTTTAGTGTACAACACCCCCTTGGATTCCTAAAATTAGGAAGGCTATATTAACAGAAATGTCTAACTACAATATGCAGGTTTTACAACATATTCTTTTATGTACCTATCCTTTGGTAACCAAGGCCCAACGGCTGGATAAGAAAAAGTCCAACTGAAGGGGAGGGACCAAGAAAGTGATGGAACAGCAGGGAAACACCACAGCTCTCTCCAACCAAATACTGAGTTTGGATTTCAATGCTCTGTTTCTCCAAGTGACCCACAATAAAAGGCAATTACTAAGAGAGATAAAGGAAGTGCAAAAAGAAAAGGGAAAAACCTACAGACAGTAAAGTGGGAAGACCCTTCCCCCACCCTTTGTTGGTGATGGTGCTCCACGTTGCGCAGCTTAAGTGACCGGGTTTTGTGCCAAGCTGCTTAAGTGCCCCGGGTCTGGACCCTCTGAGGACCACACACCCACAAGCATCCCAAGTCTCCCAGGAGACTCCCAAGAGCTGGGCCAACCCAGAATATACAAACAGAAATCTCAGAAGGCAGAGCTGGAACAAAGACTCCCCTCACCCTCTCTGGTACAGCGCCTCTGCCTGCCTGGTACAAGTAGCCCAGCCCAGTCAGGAGCAGTAGCAGCTGTCAACAGTGGCAAACGACCCTAGTCTCTCAGGGTGGCACCTCTGTCCTGCTGGTGTAAATAGCCTAGCCTAACCTGGAACAGCAGCAGCAGCTGTCAGTGCTGGCAAACCACCCAGAATTGGGGCACAATGCCTCTTGGCACTTGCCCAGACCAGCCTGGGACGGCAGCGGCTGAGGTGGGGACAGCTACAGTGAACAAGTCCAGACCCGTGGTGGTTTGTGACTCTCCATACTGGCCTGCATAAGTGGCCCAGCCTAACCTGAGACAGCAGCAGTGGTTAACACCTGACTTGTGGTGGGGTGCCTGGCTTGCATAAGTGGCCCAACTGATCCTGGGGCAGTGGCAGCAGCTGGGGTAGTGGCAACAGCTGTGGCAGCAGCAGTGGCATCAACAGTGACAGCAAACAACTCTGGACCCGTAGTGGGTGTGGCACCTCTCCATACTGGTTTGCATAAGCAGCCCATGGTGGCAAAGGTGGTGAACAACCCTAGACCTGAAGCAGGGTGTGGTGCTGAGCATCCTTAGAAAAGACTCATTGGGCTGGCTTTGAACCTGAATACACAGATCTGAGCCTCCTGAGTAGCTAGAATTAAAGGTATTCACACCAGTAGGGTCTTCCTCTTGCAACCCCCCTAACTTTTTCTAAAATAGATAATTTCTTAGTTCATACATGGAATTTAAGCAAATACAAAAGGATTGACATAATACTCTGTATTCTATCTGAGCATCGTGGAATCTCCCAGACTTTCCTGCCTGGGCTGGCTTTGAAACGTGATCCTCACATCTCAGCCTCCTGAGGAGCTAGGAGGACAGGTGTGAGCCACCTGTGCCTGGATGATCTGGCATTACACCACAGTGGACTAGGAGCCCCTGAAATCTTTTCTTTAATTTTCCTGTGCTAGTTTTGGGGCTTGAACTCAGGGTCTTGGCTCTGGTCTCTAAACTTTTTCCTTCAAGGTTACCACTTTACCATTTGTGCCACAGCTCCATTTCTGGATTTTGGTAGTTAATTGGCAAGAAGAGTCTCATTAACTTCCTCTCCTGAGCTCGCTTGACCCTTGATCTATATCTCAGTCTCCTGAGTAGCTAGGATTTACAGGGGTTGAGAACTGGTGGCATTGGGCTAGAAGCTTTTCTAAAGCAGGAGTTTTTCCCTGCGTTTGCCCTGACTCCTCCATTCGAAGGAGGCCTGAGGGTCAGGAGTTGTGAAAACAGGTTTCCAGCCACAGGAAATGGCTTTGGGTCCCTGGAGAAAAGAAAAGCTAATCGTCCCCCTGGGCGCTATTCAGGGACCCCACCCTCTGCCCTGTTACTCAAGTCTACGTTGACCCAGACTTGAATATCTTGCCAGACTTTTCTGAAGCCATAAAACCTTCATACCATTCACACCACCTGCGCTACAACACACCTCAGGACCTTTGCACATGCTATACTTTCTGCCTGAGGCTCTCTGTCCTGTACCCACATATTAGAACTACTGTGAAATTTTGGCACTGGGTATATCACATCCTGGAGAAAGTCTTTCCTTCCCTTCTCCACCTTTTTTTTTTTTAATATTGAGTTGCTAGAGATGGAATTTGTGCAGGCTGACTGGCAAATGCTCTATATTGGTGTATGTGTGTGTGTGTGTGTGTGTGTGTGTGTGCGTGTGTGTGTGTGTGTGTGTGTGTGTGTGTGTGTGTGTGTGTGTGTTTGTGCCAATCCTGGGGTTTGAATTCAGGGCCTGGATGCTATCCTATCCCTGAGGTTTTGTGCTCCAGGCTAGCACTGTACTACTGGAACAACAGCTCTTCTTCTGGCTTTTTGGGTGTTTAATTGGAGAAAAGTTTCTTAAATTGACTTTTCTGCTTGCAATTAGGATCTTTCCTCCTGAGTAGCTTACAGGGGTGAGCCACCAGCACTGCCCTCTACTCTACCTCTTACCTATAACCTCGGCCCTCCTCTGAGTCCGAGAAGAATATGTCTCACCAGGCTCAATTTTTTTTGCCCAGTCTTGGTGCGTGAACTCCACGCTCATACTTGGGAGAGAGAGACTCTAAACATGTAAAGACTGTGACAAATGTTTCCATTTAATTATGTATCATGTTTCAACACTTAATATAATGTTAATGAAAAATGAGTCAATGTCCTAAATTTTTGTGTATAATTTTATAATAGATGTGCAAAATATAATATTATGTGTATAATAATACTAAATACAATAATCAATAAATGAATCAAAGAAAAATACAATACAAAAATCAATAATAAAATTATAATATGAAATTAACATACATATATAAGTATATATCATGTATTACACATGTATAGAAATATTTCTTCCATTGCAGGGCCATCATTCAGGCCCTGGGAACTCTATCCTGAATTTATTTTCCTCAAGGACAATGAGCTTCACATTCACCCATGGTACAAAAGAGTTACCTGGATGGTGAGCTCAAAAACTAGCAATGGCAGAAATACTGGCCCCAGTTCCAAGACAGTGACTTAATTTTTTTAATGGAAGCAGTTATGATTATTCAGTTCCATACTGAGCATTAAAAAAATAGTGTAGAGTTTTGTACAGCTATTCAAACATCCTGCCCTTACTTCCAAAGTGCTTCTCTGAGAACTACATTGTTTCTCTTTTTTTGTATGTTTTTTATTGTAAAAATGTTCTACAGAGGGGTTACAGTTCCAGGAGCAAGGTAATGAGTACATTTCCTATTGAGCATTGTTTACTCCTCCTGTGTTTTTCCCCTATCATCCCTTCCCTCCCATCTCCACAGCTACACCCCCCTGCTGAGGTCAGTGACTTAGTTTTTCATTTTTGGTTGGCACAAGGTTTGAACTCAAGTAATGGCAACTCTTCGCTCACATTGCTACAGATTTACCAAGACCCTGAGTTCAAATCCCAGGCTAGAAACGAAAACTTGCAGAAATTCCAAACTAGAGAGCTTTATTTTTTTAATTTAGTTAAATAATTATACATATATATGTATATATATACACACACACACACACACATATATATATATATTATTGATTTTGGCCAAGCATGGGGCTTGAACACAGGTCGTGGAAATTCTACTTCAGCTTGGATATGCCTTAGCTGGGGTACAGTCTCTGGACCAATAGCCGATCCTGGGTTCCTGGGCCCAGAGGGCTTTCAGGAAGAAAAAATCATTGGAAAGCACAAAAAGTGGTGACCTGCAGAGAGCTGGGGTTTTACGATTTTTTTCTTTGGACTTGACCATCCTATGTCTGAATGACAAAGCTGCAATATGGACTTGAGCTGCCATTGCTGGTGGCTGGTGGGCTATCAGTGAAGCCATAGGCCAACCTGTCAACATAGTCCCTGGGTGAAATCGTAGTTCTGACATCAATCACAGGAGATCACAAGAGACTCATTCTTATGCATAGGAATACTGATTGAAAGAGTAGTTTATTCATCGTTCTACTCTAAAGTTGGATGCAGTAATCCTAGAATGCTGATTGAGCTTAATTAATGGTTTATTAAGCATGAAAAGAGCAATATTCCTTCAATGGCGGTTTAATAAATACCTAAGAGTTGGTAGGAACATAGTGGGTGTCATTCTATCATACATAGACGGCTATGGAACTCTTTACAAATATATATATATATAGATTTGTATACCTCTGTCTGCCTATCCATGTATTCCTGTTTTGGCCAAATCTGGGGGTCGATCTCAGATCCTGGGAACCACTTGACATCTTCATTGGCTAGAGGCTGCCATGCTCAAACTCATCCAATCTTGAGTTGGGTCTGCTAGGCACTAAGTTCAGATCCTGGCACTGCCAGGCATAATGGAGAACACATCTAACATCTAGATGTTATGTGACAGGATGTAAACAATGTAATAAATGGTATAGGTGTCATCAGAGTCAATAAAATAAATTCTAAATAAATGAATGACACAAGAAATAAAATAAATAACCACACCAAACATAATATGGAATGAACATCTGTAAGGAAGTATAAATACTATCTTTAAAATATATATAAGGAGGGCTGGGAAGGTGGCTCAGTGATAGAGCTCCTGCCTTGCATGCATGAGGCCCTGGGAACAATTCCTCAGCACCACATTAGCAGAAAAAAAACCGGCAGTGGCGCTGGGGCTCAAGTGGTAGAGCACTAACCTTGAGATGATGAGCTGAGGGACAGCGCCCAGGCCCAGAGTTTAGGCCCACAAGTGGCCCCCCCAAAAATTATATAAGGAGAATCTTTTCTACGCCCGAGTCTTGAATTCACTCCCCCTATGCGGAGGCAATGGCGGGAGATCTTGAGGTACTAGTTTCTGGCCTGGGAAGAGTCATGGAATGTGATTGATCTCATCCTTGAATGAGTAGTTTGTGCATGATGCAAGTAGGAAATGATAGGCAAGACTCATGGAGTATCGATTATTTGTAAAGAAGTTGATGAAGCATGACAATAATCATCACAGTCATGAAATGGAGGCATCAGTAAAGATCCAAGAATCTGTATTCACGCAGACTGGATTCCACCACAGGTTACCATCTCTCCCACTCTATACAAATGTGTACTTATTTGCATACTACTTTCAGCTTATGAATGGATGACTGTTGTGCTTCCCGCTCTCCCCTGGGAGGGGGGCTCAATTGCAGGTTCCAAAGGCTGGTGTGCTCATGTGGACAAATTCACCACTTGGTCCTGCTATGCACCGAGTTCAGATTACCCGACCTACGAAAATATTTATCTTCATGTCAGAAGTCAATCATTGCACCTGTTTTCTTTCTGTGCAAGTCCTGGATCTCAGCTAGGATGGACAATGCTTGAGCCACCCTGTGGCCATGGGAATAAGTTATTATCCATTTCAGCCCAGTTATTCCTGTCATCATACACTCAAGGAAATACACAATACACCCATGAATAGCATACAAAATAAAGAGAATAACTACACTCAATGCACGATGCAGTCCACACACAGATGTGAATATACATCCCATGTTTCAATGATCATTGAGGACTATTTTGGCCTCCCTGGGGCTCGATCTCAGTTCCTGGGAACTGCCCAGCTCCTTAGTGGCTCACAGTCTGGTGTGATCACGTGGACCCATTGGGCAGTTGGGCCTCCTAGGCCCAAAATTTGAATCCCAGCACTGCCAAAAATTCACCCTGATGTAAGAAGCCAGTCGTTGCACCTGGTTTCCTGTACTGTGCAAGTTCTGGGGCTCAGCTAGGAAGGAGAATGTATATGCAACTCTATAGTCATGGGAATAGGTTGTCATCCAGTTCACCACAGTTATGTTTGTCATCCTATACTCAAGGAAATACACAATACATCAATGAATAAGACACAAAATAGAAAGAATAACTACACTGAATGCAAGATTCATACCACACCTGTAAATAAAGAAAAATCCTATGTTTTAAAAAGGTGGGCTTGTTATTTTGTCCAGTGCTGGGCTTCAAATCAGGCCCTGCACCAGGCCTGACATTCTACTCTTCAAAGATGGTGAGCTTCCCCTTCTCCCACAGTGCAACAGAGTTACCCAGACCTGAGCTAAAAATCCCACCACTGACAAAAGATTCATACTGATGTCAGAAACTAAAAATCCCAGCACTCACAAAAGATTCATACTGATGTCAGCAGCCAGTCGTTGTGCCTTTTATCCTCTCCTGTGAAAGTCCTGGGTCACAAATATGATGGAGAATGCATGGACAACACTGTAACCTTGGTAACAGGTTCTCATCCATGTCAGCACTGTCATAGTAGTCACCATATTTATTAAAATACACAATACCTCCATGAATTAGAGACAAAATAATGAGAATAAATACACTGAACCCAAGATGCTAACCAAACGTATATGTCAATATAGATCCTTTGTTTAAATTATGAATTTCTGACTATAGTGGACCACCCTGGGGATCAATGTCAGATTCTGGGATTGGCCACACTCCTTAGTTGCTCACAGGTTCATATGATCACCTTGACTGATTGGCCAATTTGTTTTGCTCTGCCCTGAGTTCAGATACCAGCACTATCAACAAGTGGGTCGTGGAGTAAGAAGGAGAGTGTGAAACTTTTTTTCCTTTTCTCTGAGAATCCTGGGGGTAAGGCATGAGAGAGAACATTTCTACAAATCTAGATGTTCTGTGATAGGTTGTCATCAATGTAATAAACACATTGAGTACATAAATGAATAAAGCAGAAGATACAAGGAACAACCCCACCAAACATGTATGGACTGAACATTTATAGGTAAGTATAAATTTTATCTTTACAATATATAGAAATACTATGTTTTCCAAGTCTGGGTCTTGAATTCAGGACTATTGAACAGACCTGACTTTTTTATCTTCATGAAAGGTGATATTCCCCTTTATGCACATTTCTGCAGATTTACCCAGAGCCTGAGTTAAAATCCAAAGCCTGTAAGAATAAACTGTGTGAATTGCAAGCTAGGGAATTAATTTTTTTCTCAGCATGGGGCTTGAACTCAGGTCGTGGCAACTCTGCCTCAGTTTTGATCACACTAGGATGGGGTGCAGCCACTGGACACACAGGTGCTTCTGGGATTCTACACCCCCACGTGTTGCAGGGAAAACAATGCACAGAAAAAATGTGCCCTTTTATGTTTTCTTCCTTTGCACAGTGTCCGTTCTTGGTCTGAATGACACTGTTGCAAAGGGTACTTCACCTTGCATTTCTGAAGGCTGGAAGACAATCGAGAAAGACATAGGCCCAAGTGGCAACATAGGCCCTCATTTCGAATCCCCATACTGACACCAACCAATGGCAGGAGGTACTAAGAAACTGGTTCCCATCCAAAGGAATAACACTGGAATTGTGTCAATGTTACAGTTGAATGAGTTGACCATGAATGATGATCCTATAAAATTAAACAGCAACATTTCAGAAGGCTGATTGATTTTATTTAATATTTATGAAGCATTAAAAGAATATTATTACTTACAGGAACACAATAATTTCAGGACACTGAGTCCTTTCATTAATATTTTAAGGATGAAAACAATATCATTAATTACATGGACGCATAATAAATACCCAGGAATTGGTAGGAATATAGTCTATATAACTGAATAATGTATAAACATCTCTGGCACTCTATAAACACACACACACACACACACACACACACACACACACACACACACACACACACACACATATTAGCATACTGCCATCTACATGTCAATCTGTTCTTCTTCGGTTAACACCTGGGGTTCTAAGGTCCTGGGAACAACCAGCACCTTAATTTCCCCCAGGATGGCATGTTTGCACTCACCCATTCATGAATTTGGCCTTGTAGGCCATGAGTTCAGATGTCAGTGCTCCCAAACAATGAATCGTGGAGTAAGAAGATGATGGTGACACATGGTTTCCTTTACTGTGAATCTTCTGTGTGCCAGGTATGAAGTGGAATACATATGTAGAACTATATCCTATGTAGTCAATGTTTTATGTGCTACAATAGTCAATAAAATAAATGGTCAATACATGAATAAAACAAAAAATAAAATAACTACACTGAATGCAATACAGAGTCAACATATGTATAAAAATATAAAACATATATGTATATTGTACATGAATAGGGTGTTTTCTAGTGCTGGTGATCGATTTCAGCCCTAAGGAACAGACTTGAATTTCTTGACTTTAAGGAAGCAAGCTTCCTCTTCCCACACAGTGCAACAGAGTTACCCAGACTATGAGTTCCAATCCCAGTCCTGGTAGAAAAATGTCACCTTTATAGTATTTGAGGCCCAATTCTTAGGTATTTCATTATGCCTCCATTTGATGAATGTGATTGCTTAAATGCTTAATAAAATATTAACTAAAATCAATCAGTGTCGTGTAATATAATTGTGTATAATTTTATCCTAGAATCATTCAAGAACTGTTCATTCAATCATGACTTACATAACATTACATTGGTAATCATATGGATAGGAACAAGTTTCTTAGGATCTCCTACCATTTGGCGGTGGCACGACCAGGATTTGAATTGTGGGCTCCAGCTCCCAACACTTCCACCCAAGGATCGGGAACTCACCAGTCTGTCTAAGAACATCAACAAGACCAATGATTAGGCAGGCACCAGTGGCTCTCAGCAGTCCTCCTTGATACTTACAAGGCTGTGATAGGAGGATCATGGTCACAGTCACCCTAAACAGGAAAATCCTTGAGACCCCTGTCCAACTTCAGTGCCAACAAAGCCAGAAACCTTGTGGCTCTAGTGTAGAGGACCAGCCTTGAGCAAAAGCAGCTCATGAACTGTGCCCAGATCCTAAGTTCAAAGTCTGGGACTGGCAACAAACAGAACTACACAACAATCTGTGGAGCCATCCAGTTAAAGCAGGTCACCCTCTTCTCTCCAACTGAATTGGACAGAATTTCCTGGGAAAAAGGCTGGGAGAACCACTGTCATCTTGACTCCGCCCATGCTGCTTGCTTCACAGGATTATGGGCAAACCCCCATTCTTTCATGCTTCTTTCTGACCAATGGGATACAAGAATGGTGGCCATGCCCACATTCCATGCTGCCAGGTAGCACTGGAATTCCCTCTGTTAGTTTACACCACTACCAGCAGTTCAGGAAGGTAGAAGGGGCTGAGTGGTGAGGAAGAGACTCGAGGTGACTTTGGAGTATAGTAGAAAATTGATGCTCCTACCCCCACCTGACTCCTCCCCTCCTTTCACGCAGTGCCAGGTTTCAAACCTCAATCAATGTCTAGCTGCCAGCCGGCCTAAATCCCCGACCTGGTTCCTGCCCCTAGTCTTCTGCTCTGGGCCCATGTGTCCCCAATGCTGGTGCCAGCGCTGCTGCCCCAATTGAAGCAGCTGCCAACAGCTTCTCCCAGCAGCACAGGTGAGTTTCTGTCCCAACAACAACCTACCCTGGGTCAAACACCCCTCTGGGGGAACCATGACCCCCCTGCTTGTTTCCTCTCCACGGCGCTGATGAGCCACCTTTCTGTCTTGAGGATTTCTGAGATAGAAAATAAAAATATGCTCAGGCTGGGCTGGATCACGGTCCTCCTGTGAAAGGTATGCTCCACCAGGCCTGGTCCTCTGTAATTGGGATGGTAGACATGTGGTGTCATGCTCAGTCATAGGTGTAGATGGATTATCCTAAACTCAGTCCATAGCAGCAGATTCTTGACCACACGTGAAGCTCTTGGTAGGGCCTCAACCATTGGACCTCAGTCTCCTCACAGGACAGTTGTGAGGAAACAAGGGATTTATACAGAGCAATCTCTGGAAAAGAGAGGGAATGGCCTTCAGATAAGGTTTTGGCAATTCAGTGAGCATATGACAGGAAGATACCAGAAAGGGCTCAGGTGGGGCCTGTTATTAATCATGCAACAGGTGTGGGATTATGAACCAAAACATGGTTCTCTTTCATTATTGCCCTATCCCAATGAGGAAGGGGATCCTTCACTTTGTTCAGTTTTGCAGCTGGGGAAACCGAGGCACACAGAAGCCAGGTGACCTACTTATGACCTCAAGTTCACAGGAAGCTTGGCCTGACTTCTCTACCATGCTCGCTAGGACAATGGGTGCTATTCAGTCCACTTCTTGTGGTGGGAAGTCTACTTCTTTCAGTCGTGGTTCTTGAACTCTACGATTGGGCACTGTTCCCGAGCTCCTCAGCTCAAGGCTAGCGCTTTATCACTTGATCCCACAGTGCCACTTCCAGTTTTCTGGTGGTTATTTGGAGATAAGATTCTCAAACACGTTCCTCCCAGGGCTGTCTATGAACCATTATCCTCATATCTCAGCCTCCAGTGTAGTTAGGATTAGAGTTTTATGCCACTGGCACCCGATTTAAGTGTAATTCTGATTTTCTCTCTCTCTCCCTCTCTCTCTCTCTCTCTCTCTCTCACTGTCGCTCTCAGGAACGGGTAGAATGGGTGCTGTAGGAGGTGGGCCAACGTCCCCAGGTAGCTGGAACCCAAGATGGCCCACTCATTCTGGAGGTGGGCTCTTGGTCGGGAGCTGTCTCTTTCAGCGTGTTGATACATCTCCATGAGATAAGCCCTCTGAGCCCTTGCAAGACTGACAGGGTTATTCATTTTCCATCTAGCTTTACTGGATTTATTATATTGTATTCTTTTCTACATTATTTTCTAGCACCTGGCCAATATTATGGTACATAGTTACTGAATGAAAATGTAATGTCAACTTAAGAAAGTCATTTAGCGATCTGGGAATGTGGCTTCATGATATGATAATTGCCTAGCATGCATGAAACCCTGAATTCAATTCCTCAGTACCACATAAACAGAAAAACACTGGAAATGGTGTTGTGCCTCAAGTGGTACAGTGATTGCCTTGAGCAAAAAAGCAAAAAAAAAAAACCAAACCAAAAAACATTTAATTAGTAAATGCAAAACAAAGAACCCATACTTGGAATATATAATTGCTCCTGCCATACTGACACCTGACAATAATCCATAATTCATGTACTTTTTCTAATATTAGGATATTGTGTTGAAAAAAAGTTTTGTTCATTAGGTCCCAGCAATTAATGTCTTGAATGTGCTTAGATGTCAGGTGAAGATTAATTCTGCAAATTCAAAGATTCCAGGATTTTGAATGGTCTCTGCTAATCACAATGAGAAGGGTAGTCTAAGTGAGATTTGGAAATCTTTTTGGTTATTCATGGCACCACGACGGCAGAGGCAAATTAACAGTTGTGACAGAAGAGAAGGAATAACTCCAGAGTTAATGAATAAATGATATTTACTAATGTATGCCAGAAACATTTATAGAGAACGATTTTTGGTTATTGAACAAATAGTTATCAACTAGTCTTATTCCTCATTACCTTTAGCATTCTAAATCTCTTAGGCTACTTCTTAATCTCTGTGTAATACATGTATCTCCTTCTGTGCTGTTTTTTCTTACCTTAACTTCTTTGCTTTCTAAAAATCTCAATCTTTCTATATTTCTCTATGAACATTTCCTGATACTAAATACACCTACTCAGACAGCAGAGAATGCTAATTAAGCGTCCCATAGCTCATGAGTCATTATTGAAACAACATAGAAAAGGAGGACATATTTATTGTTATCTCAAATTTTCTGAAAAGCTGCAATGCCATCATTTGATTCAAATTTCCATTATTTGTCTACATAGTGTCATTCATTGCACATAAATGCAAATATGAGCTGGGTGCTGGTGGATCACGCCTGGAATCCTAGCTATTCATGAAACCAGAGGATTGTGGTTCAAAGACAGACTGGTCAGTAATGTCCATGAGACACTTATCTTCAATTAACCACCGGAAACCCGGAAGTCGTGCTGTAGCTAAAGCGGTAGAGCTCTCAATTTGAGCTTAAGAGCTGAGGGAGTGCGCCCAGGATCAGAGTTCAAGCCCCACAACCAACAAAAAGTGCAAATATTACCTTAAGTTTCCCCAAAAGGAAGGACAAGATCAATAATCTTCCCAAGCAGAAAAAATAATTTCAAAATGATTCAGTGCACCTACTTTTGCTGAGTTATTTAAGTTATGGCTTCTTTGCTAGACATATTCTCTTCCTTTATAAATTGTCAAATACTAACATTACAATAAACTTCATCTAATATTTTTTGTTTCAAAAGAGAAGTCTATACAGTTGATGTCACTTAGCTTTCTTACTATCTTAATTCAAAGCCAAACCAGGCAGGAGAGTCTGTCAAACTCTTATCGCAAATTGAACACCAAAATACCAGAAGTGGAGTTTTGGCTCAAACAGTAGATTACTAGCTTTGGGGGCAGGTGGGCTGGAAAGACAACTGTTCAGGGACAGGATCCAGCCTCTGGGTTCAAGCCCCAGAACCAGCACAAACTAAACAAACAAGCAAACAAAAATCCCAGATTTTTCTTTGGGGCCCTCCTTAAAGGTGTACTGGTCAGAGAAGAGGCTTCTTTTGCTGATCATATTGACTGGATCCTGCTTTTTTGGAATCCTTATTACTCTGGAGAACTCAGGACCAGACCAAAGGAATTGATAACTGACTCCTGCATCGAGAATCATCTCAGGGGTGAAATATCCATCTATAAGACACTTTAAAACCTCTATGTCTTTGTTCCTTTGCAGGAGAACACTTTTTAAACAACGTTATTTCCTTTTGTTCTATACTGGCCTTCAAATGGTACATTATTTCTTTTTGTAACACTATGAACTAGAAGTTTACATAAAAAATTTATATGAGTAAAGAACACACTCAAAAAGCCAGGGACAGAGTTTCCTTCAAGCCTTGGGATATTTTTCTTGTACAGTAAAAAGGAAAGCACAAGGTAACTTGAACTTTGTTTTTCCTCTATGTTCCATTCCTCTCCTGTGGTCAGTTTCCATATCCAGTAACAGTTACTTCCAGTAACAATCGATGGTGCTGCTTGAGGTATGATGAATGTTTTCTGGCTTCACTGCAATAAGACGAGAACACCTACGGACCTGAGGTAAAACGTGTTTCAGAGACAATTTAGTAAAGGGAAAATATGAAATTTATATTGCTTTAAATATATTATGCATGAGTACATTGAGTTCAAACTTTGTAAGTTCTCTGTAAGCTAATGCGAATTTTAAATGGGAAGACGGTTTTCAGAACATTCTTTTTGTGAGTGTATGTGCTGTTCATTATTTCCCAAGTGTACGTGAGCTAACAGTAAGGAAACAATAGCAATAATAGGAGAAAGAGAAGTTCTGTTTTTAAGTATAAGGGTTCCATACAATATAGATGACTACAAATAAGCAACATTGAAACAATAAAGCCAAGTCCAGGATGTAGATTTATGAGAGTGATATACAGAAAGCAAGACTCCTATGTGGAACATGAAGTATGAGGCCACTCCCATTCTAAATCATGCTTGCTAATCATGCAACTTTGTAGAAAGTAGAATGGAAGAATAATTCTGTTTTCAGTGCAAGTCAGATATAAAAGCATGGATTTAACTGGAAAAATGTCCATCTTGTGAGAGCAGGGATTATGCTAGCAATAAACTGTTGGCTAAGATCTCATTTCTTTTTTTTTCTTTACACACACACACACACAGACACACAGACACACACACACACACAGACACACACACACACACACACACACACAAACATATATATTTGTTGGCGGTGGTCTTGGCACTTGAACTCTGGGCCTGCGAGCTGTCTCTCTGCTATTCAGCTCAAGCTAATGCTCTACCACTTGATCCACAGTGCCAATTCCAATTTTCTTTTAGTTAATTTGAGAAAAGAGTCTCTGGGACTTTCCTACTGGGGCTGGCTTTAAACCTCAATCCTCATATCTCACCATGACCCAGCTTATGATCACATTCCTAATAGTGTACACTCAAGATATGTAATGTGTCTGTTCATCTATCTTTATAAGAATTCTTTAGTTAAGGCTGAGGAGATGTCTCAGAGGTACAGCGCTTGCCTCGCATGCATGAGGCCCTTGGTTCATCTCCTCAGCACCACTTAAGCAATAAAGAAAAAAGCCGAAATTGGTGCTGTGACTCAAGTGGTAGAGTGCTAGCCTTGAGTTGAAGAGCTGAGGGACAGAGCCCAGGCCCAGAGTTCAGGCGCCATGACCAGACACCCCACCAAAACAAAAAAAAAAAGAATTCTTGAGTTAAAAATCTGGGCTACAGCTTAGACATTACCCTCACAAAAATGTTTGTCATTTAAAAGTTGATAGTCCTGGAGAAATAAAACCTAAGAATGTAAAGGAGTCTGGGAAGTTCAATTGGCATCCAGCCTGGGCAGAACACTCTTTGCAACAGTATATAAAATTAAGCAGTCAAAATCTGGATTGGAAGAATGGCTCAATTGATGGAAGACCAGTCATGAGCAAGATTGCTGAATAAGAGCTTGAGGCTTTTGCATATATACATATAAACATACACATACACCCAGAGGCACTTATATGTGCACACACAAATACACAAATGAAACAACTCTCAGAATGTGTAGAAAAGTTAGAAAACAATAAATATATGTCCTGAACAAAACTAGAATCAAGTGATAATTTTTAGTATTTGAAAATTCTCAAATGAACTTCCTTCAAATAAGTTTGAGAATATTACATTGGTAGGGATCAGAGATAGTAAGAATTAATAATCATTATTAAAGCGATCAGATCCATGGAGGAATGAATCAGAGATCTGGCAGGTGCATCTGAAAATGTTCATATCCTGTATCAAATGTTAGAACATCTTTGAAAATAGTAGATAAAGTCTAAGCAGTCACTCTGGTGTATAATATCACTGGAGAAGTTCAGAATTGGAAGTCTGAATCTAGATTAAATAAACCAAGAAACTATGGCAGGGCAATGTGATACAAGCTTAGAATTCTAGCACCGAGATTAAGACAGGAGATTAGAAAATGGAATTACATAGTGATATGTTCCCTGGACCAAGTAATTTTGTCTTAATAAAACAAAACAAACAAGAAAGGAATACATAGTTGGACATTTGGGCTAATTTTGTCATTATGTTTTGAGAAGCCAAATTTCCTGTTGAAATGCAACTCATATTTAATCCTCACTTGTGTTTTAAATTCTCTCTTCATTACAGAACATTCTTAGATGCAAAATGACTCATGATTCCCATCCAAAATTTGAAAAAATAAGTTGTCATCATTCTGTTGTAACCCAAAGAAATGATGAAGCATTACACAAGCTTAAGCTTGGAAAAATAGCAAAGTTCGTCTAATGAAGGATTTTGAAGATCTTGCTAAATTAGAATTTAGATTTAAAATATTTTGGTTTTGTTTGTAATTTTATATTCTATAGGATTCTACAAAATTGTTTTTAAGTAGAGGGTTTAATTGACATTCACAAATGATTTTGCATTCTATGTGCCTATAATATTCTTTCAAGAACTTGTTTAATAGATAATTCCAACAGTTCATGTATGAAATGATAATGTGAATGTTGTAGACAGAGTTGCCAACAAATTGATGATATTAATTTATAAATTTAGAATAAGAGCAATTTTTGGAGTCTTTGGTATAACATGGTATGAAGAGAATAATTGTGTGACATCTTCTTTCTTCTACCTGTATGTAACACAGGAAGCAATTTCCTTAATTATTTGCTATTGTATACACTGAAAAAAATGTTGCATTTGGGGTTTGATTTTATTTTTGTTTTTGTTTTATTGGTTTGTCCTAGCGCTTTTTCTCTGGGCCTGGACACTGTCTCTGAGCCTGTTTATGCTCAAGGCTCGTGCCCTACCACTTCAATCTCAGTGCCACTTGCGTCTGGCTTTTGCTGAGAATTTTATTGGAGATAAGAATCTAGGGAATATTCTTGCCTGGGTGGGCTTTCAACTGTAATCTTCTGATCTTAGCATCCAGAATTTATATGATAGCTAACAATTATAAATATAAATAATATTTGCAAGTGTTCTGATATCAAAAATACCAGTGGGGGGGAAATGATGCAACCCAGTTTATTTTGGTGTTCTTACCAGAACATGAATGGCATCACATTAGCAGCATTGTATTTTTTCACAATAGAGATAAGCTATTCATCATATGAATTAAGGGAAGTTTGAGATGCACCCTAAAAGTTGGAGAATTTTGAGCTAGGATGACTCTATATCATAAATATTGGTATTGGTGGTCATAAAAATAATAGCTTATTGTGATAAACAATTGCTAACTCTTGAAGAATTAATTATTACCGATGCTACATAGTTTTATCCTCTACCAGAACATGGTTATTTTCCTGTTGTCTCTCAATCTGTAACACCCCATTGGAAAATGCATCTATTGCAGAATTACATAACATGCAAGCCGGTATTGTTTTGAATCTCTCAGGTATGGAATCTTCAGAATTTGAAAATGAGTAATTACTAGTCATTGGAATGTTGACGAACACATATATTCTGTCTTCTTAACAACTTATTTACTTTTACAAGTTATTTGTTTCCATAGAATTAAACTGTTTTCGCTTTTAGTATGAGAAAGTACTATATTTATTCTTTTTTCAAAATATTGGTAAGTATATTGTGAAAATATTGTCTAGTCAGATAGCATTCAAGTTGATGGTCCTCTGATTAAAAAGGGGTAATTAATTCAAATTAGACACCAAACAGTATGGATTTTTAAAAAGTTACTACATAAAGAATAATATGTACTTTACCAATACAGTGAAATTTTATTTCATGCAGCTTATTTTTTAAATTTTATTTTATTTTCAAAGTGATGTACAGTGGGGTTACAGTAATTTTAAGGTAGTGAATACATAACTTTTCAAACTTGTTACCCCCTACCTCATTTTCTTCACAGTTTTCCTTCACCCCAGTACCCCTCACAAGTTGTAATGTACATTTCCAACATATTGTCTTGTGAGTATTGCTATTGCATTGGTTTGCCTTTGTCCTCTGTCTCACCATTTTGTTGTTCCTCTTCCCTTCCCTAATTAAGGTAAATATATACACAATACACAGGCTACCAAAATCAAATACAGCAGGGAAATAAGCATAGAGGAAAACCCCAAAAGAAAATGGAAATCACATAGTACATTAAAAACAACAATCGCAAATAATACTCTCTGTTTCCATATCTTGGAGTTCATTTTGCTTAGCATCAGATTATAAGGTTATATATATATGCATAACAAAGCCACTGGAAAATAGTAGTTTCATGGACACTATATCATGAAAACAACATGTTTACTGTTTTTGATATTAAAGGTGGAGTTAGGATTGATGAACTTGTGGTTCTAATAAAGGAATTTCAATAGAGTTTTAAAATTATGACAGGTTTTTCTGGGAAGGTGGCTCAGTGGTAAGAGCGCTTGCCTTGCATGCCTGAAGCCCTGGGTTCGATTCCTCAGCACCACATAAGCAAAAAGAAAAAAAAGCCGGAAGTGGTGCTGTGGCTCAGGTGGTAGAGCGATAGCCTTGAGCTGAAGAGCTGAGGGACAGCGCCCAGGACCAGAGTTCAGGCCCCACGAGTGGACACCCCCAAAAAATTATGACAGGTAAATTTTAATTTGTTCAAACTTTTTAACAACTTAGCCTATTATGAAAATTTAAAATTTCTTGGGAAAATAGGCTTTCATGCAAAGTAATGAATGGAGACTTAGCTGAGAGGGAGCAAAGTGGGTGAAGATGGCTCATTTTCATACTAAACAAACAAACCTCAGAAGCCTTGTTATAAGTCCTGTAGGTTCCCTTGAGAATTGTCCTTACCCAGGAAATCTACTCACTGTGTGAAACAAGGTTGTAGTGGAATTTATATTCAACGTTCTTAAAAAAAAAAATCAAAATTTGTGTATTGACTTTAATTACCAAACAGTAATTCTCTGAAAAAGATAATTTGGGTCAAAATATTTAGGGAAAAAGTCCACTCAAAAAGGTTTGTAATACATTCTACAATGTCTTTGCATGTGAAGCACTGAACTACAGAAAAATACCTGATTGGATACTTGAAACCAATGATTTCACATTTCTTAGTAGCTCAAAAATATAATATCCTTATTAACATGAGATAGTGAAGATTTCTCTTATTACATAAGCCAAAAAGTTTTGGGATCAGAAAAGAATTGAGCAAAGTGAAAAGGCAAGAAAACGCGTTCTTAGAAGTCCTAGCTAAGCATATTGGCTTCAGCAGTGGAAGGAGGCCAAACTTTTTGATATATTGTCTTAATATTTTTGCTCCCTAAAGTGATTTTACAGAGCCTATTTAGCTCACTACCATTTAGAATGGATTGAATGAAGACATGAAAATAAATTCCACATCCAAATAAAAGAGTTTTAAAAGAGAAACCGTGAAGATGTAGCAGTGGGGAAGGACTTATAGTCCTTCACCTTCACTAGACTTGAAGCCAAGAATCTGTGATTAGTTGGAAATCACATAAGAGCTAAGAGATGGACAGAGACATAGGAGATAGGAGCATTGTCCTTTTGTAACAGACACTGTCATCCAAGGTATGGATGATTTAACTCTATTCTTTTCCGTACATCCTTCTGAGCAAATGGAAGACCAAGAGAAAGATAATCTATTGAAATAATTTTTGAAAGAATAACTTCACTGATCCTGATATGGTATCTAAAGAGAGTCTTAAGAGAGAAGATAAAAGTGAAGTATTCTTCGGTTTCCTCTAAGCATCTTGTTAGCAAAGTATATCTTTGAGGTTAGAAGTGATTGAACCAAAAAGTGGTGGAGTACCCATTTTTTTTCTAAATTTTATTTTATTTGTGAACATACTGTACAGAGGGGTTACAATTATATGGGCAAGATAATGCATACATTTCTTACCAAGCATTGCAGCCTCCTCCTTTTTTTACCCTTCACCTCCCTTCCCAGCCTCCCCCCTCCCTCCACCCAATCCTTCCCCACCTCCCCCCCACCCAGTCCTTCCCCCCCCACCGACATTGTAAAGCTCGTTTTTAACAAGACAATTTGTACTTCTCATTGTTGCAACAGGTCCACCTGAATCCTTAAACGACTTGTTTTTCCCCATCTCCTCCACAAGTTATACTAACATCAAATATAGTGAATGCGGGGGTTATAATGTGGGGGAGGGACATACAAAACAACAAAGAAATAATCTTTTAAATGCTTTAGAAACACATGCATGAAAGAAAAAAACATTAAAATACATATCTAAGGGTTCATTTTCCTAACATCACATTATCTGACCTTTTCTGCTTGACTCACACATATACTAGATATTGCAAATAAGGGAAACCATGGGACCTGTGTTTCTTTGGGCCTGGCTTACTTCACTTAATATAATTTTTTCCAAGCCTTTCCATTTCCTAACAAATGGGGCAATGTCATTCTTTCTGATGGAGGCATAGAATTCCATTGTGTATATATACCACATTTTCTTGATCCATTCATCTAGTGAAGGGCATCTGGGTTGGTTCCATATCTTAGCTATGGTAAATAATGCTGCAATAAACATAGTTGTGCTGGTAGCTTTAGTGTGGTCTTGTTTGTAAACATTTGGGTAAATGCCCAAAAGTGGGATTGCTGGGTCATAGGGGAGCTCTATGTGAAGTCTTTTGAGGAACCTCCATACTACTTTCCAAACTGGTTGAACAAGTTTACATTCCCACCAACAGTGAAGTAAGGTTCCCTTCTGTCCACATCCCCTCCAGCATCTGTTGTTGTTAGAGTTCTTGATTTTTGCCATTCTAACTGGAGTGAGGTGGTATCTCAATGTTGCTTTGGTTTGCATTTCTTTTATGGCTAGGGATGTTGAGCATTTCTTCATGTGTCTATTGGCCATCCTTCTTTCTTCTTCAGAGAAGTTTCTCTTTAAGTATTTAGCCCACTTATTTATTGGGCAGTTGTTTCTTTGAGGATTTGTTGTTGGGGGATTTAATTTTTTGAGTTCCAATTATATTTTAGATATGAGACCATTATAAATTGTATGGCTAGTGAATATCTTCTCCCAATCCGTGGGCTTTCTGGTGATCTGGCTAGCTATGTCCTTGGCCAGGCAGGAGCTCTGCAATTGCATGCAATCCCATTTGTCCAACCTTTTTTTTTAATTTTTTTGTGTTTTGGGTCTCTATTAAGAAAATTTCAGCCTGTGCCAAGGAAACCTAGGGTTTCTCCTATTCCATCCTGTAATATTTTCAGAGTGTCTGCTTTGACTCCGAGGTCTTTAATCCATTTGGAGTTGATTCTGTTGCAGGGTGATAAATAAGGATCTAGCTTTAGTTTTCTACAAGTAGTTAATGAATTTTGCCAGCACCATTTACTGAAGAGTCTGTCTTTCTTCCATTCTATTTTTTAGCTCCCTTATCGAAAATTAGATGGCTATGGGACTGTAGGTTCATTTCTGTGTTTTCAATTCTATTCCGTTTGTCATCTTTTATGTTTTACTTCAGCTTTCCCTATTTGGTTTCCCTTTAAATTTGCATCTTGTCTTATTGTTCCAGCTAGCATTCTAATACTAAGTAGTTGAAGAGAAGTGGAGAGACCAGACATCCTTATCTCTTTCCTGAATTAATAAGAAATGGCTTTAACTTTTCACCATTATGTATAATGCTGGCTGTAGGTTAATCAATTCTTAGCAGAAAGAAGAGCACTGGAGCAATATCAGTTCCAAATTTCAAACTATACTAAAAAGCCACACTAATAAGAAGAGCTTGGTACTGGCACAAGAACAGTTTTGAGGACCAATGGAATAGGACTGAAGACTCAAAAATAAACACACTGACATATTGCCACCTAATCTTTGACAAGGGAGCTAAAAAAATAGAATGGAAGAAAGACAGCGTTTTCAGTAAATGGTGCTGGTAAAATTGGTTGCACACCTGTAGAAAACTAAAGCTAGATCCATATATATATTTATATATCATATATATCATGAAGGGTGATATATATATATATACATACATATATATATATATATATATGTATATATATATATATATATATATATCTTAATAGAGAACCAGAAACAAAACAAATCAAAGAGAGGTTGGACAAATGGGATTGCATGAAAGAGCAGAGCTTCTGCAAGGTAAAGTTCATAGACAGCAAGATCAATAAAAAGCCCACTTACTGGGAGTTCTTCATGAGTCATAAAACAGACAAAGTCTTATATATAAAATATACTTAGGAATCAAAATCATAAATACCTCAACAACACATCCTCAAAGGAACAACTGTCCAATATCTAAGTTGGCTGAAGACTTAAAGAGAGACTTCTTTGAAGACGAAATAAAAAATGTCCATTAGACACATGAAGAAAAGAAAATATATATATATATTTGTAATTTGGAGAGTGGAAGGGATATAGCAGAATGCTTAAATGGGGATTCAGGTTGACCATTGTGACAATGAGATGTACAGGACACTGTGCAGAAAATGAATTTACAATCTCAGGCAGGGGTTGAGGAGGTAGGAGTTGGAGATGTGGGGAAGGAAAGGATGGAAGGAGAAAAACAAAGGAGGAGGTAACAATGCTGTATACGAAATGTACTCATAACCTAGTCCTGTAACTCTGAACCCTCTGTACAGTATTTTTACAATAAAAATATATTTAAAAAAATCTCTGCCTGCTGTAGATTTCCAGTGCTCCCCTCGGAATTGCATTTTCTGCCTATTCTGGCTGTGGTTAGGTCCACCTGCCCAATGGATCAGTAGTCTTCAAGGCATCTTGGTCTTGCAGTGGGACTTGGATTATCCAGTGGTGTTTGGAACCAGGCCAAGGACAGGACAAAACCACTTCCAGGACATGGCTTCGTCATTGCCCAGGCAACTAGGATTGCAAGCAGAATTTCTCTGAATTTGACTCCAGAAAACTATCAGTGAACCAAAAGGCAAGTCCACCAAACACCTCACTCCCCCCACCCCATTTCCTCCTTTCTCCCTCCCTGGGAAAGTAGAAAATAATTTTGCAGGTTTTGACACACACACAAAATGCCCACCATCTCCCCTGGTAAACTTGGTTTCAAGTCACTAAGTCATGTCAACGGATAATGCTGCATTCATTATTCTGGACAACATCTTCAGGTTGTTTGATGCTTTAATTTGTTGTTGTTGTTGTTGTTGTTGTTGGTAGGGGTGCCTGAACTTTGGGTCTGGGTGCTGTCCCTGAGCTGTTCAGCTCAAGGCTAGCGCACTACCACTTTAGCCATCATGCCACTTCCAGTTTTTTCTGCTTATGTGGTGCTGAAGAACTGAAAGTAGGACCTCATGCATGCAAGACAAGCACTCTACTACTGAGTCTTCTTCCAGACTTAATGATTTAATTCTTTACAATTTCTTTTTGTCCGTCATGGGCCTTGAACTCAGGGCTTGGGTATTAACATATCCCAGAGTTCTTTAGCTCAAGGGGAGTCCACTCCCAATTGAGTTACAGTGCCACTTCCTGTTTGGAGATAACTGACTCACAGACTTTCATGCCAGGATTTGCTTTGAACAGATGAATTTTTAAATTATATTTCTCCTAGGTGTTTATTGGAACATTAAAGGTTTTCTGGAATTTAATGTTTTCTGTAAACGTTTGTCTTCAAGTAATCCAAAAGCATTAAATATTACATTTCAAAGCTATCCTTTAGCACATCCATTTTGAAATTATTATCTTAAGATGAAATTCTAATTCTTTGTAGTAACAACCCATTAAAGTCCAAATGGGAAATATGCTAATTTCAGCAGCCTTGGCTCTCCTCCCTCTTTTTTTCTCTCCAGTATCTTTTCTTGTTTTGGAACAAGTGTCATGGACTGTCCAACCAATCAAAAGGAAGATTATTCCATTAATTTAATAGAAAAGGTATCCAGCCTACCTGTATCTCAAGGGAACTTTGAGTATAATGTTAATCTAATAGTGGATTTTCAGTCATTTCAATAATTTTTTGTTTAACCACTCATTAAAGAGGTTCCAAAAGGCAAGATTCAAAAATCATGTTCTGCTTTCAAAGTTAATAATTCAACAAAGATTACATGGTGAAGAATTTCTCTTTTATCGTAGCCCTTACCACTGACTCCTTCCCTTCAAACTTGTAGCTTTGTTCAGTTTTCTTGTTCCAGCATTCATTTTGGTATTTGCTTCAGTAATATCCTTGTAGTATTTGACAATGAAATTCCATTTATTGTTAGAAAGCTCAATTCATATTGCCAGAGGCAGACTCATGAGCAGTTCATAAAGCATAAACTATTGAGAATCGTTAACATGGTCATATGCAAATATTCCATAAATTAATATAAGTACCACATAAATGTGAACTTTCATATACTTTTAAAAATGCAAAGTAGTTACATATATATGTCATAAAATAATTCATATCACTGGTAGAAGAGATTAAGCTAAAATTTTTATTAATATCATCCCCAATATTTTTTCAAATTTTCTTTTCTCATTAACATTCACCTTAGGGCCTGCTTTTCCTAGCAACAAGTTATAAGTTGATATCCTTGGATTTTAGTCTCCTCTGAGTAACGTCTTTTCTTTCCACCACTAGTTAGTCCCTCATGTTAAATACCTGAGGAATAACGTCCCATTGTGCCTGCAAGAAAAGTACCCAAGTCGACTGTCTGTGCCTACTCTTGCTTTGCTTTGTTTGTGAATGTGGTAGCAGAGACAGGGGTGTCAGAGATCAGGTGGCTGGAACCATGGTGTTAAGAATTATGGGTAGCAAAATGAGTAGCAGAGAATAGGATACCAGGGAAAGGATAATTGTGACTGTAATTGCTGAGTTGTATTGGCAGTAAATTGGGTAGCAGCAACAGCTTTGCAGGGGTTGGGGCAGCTAATACATGTATCCAGAACAATTTAACAGTGACAAGGAAGCACAGACAAAATGAAAGATAAAAATTGTGAGGCATTGTGGGAATTCTTTGTCTGCCCATTCTAAAAACATGGAGGAGGGTTATTTTAAACTAAAACTACAAAAGAAAATTTAAGGTCTTGGTGCTAACAAACCTGTCCAGGTGTTATTACATTAAATAGAGAATTCAAAATGGTTTTTCTTCATGAATACAGAGATCAAAGATATTATAATTCTTATTTCAAAATGCAAATTAAAGGGGAAAATTAATCAGGAGGTAAAATTCATGTTGAATGTTAATATTTAAGCAGAAAAGAAGATCCTAGATGGCAGACTAAAGACAAAGCAATATTAGAGCATTATATGTTCAATAATAATTAAGAAACTTAATTGAAAAATTGAGCTAGAATGTTCACATCAGGAAAAGGCAAGCAATCAGAGTCTACCACCAACAAAGAAACATCATAATGTATATCTCAGAAAAAGGAACCAAGTTCCTTATCCTTGATGTCAATGATACACATAACCCCCCTTACAAACATACACACTCACACACACACACGAATTATGCAACAGCTCAAGATACTCACATCCATTCAACATGAATCAAAGATCTTCTTGTAATACTTGAAACTTTAAATTTTGAAGTCTTACTCTGAAAACATTACAGGAAGGAATAGGAGAAACCCTAGGTCTCCTTGGCACATCCGAAATTTTCTTAAAAGAGACCCAGAAATACAAAAAATCAAAGACAAATGGGACAAATGGGATTTCATGAAATTGCAGAGCTTCTGCATGACAAAGAACATAGCTATCAAGATCACTAGAAAGCCTATGGATTGGGAGAAGATCTGCACTAGCCATACAACGGATAAGGGTCTCATATCTAAAATATACCTGGAACTCAAAAAATTAAATCCCTCAAGAACAAATCTTCAGAGAAACAACTGCCCATTAAATAAGTGGGCTAAAGACTTAAAGAGAAACTTCACTGAAGGGGAAAGAAGGATGGCAAATAAACACATGAAGTAATACTCAACCTCTCTAGCCATAAAAGAATTGCAAATAAAAACAACATTGAGGTACCACCTTACCCAATTAGAATGGCTTTAATCAAATACTCTAATAACAACAGATGCCGGAGGGGATGTGGACAGAAAGAAAGCTTACTGCATTGTTGGTGGGAGTGTAAACTTGTTCAACCACTTTGGAAAGCAGTATGGAGGTTCATCAAAAGACTCCACATAGAGCACCCCTATGACCCAGCAATCCCACTTTTTGGCATTTACCCACATGATCACAAACAAGATCATAGTAAAGCTATCAGCACACCTATGCTTATTGTAGAATTATTTACCATTGCTATGATAGGGAACCAACCCAGATGCCCCTCAGTAGATGAATGGATCAAGAAAATGTGGTATATATACACAATGGAATTCTATGCCTCCATGAGAAAGAATGACATTGCTCCATTTGTTAGGAAATGGAAAGACTTGGAAAAATTATATTAAGTGAAGTAAGCCAGACCCAAAGAAACATAGGTCCCATGGCTTCCCTTATTTGCAATAACTAGTATATGTCTGAGGCAAGCAAAATATTTCAGATAAATGGATGCTAGGGAAATGAACCCCAAGATAAGTATTCAATTTTTTTTAATTTCATGCAGTTATTTCTAACATATTTTTAAGATGATTTCTATATTGCTTTTTATGTCTCTCCCCCTGCTTTCACTGTATTTGATGTTGGTACAATTTGTGTAGGGGAAGGGCATAAACAAATCGTTTAACTAGGGGCACAGGTGGACCCATTGCAACAATGAGATATACAAGTAATTATGTCGAAAAATGAATTTTACAACTTTGGCTATCTACTTTCCAGCTGATCTATAGGTATAGAAGCAAAACGTAATACAAAGCAATACAAACCACTTCTTACTATAAATAATTTTTCTCTGAACATCTTAAAAGTCAATTCTGACAACATGCAATAAAAAATCCCTAAGTTTAAAACATTCTTCTAGACAAATTGAAGAAATACTGAGAACAAGTGTTTTAAGAATAATTTCAGAGAGCTTGAACTCAACGCCTGGGTTCTGTCTCTGACATTTATTACTAAAGACTAGTGCTGCCACTTTGAACCACAGTGCCACAGTAAAGTCTCACCAATTTTCCTCTCCATACTGGCTTTGAACTATGATCTAGATGTTTCAGCTCTCTGCATAGCTAGGATTATAGGCATGTGTCCATGCACCTGGCTAGAATAATTGCTTACCTGAGACAGAGGCCAGTTAGTATTAAATGTCATTCATGTTTAACTTTGTAAAATAAAGTGAACTGAAATGCCTTCCACTAGAAATAAGGAATTAAATGTGTAGATGGGTTACAAAGTTCTTACCAAAAGATACATATTTTCCTTGCTTTGTTTTTCTTCCAAAAGTGTTTGCTTTCCCGAATCATACCTTATCTTTCCTTGCTGGTTTCTTTAGTTTATTTCATACATGCCCACAGCTCCTTCAACTATCATTTCTTATGTGAAGACCTTGCAAATATCTATTTTCAGTCCAAACTCCTTGTATGCACCTCTCAACCATATATTCAACTGACATAAAAACTTGTGAAACAGTAATCATCTCTTATCATTACTGGATATTAAAGTGTAAGTAAAATTTAAGAAAATAAAGAATAACATAAATAAATATAACATTATTTTAATAGTAATGCTAAACATAAATAAAACGTTGATTATTTTCCGGAGCAATTTAATAAAAACCTCAAGGAAAAGAAATCAACTTTTTTGAGTGCTGATATTATGGTTTAAACTTAGGACCTTACCTTGTCACTTAGGCTTTTTCGCTCAAAGGTGGTGCTCTGTATTTGAATGACAGCTCCCCTTCCAACTTTATTTGGGGGATTATATAGAGGTAAGAATCTCATGTAATAAAAAACATTTGTGTCCCTATCTTGGGGTTCATTTCACATAACATCCTCTTATAGGGTACCATGTACAAGTTACTCCAAGTAAGATTAACCATGGGACCTGTAGTTATTTGAGCCTGGCTTAATCACTTAATATAATTGTTTCTGCGTCTTTCCCTTTCCTAGCAAATGGGGAGATGGCATTTTCTCTGATTGGAGGCATAGAATTCCATTGTGTGTGTGTGTGTGTGTGTGTGTGTGTGTGTGTGTGTGTGTGTGTGTGTGTGTGTGTGTATCACATTTTCTTGATCCATTCATCTACTGAGGAGCATCTGGGTTGGTCCCATATCTTAGCTATGGTAAATAATGCTGCAATAAACATAGTTGTACTGGTAGCTTAGTATGGTCTTGTTTGTGATCATTTGGGTAAATGCCCAAAAATGGGGACTGCTGGATCATAGGGTGGCTCTAAGTGAGGTCTTAGAAAACTTTATATCAAGTGAAGTAAGCCAAAACCAAAGAAACATTGGTCCTATGGTTTCCCTTATTTGCAATAACTATTATATGTCTGGGACAAGCATAAAAGTTCAAAAGCTATGTCCATATGACCAGATAAGATGCTGTTAAGCGAAATGAACCCCAAGATAGGATTTATAATCTACCATTTGTTTTTTTTTCTTTTTATGTTCCTCCCCCATGGTTTAATCTTTGTTTTCACTGTATTTAGTGTCGGTGCCCTGCATCTTGTATACACCCTTCTCTAGCTTGGGAAGTGGAAGGGACAAAACAAAATAGATAAATAGTGATACAGGCTGACGCATTGTAACAATGAGATGCACAAGACACTATGTTGAAAAAGTATCTTTACAATATGGGTGGGAAAGAGGGGAAGGAAGTAGAGGGGAGTGTATTTGTGGAGGTAGGAGGGAAGGGGAGGGGAAAAACAAAGGAGGAGGTAACAATGCTTGATAGAAAATGTACTCATTAACTTGCTCATGTAACTATAACCCCTCTACACAGCATTTTTACAATGAAAACCTCTTTTAAAAAATAGAAGGTGTGCCGGGCATCGGTGGCTCACGCCTGTAATCCTAGCTACTCAGGATGCTGAGATCTGAGGATAACGGTTCAAAGACAGTCCAAGAAAAAAAGTCCGTGAGACTCTTATCTCCAATAAAACCACTATAAAATCGATGCTGGTGCTGTGACTCAAGCGGTAGAGCACTCCCCTTGAGCTGAAGAGTGCAGGGACAATGCTCGAGCCCAGAGTTCAAGCCCTGCGACTGACACACACACACACACACACACACACAAAAACAGAAGGTGTCATGTACACCAAGTATAGTAGTCCCATCTGTAATCCCACCTGATTGGGAAGCAGAAATGACAAGGATCTTTGTCTCAAGCCAGGCCAAAGAAATAACTGCCAAGACAGCCATCTCAACAAATGAGCTGGCCATAGTAGTTCACATCTGTAATCCTAGCTAATTGTGTGGGAGACATAAGAAGCAATCTAAGACCATTCAGTCAATCTAAGATCAGACCCGGGCAAAAAGTTCAAGACCTCAAGTAAATAAAATGGACCAGAAGTATAACAAAAGTAATTGAACTGCTTGTTGCTATACAACTAAATTCCTATCTAGCAAGCAGAGAATACCTGAATAGAACCCTAGTAATACTCCTCTCTTCCACAAAAAAGCCTAAATAACTTTGTCCTATTTGAACATCTAATTTCAAGGCCACTGACAGATCAGAGATGGTGATACTGTCTTAAAAATTGGGTATTCAAAAGAGACAAAGTTCTTTAGGTTTTGAAAAAGTTGAAAAGGTAGGAAAATCCATGCGATGTTTGTTAGCTCCGTAATTCTAGAAAACATAAAATGTACTCAAGTATTTAATATATATCCATATGTGTGCATATATTCATGTATATATATATATATATGTGTGTGTATACATATAATCATATATATATATATATATATATATACATACATATATATGTATGGTTCATCTCTTTTCTGTGTAGCAAATGGTTCAAATGAATCTGTACAATCACTACTCAAAGGCATGAATAGACAAAGAGAATGAGCAGAGAACTCATACTCAGGAATCTATGGTTAGCCCATAACCTGAAAATCTTTTACAGCAGTTTGCATGTGTCAGTTACTGCAGTACAGGGACAATACGATGGCAATGAGATACCAGGCAGATGAAATGAGAAATGAGATATACAAATGGTACAATATTCTTCTGATGGGTAAGTAAAATTTCCAGTGTGTGTGTGTGTGTGTGTGTGTGTGTGTGTGTGTGTGTGTGTGTGTGTATGAGTGTGTGTGTGGGGGGGTGTATTACATTTACTTGGTTCATTTCTCTCTTGAAGAGTATTTGGGCTGATTCTGTAAGCATGGTTGTGCTGAAAACTTTACTATATCCTGGTTTGTACTCTTTCGGGTAAATGCCCAGGAGTAGAATTGCTGGATCATATGGAAGTGGGTAGTCAATAGAGGAGTGAAGTGGGAAAAGATAGAAGATTGAATAGGAGAAAAGGGGTAAAATGCAGAGAGGAATCCAGTAAATATCCTACAAAATTAAGAAGAGTGAAGGAAGAGGTGTATAGGGGAAGGATGGATGAGAATGTTGAAAGGGTTGACATTGATCAAGGTATATTGTACGCATAAACTGCTTTGTTTAATGATAACTGCTTTGCTACGTAAAATAATAATTAAAAAATCATGTCCCTAAAATGTTATGCAATTAGAAGCAAAGCATGAGATTCTGCTCAGATAATCTCTAGGGTCAATAAATCTTTTTGATTAGGATAAGTTTTAGAACAACACTAATGATACATATCATCTGAAGAAAATTTAATGATTTCCAGCTATTTAAAATAATCACTTTTGATGATATGGCTCAAGTGGCAGAGTGCTACTTAGTGAGCAAAGCTGTCAGATAATGAATTCAAGTCTCAATCTCGAACACAATTAAAAACAATAAGTATAATTTGGTCACTTTCCAGGGCATTAGTAGATCATGCATTAATCCTACGTTATATCAGAAGGCAGAGATCTGGGGATCTCAGTTCAATGTCAGCTTAGATTGGAACGTCTGTGAGACTCTCATCTCCAATTCACTGTCAAAGAAAGCTGGAAGTGGAATCATGAGTTAAGTGGTAGAATGCTAGCCTACAGCAAAAAGCTCAGGGGCAGAAGCCAAGCCTTGAGTTCAAGCCTTAGAATAGTGCATATATATACACAAAGAAAGTAAGTCACTCAATTTCTCAACCTTCCATTTCCCTAATCCTAACTCTAATCTTGGACAGAACCCTAAGAGTAATCTTGATGATAATAGTAACCCAATCCTAAAATTAATGGAAAACACACGAGTTTAGACACATTCTAACAGATACTCATTGTCTTTGAAATGATTTGCACTTTGTTCCAAATCCTACAGATTCCCTGAATTGGACTCTGAAATTGTTCCCTATTATGAATCATTAACCTCAAATCTTCATATCATGAAAACTATCACAGTTTCCACTGATCTTAACGTTTACTAAACTCCTATATCTCCAAAAAGAAGTTGAAGGATTATTTAAAATATACTTCAATACCTAACACTAACTATATATAAATCTTACCAGAAACCTAACTCTAAATTTAACCCAATTCAACCTTAAAGAGGAAACTTAGTAAAACTCTGTAGTTTTTGTTAAATCTCAAACTTATTTTACTTGAAAATATTAGCAGAAAACTCAGCTTTACCGTAAAGCTTACCCTTCCCTAAGCCTAAGTCTAACCTGAACTAGAACAGTAACCCTAACCCTAGAACTAATAGCCTTTGGATTCTAAAATCCATACAAATACATTAGTTTTTATTCATCTTAACTTTGATTCAACTCATCTTTCTAAAAATAGTTTGTAGTTTTACTCAGTATCTTGCCATTTTTTCACCCGAACCCTAACTGGAATATTGAGGCTAACCCTCGCATTAATCACACCCTAATCTTAATATCATTATCAGTTTCTTATTTCACATTCATCCTAATTCTAACTAGATTTGTTATTCGAAGATTTACTTTCAGCCTGACCCTAAACTTTCCATTTCCCTAAGGCTAACTCTAACTCCGGCTGGAACTGAAACCAAACTTTCACTCTAATGATAGTCCAATTCTAATGTTTAAGAAAAAAACTCTAGTTTTTAATCATTCTAATGGATACTCCAGTTTGCACTCTGGAAATGCATTTCAATTTGCCCTAATTCCCACAAATTTTCTGACTCTACCTCTGAAGTTATCTTGTTCCCTAACATGAAGTATTATTTGTCCTCAAATTCTCTTATCAGGAAAAATACTGTAGTTTCCAATGATCCTACGTTTTTCTGAACCCCTGTACCCTAAAACAATTTCAGATTTATTACCATCTAATCCATTACCTGACTAACTCTCAAGTTTAACCTGGCTGGAAAACTCTCATTAATCATTACAAGAATGATCACTGAGAAATAAATATAATGATAATGCTCTAGTTACTATTCAATCTCTCATATTTGTTCCTACTTGTTAGTGAAAACTTTATACGTTTTTGGTCAGGCATGGGGCTTGAACTCTGGGCTTGGGCACTATCCCTCAGCTCTTCAGCTCAAGGCGAGCCCTCTACTGCTTGAGCCACAGCACCACTTCCAGGTTTTTTGGGTGTTTAATTGGAGATAAAGAGTTCTCATTCACTATGCTTCCAAGGGTGGCATCCAACTGCAGTCCTCAGATCTCAGTCTCCTGAGAGGACAGGATGACAGGCATTGAAAAATATGTTTTTCTGGGTGCCAGTTGCTCATGGCTGTCATCCTACGTACTCAGGAGTTGAGATCTGAGGATCACGGCTCAAAGCCAGACTGGGCAGGAAGGACCCTGAGACCCTTATCTCCAACAAACAACCAGAAACCTGAAAGGGGTGCTGTGGCTCACGTAGTAGAGTGCTTGCCTTGAGCTGAAGAGCTCAGGGGCAGCACCCAGGCCCAGCTTTCAAGCCCACAATTGAAAAAAAGAAAGTAAAACATCTTCCTGCAAAGATGTAGAGGTGTGTGTGGGAGGGTGTAGTGATTGAGAGACCAGGTGCTGGCCTCACTTTACAGACATTTCTAAGAATTCAGCAAGTTTGCACTAGTTTGAAGCCACAGTAGAATGGATGGGGCCTTACCAAGAACTCAAGTGGTCGAAGCCTATGGCAAGCAGGGAGTGGGCAAATGGGTGCATGGGTGGGATTGTTGTGTCTGTATTCTCCCTAATGAAGGATGGATTTGGATGCTGGGTGTCAAAGTCTGAAGTAAAGAGTTGCAAGAAGTTTGTGGCCTGATGAATTTGGTTTCCTCTGGGTATATGAAGATGGATGAATCTGGCGCCTGCTGTGGCTCACAACTGTCATACTAGCTACTCATAAAGCTAAGATGTAAAGACCACGGTTCAAACCCAGCTTGGGCAGGAAAGTCTGTGGGTCTTGATATACAATGAGCCACCAGAAAACAGGAAACGGCACTATGGCTCAAATTGTAGAGTGCTCATCTTCAGCTGAAGAGCTGAAGGACAGCTCCCTGACCCAGAGTTCAAACCCCATGACCAACAATAAACAAAGAGGTTGGCTGAGTTTTCCACATTGCAGTGTGTACGGTAGGAAATTCCATGCTGGGTTATGAGCATTCCAGATATGAGAGGCTCAATTCTGTGTCTACAGTTAGTCTGAGTATGATAGTGCCATCTTCTCAGGGGTTGGATGTGATCCTAATAGAGGGAGTTCATGGTTTTGTTCTCAGTAACTGCTAAGGGCTTGGAATATCCGTGTGTGTGTGTGTGTGTGTGTGTGTGTGTGTGTGTGTAATTTTCCTTCGTCTCTTTCTGTCCCCTTCCTGGTTGCTGGTCTGCCTCTTTCTGACCTCAGAAGGTGCCCCTCCTTCACACCGACCTTGCTGTTAGCCCCCTATCACGGTCTACAATGAGTCCTAAATTGCCAAAGGCCTGTGTTCCTACTTTTCTCTGGGGCACAAGTCTCGCTGTCCCAATATTTGGCCGCCTCCAGGGGATACTGGGTCAGTGATGCCAGCTGGCATAGGGTTTCCTCTGCCTGAGAGGGAGGGCCTCAGTCATGCGATGTCCTATCCTTTTCCTCAGCTGGGCCTCTGACTGCACATCCCTCTCATCAGGCTGGCAGTGGAGTGGGTAATCAGGGATTGCTGGTGGCTCTGGCCAACTCGAGATTGACAGCTGACTGAAGGCTGCCCAAGCAAGGAGGATCTAGGGCTACATGGGAGGTGAGGCCAAGGAGGCTTGGAAGTATAGGTCAGTGTCTAGGAAATGTAAATGTACTTTTTCACAGGACAGTCTATCTTCCAGCCCCAACTAGGCCTCTCAGGTCCTTCTAAAAAATTGCAGATGCTCAGAATACAGAGGCACAAACTCTAGATTCCAGGACCAGAGAACTGGGGGATGAGAGACTGATATGGCCAATACCTCATTGTTTTAGGGTATTAGTGTTAACCTGGCTATACACCCCCTTATGTACTTTCACTTCTTAACCCAGTGTTGGCCACACACCGGCCACTTGTGGCAGTACTGTGGAAGTGGCAGGAGTGGATGTGAGGTCTAGGATGACCAAAATCAGGATTTATGACCTTTGGGGGTGGCAAAGGTTGACTTTAAAAAAAATCTTAGAGCCTGGACTCAGGGCCTAGGCAATGTCCCCGAGCTTCTTTTGCTCAAAGCTAACATTCTACCACTTGAACCAGAGCTCAATTTTCATCTTTTTTTAGTAGTTTAGTGGAGATAAGAATCTCATAGACTTTCCTACCTCTTCTGGCTTCATGTTGCCATCCTAAGATCTCTGCCTATTGAGTAGCTAGGATTGCTGGGATAAGCCACTGGCACCTGTTAAGGATGTTAGTGTGTGTGTGTGTGTGTGTGTGTGTGTGTGTGTTTGCCGGGACTTGAACTCAGAGCCTAGGTGCTATCCTTTAGCTTGTTTTCACAAGGTTGGTGCTGTACCACTTGAACTACAGTAGCTCTGCTTCCCAGCTTTTTGGTGATTCATTGGACATAAGAGTCTGCCCAAGCCAGCTTTTAATTTTGATTGATCCTCAGGTCTCAGGCTTGAATACCTAGGATGACAGGCATGAGCCACAGGCACCCAGCTGATAATGACCTTTCACCACAGTGGACTGGGATCTCCTGAAAACTTTCTATATTTTTTTCTGTGCCAGTACCGGGGCTTGAACTCAGGGTCTGGGCTCTGGTCTCTTAACTTTTTCCCTCAAGGCTGGTACTCTACCACTTGAGCCACAGCTTGATTTCTGGATTTTGGTAGTTCATTGGATAGAAGAGTGTCACTAATTTTTCTCCACTGAACTATCTTTGACCAACCATCTCTGATCTCAGACCTGAATAGGTAGGATTTACAGGGGTTTAGCCACTGGAGGTATTGGGTAGAAGCTTCTCTTGAGCAAGAGTTCTTCCCTTCATTTTTCTTGACTCCTCCATGCAAAGGGGGCCTGAAGGTCAGGAGCTGTCTAAGATAGGTTTCCAGCCACAGAAATTGGCTGGGGTCTTTGGTAAAATGTCAAGCTAATCTTCCCCTGAGCCCCATTCTGGGACGCCACCCTCTGCCCTACCTGTGACTCAAGTACAAACCTTGACCCTGCCTTCAGTGTTCTGCCAGACTTGTCTGAGGCCATAGAACCTTCATTCCACCCACACCACCTGCTCTACACCACCCCTCAGGACCTTTGCACATGGTCTGCACCTTCTTCCCTAGGCCCTCTGTCCTGTTCCACATCTTAGAACTCCTGTGGAATTTTGGCACTGGTCATATCACCTCCTGGAGCAAGTCTTTCCTTCCTTTCTCTCACTTTTTTTTTAATACTGAGTTGCTAGAGATCAAACTAGTGCAGGCTGACTGTCAAATGCTCTATCTTGGTGTGTGCGTGTGTGTGTGTGTGTGTGTGTGTGTGTGTGTGTGTGTGTGTGTGTGTGTGTGTGTGTGTGCCAGTCCTGGGGTTAGAATTCATGGCCTTGATGTTATCCCTGAGTTTTTATGCTCAAGGATAGCATTCTACTACTTGTACCACGGCTCTGTTTTTTTTGGTGCTTAATTGGAGAAAAGAGTCTCATATAGACTTTCCTGCCTGCACAGGCTTGCAGTTATAATCTTCAGATCTCATCTTCCTGAGTGCTATTATTACAGGGGTGAGCCACCACCACCTGCCCTCTACCTCTTACCTACCTCGGCTCTCCTCTGAGTTCCAGAAGTGTATGTCTCACCAAGCTCACATTTTTTTTGCCAGTGTTGTGGCTTGATCTCAGGGTCTAGGCATGTTCCTGAGCTGCTTTTGCTCAAGGCTACATTCTATCACTGAAGCCACAGTGACACTTTTGGCTGTTTCTGTTTATGTGATACTGAGGAATCCAACCCAGGGCTTCATGCTTGCTTGGTAAGCACTCTACCACTTAGCCACATTCACAGCCCAATGCTTACTTCTAACAGGAACTATGAGGGTGGGATTTATTGGCATATTCTTTTCAGCACAGAAATCGATGGGCATTTCAAATCTTTGCCAGGATTTGGGACAAGAGTGGGACTCGGCAATGAGGAATGATGAATGAGTGACAGCCACCAGGCCCCAGAGATCTAGGCTCAAGTCCTACAGAGGGATAGGGAATATGGATCCAGAACCTTCCACAATACCTACAGCCTAGGAACAGTGGTCTCCCTGGAGGCAGTGGCTGGCTGCTAGATGTCCCAATGGGACACCTCAGCCTGAACATAATGAACCCATTGAATACACCAGCCAAGGCAAGCCTTCTGGGCTTCAGTTATTAAATGGCAGAGAAGGATGCTTTGTTCAAGCTACTGGCTTAGTACTCTCTGAGGGCTTGTCCCAGCATTCACATGTTGGGGGTCTGGTCATAGGCAACCTGCTGAATGCATATCATCCACACATCATCAATACATACACAGAGACACGGAGTTACTGCCTTCTTTTTTTCTTTGGCAGGTCTCAGGTTGAAATATGAGCCTAGACCCTATCCTTAATCTCCTCTTTCTCAAGAGTACCACTCTCCCCTTGAGCCACAGCCCCAGCACATGGGGATATTTTCCTGTGATCTCTTAGAAATAAGAGTTTTGCAGACTTTCCTGCCCTGGCTGAATTCAAATAGGCATTCTCTACATCTCAGGCTCCTGAAGAGCTAGGATTACAAACAGGAGCCACTGACACCTGGCTTTCTTTGCTTCTTCTTGTTCTTTTTTAAATCATGACAATCTGAAATCTTCAGTCATTCCAATGGTTTGCATTCGAAGTAAACTTCCCAGGCCTGGAGTTTGAACCCCAGAACTGCCACACAGAAATGGAGGGAGATCCTGACAAACTCATTCCTATTTATGTGAAGGATAATGGAATGTTATAAAAGTAATTAAATTTGCAGTTAATTCATGATTCTATTTTAGAAAGTCACACATAAATCATTGGATTTATATCTTCCATTCTAGCACCATGTTATGATTTCCCTAATGGAAGGATATTGATTAATTTTTAATTAATGTATTCAAACATGATACTTCATTAAACGGAGACATAATTTAATAACTAATTATTGGTAACTATATATCATTAAATGGAGACATAACTTAATAACTAATTATTGGTAACTATATATATAAAATTTAATAATATCCTCACATTCTCTCTCTCTACATATATATATATATATATATATATATATATATAGCAAGCTACACACACACACACACACACACACACACACACACACACACACACACATATATATATATATATATATTGGGAACTACTGTGGCTTGATAACAGGTAACAGGTCCTTAGAACTTCCTGGCATCTCAGTTTGCCAGAGGTTGGTGTGCTAAGACTTTGACCCCATTTATGTATTGGACATTGTAGGCCGTGGGTTGAAATCCCAGCATTGCCAAAAATTTATTCATGTAGTAAAAAGATATTTTTGACACATTTTTTTCCTAAAAAAAATCCTGGGTCTCAGTATGATGTATAATTCATATGCAAATATATCATGTATGATAGGATGTAATAAACGAAATGTTATATGTGTAATAATAATAAATGAATAAGGGTAATAAACATCATATTCACTAAACTCATGTGTGTATTTTTTCCAGGGCTGGAGCTTCAATTCAGGCCCTGGGAACTGGTTTGAATTTCTTGTCTTCAAGGACGGTGAGCTTCTCCTTCACCCACAGTGACACAGAGATACCCAGATGCCAAGTTCAAATCCCAGGCCTGCCAGAAAAATGGTGCAAATTCCAAGCCATGGCCTTATTTTATTTTATTATTTTTTTGCCAAGCACGGGGCTTGAACTCAGTTCTTGGCATCTCTGCCACAGCTGGCCCTGGGATTCTAGGACCCAAGTTCAAATATTGGGGTTGGCAAGAAATAAAATAAATAGGAAAAGGATAAAATGGAGAAATTCAAGAAGGTGGTTTTACTTTTTTTCCCTTTGCATTGTGACCATCCAGCCTGTAAATGACAAAGCCCTGAAAGTGTACATGACATTGCATGCTGATGTTTGGCTGGCTATTAGGGACGCCGTAACCAAAACCATAACTTAGGCCTGGAGGTTGCATCCCAGGGCTGCCACTAAATATTGGCGGGAGATTCCAAGAAACCCATTTCCATGTACATCCTTTCCAATGGAATTTTATAAAAGTAACAAATTAGTAGTTAGTGTATGAGTATACTATAAAATTATACACAACAATTTTATTACATTGATTAATTTTCAATTAATACTTTACTATGTATTCAGCCATGATACTTAAAAGTGGAAGAAATAATTTGAATGTCAATAGTGGATAGTAATATCATATATGTAATTTCATAATATACAGACACATTTCTCTTGTCTTATACATACATATATGTGTATATATATATGTATATACATATACATATATGCCAATCTACACATTTATCTGTTCATACACTTGTCACTCCTGGGGCTCAGTGGTATAGTGATAGCTAGTACATACAAATCCCTGGATTCGATTCCTCACTACCACAAGCACATAAAAATCCAGAAGTTGTGCTCTCGCTCAAGTAGTCGAGCATTAGCTTTGAGCATAAAAGCCTAGGGACTGTGTCTAGACTCTTATTCAAGGTCCAGGATGAGCATGAAAAAATGTTGAATGTTGTGACTGCAACTCTATAAGGATAGGACTTCAAATACCTCATCACAGAGCAAGCCGGGAGTCTGGTGCTGACAGCTGCCATCTAACCTGACTTAGTCAGAGGTATACGACTGCAACTCAGCCCCTCAGAACCAGATGCTGCTGGCTTGCTCACCCCTGTCATCCAAGCTACTCGGGGGCTGAGATCTGACACTGGTGTATTTAAAACCCAGTCCTGGCGGTATGTCTGTGAAACTCTGAGCTGTGGATCAAAGTGATAGATCTCTAGCCTTGAGCAAAAGATCTTAGGACAGTACCCACAACATTTCAGTGCAATCCCTGTGGCTGACTCCCCCCCAAAAAAATGCTCCTCTGAATCATTAGATGTGAACTTTGTGCAATTTGTGATGTGTTTCTGAAAGAATGGTGATACTGATGAAAGCACCCTAATACTAATGACAGCTTGTGGGATGCATCTATGTGATGAGTCCTTCCTGGAATGCTGGGGCCCTCACGGGGTGCTGTGTGCTGAGTCCTGCACAGGATGCTATGTGCTGAGTCCTTCACAGGGTGCAGTGCAGGGTGCAGTGAGGTCTTTTGTGTTCCTGTCCAGACAATGAGGGAGACTTCTTCCAGCAGGCCTGGGATGAAGAGAACCCCTCAGGCTACATTGGGAGCAGTGAGGGGAGCCCTGGAACATGCAATATCATAGGGGAAGGGATGTGAAGGGTAAACAAAGGAGGAGGCTGCAATGCTTGGTAAGAAATGTACGCATTATCTTGCCCATGTAATTGTAACCCCTCTGTACAGTATGTTCACAAATAAAATAAAATTAAATTAAAAAAAAGCAGTCTCTGTGTTATGAACTCATTGTATTGAATACAAATTTCCTTGCTTGGTGCCACTCATCATACCTACTCAGGAGTTTCACCTAGAGGAATACATCCATACATACACAAAGAAATTGAGGTACAGTTTTTTTTGAGGGGGCAGTCCTGGGGTTGAACTATGAGCCTAGGCCTGGTCCAAGAGTTCCTTTTGCTCAAGGGTACTGCATTAAGCTTGAGTCACAGCCCCACTTCTGGGTTTTTCTGTGATCTCTTAGAAATAACATTGTCAAGGACTTTCTTACACTGGCTGGTTTCAAACTCAAATTCTCTACATCTCAGCCTCCTGAAGAGCTGGGATTACAGTCAGCAGGCACATTCACCTTCTTTTTTTTCTTCTTTGTTTTATAATCTGGACTTACTTCTTAATAAGGTCATTCCTATGGTTGAGACTTATAAGTAAACTACCCAATGTTCTTTATACCTGTTTTCCTTGAGAGTATTTTCCCTCTTCATCTTACCCTCTGGTCACAGGGTTGAAGCCAAAAGTGAGAAATGAGTGTTACAGGATTTAGGAGCAAATGTCAACAGGACATGCCAGTTCTGTCACTTAGCATTGAGCTGCAGTGAATTTACTGTCCAAGGATATGAGGACCGAAAGCTGGAGCGATCCTTATACTATCTGTATTGCTCCTTTTGCCTGTAAAATGATCTAATAATTATGATTGTTTTGTGTCTCCAACCTTAAGTATCTAGGACACACTAGAAGCATGTTCCTGTTTCCGTTTTTCTCTAGTACCTCTCGAGATTTAGACTAAAGGTTTGGATGGAGCGGCTCCTAGATGAATCCCTGAGGAAATACACTTGAAGCCTCCTCAGAAGATCTCCATTCAAAGCCAGCCCTAGCAGGAAAGGTTTATTGTCTCCAATAAACCACCAGAAAACCAGAAGTGGAGCAGTGGCCTAGAGGGTAGAGCTCCAGCTTTGAGAGAGAAAGCCAAGCAGGCCATACAGGCCAGACCAGGCAGGAAAGCCTGGGAGGTGCTTATGTCAATTGAACAACCAGATGGCTGGAAGTTGAGCTGTGCCAGTGGTAGAACTTCTGCCTTGTGAAAAACAGCTGAGGAATGCATCACTTCCTCAGTTTAAGCCATAGGATGGCCACAAAAGAAAATTTAAAAAGAGAAGGCCAAGTTTATGTATCAGTGTCCTACTTACTTACGTGTGTATATTACGTCCCTAAGTGCAAAGAGGCTGTATGCAAAACTTCTGCTTTTATTTACAGATTTATGTTTTAGATATGCTCATTGTACATACTGCATCATTCTCTTCATTTCAGCCCCATTGATTTTCTCTTCCAGGATTCTAGGCCTATTTCCTATATGATGCACACTGAAGCTCTCAGCAGCCTTTATTTACATTTTATTATGAGGCCAATGCAGGAGCAGTCACAAATCAGGCAGGGGAAAAGAAGATCAGAGTTCATAGAAATAAGCGGTATTCAGAAAATTATAATTGGGGACGCAAATTGGTAGCATATATATGTAAAAACTACCATTAAGAAAAAAGATGAGGGGGCTGGGAATGTGGATTAGTGGGAGAGTGCTTGCCTAGCATTCAAGAGGCCCTGGGTTCGATTCCTCAGTAACACATACACAGAAAAATCCAGAATTGGTGCTGTGGCTCAAGTAGCAGAGTGATAGAGACAATGCCCAGGCCTTGAGTTCAGCCCAAGAAATGTCAAAGAGATAACTAAGTAGGTAGTTAGGTAGTTAGGTAGGTAGGTAGGTAGGTAGGCAGGTAGGTAAGTTGGTGCATAGATAGATACATAGAAAGAAAGAAAGAAAGAAAGAAAGAAAGAAAGAAAGAAAGAAAGAAAGAAAGAAAGAAAGAAAGAAAGAAAGAAAGAAAGAAAGAAAGAAAGAAAGAAAGAAAGAAAGGTCAATAAATGATTAGATAGATAGATAGATAGATAGATATATAGATAGATAGATAGATAGATAGATAGATAGATAGATAGATAGATAGATAGATAGAAAAATGATAGATGAATCTGGTCTTGGACTTCAGGAGGAAAGAAGGGAACAATTCCCAGTCATGAAGCTTCTGCAGTGTGCCAGGACACCAGCATCGCCTTCACACAACCACAAAGCAGGAAAAATGTCTCTTTACCACTTCTCAGGCAGCCGAATGCCGCAGAGCCAAGAGGGCAGAGCCAGGTTCTAACTCAGCTGCTTGGGGACAAAAGAGAAATGACCCTGCCTCACCTTGGACTGGGGATTAGCATTAATGATGTGGAGAATGAAGAAGGAGTAAAGACTGGCAGAGGTAGAAGAAGGGCCTTCAAATCTGATAGATGGAGAGTAAAAAACCCACTCCCTAAGACCAGAAAGCAGGGCTTTTCTACTCTGTTCCTCCCCTCTCCCTCACTAAACTGGCTCTCTATTGGTAACCTAAAGATAGCCTGAAGCTCTCTTCACCTGAGTGAGGAAGGTTAGTCATTGTTTGAGGAAGCTGAGAAAAGCCTGATCCTGGTGTAACTGTAACAAACATTTCAGGTTTCCCCCATTGCTGGCTGTCCCTGGAATGAATGAAGTGGTTTTGCAGCTCACTTCCCTGTTGAGTGTGTATATTCTGCCTCCTTGTTCTCTTCACCTAGCCTGGCTTTTGAAATTGTTTTCTGTCCTTCAAATACAGTGTTATACTGGAGTTCTTCCTGCTGACTGTGCCAGGGCTTGGATCCTGAGAACTTCATTTGAACCCAGGATGGGGCAATGGGTCAAGAACACTAAGAACATTTAGAGTAACTTCTCATCACCAAGGGAAAAACAAGAAGCTCTTGAACATCTGACCTTTCAGATGTGGAAGTCAGAGTGTCATAGACTTTTCTGCCCTGGCTGGCTTCAGTGTGATCCTGAGACCTCAGCCTCCTGAGCTAGGGTGATGGGCAAGAGCTACTGGTGCTCTGCTAGGTTCAGATGAGTAATGACATTGACAATACAAGTCAACTGCTTATCACAAAAGGGTTTGGGGAGCATATTAAGCCTTTCAACATTGGACCTTTCAGAACCCTGTGGACACAAGGTTACAATGCTAGAGTCAGTGAGGCTGGGCATGTGGATCTGCTACACTTAAGCCTGGAGGTCTGACTCCAATTCTGGTGTATATTAGTGTTGATTTTCCAAAGAATATTCTCATAATTAGCAAATAGGAAAAGTACTTTGATTAACCCTCAATTTTTTCCAGTTGTGTGTCTTGTATCAACCCTGGGGACTGTCTCTGAGCAATTCAGTCAAGTGTAACTCTCTACCACTTGAGCCACAGCTCCACATGGGATTTTTTAGTGGTTCATTGGAGATAAGAGTCTAACAGGCTTTTCTTGCCTAGGCTGTCTTTGAACTGTGGTCTTCAAATCTCAGCCTCATGAGAAGGTAGTTTTCCAGGTGTGAGCCACCAGCATCTGGCCTATTGTTTTTGACAGTCCTGGGGATTGTTTTTCTCAAAGCTAGCACTCTACCACTTGAGCCATTCCACTGCGTCTGGCATTTTCTGAATATGTGGCATTGAGAATTCAAACCCTGGTATTCATGCATGTTGAGTGAGCTCTTTAGCACTAAGCCACATTTATAGCCTCTCCCTTACAATTTTATCCCACAAGTTTCCTGTCCTCAAGAAAAGCCTTCTCAGTATAAATCATCTAAAAACACCCCTATAGTAAGGTGTCCAAAGATAAATAAGACAAAGCTCATTCTTGGGAGAGACTCTAAACGTGAGAAGACTGTGACAAATGCCTCCATTTAGTTATGTATCATGTTTCAACACAAAAAGTTTTAATGATAAATGAGTCAATGTCCTAAACTATTGTGTATAATTTTATAATACATGTGCAAAATGTAAATGGGAATAATATAAATAAAATAAACAATAAAAAATTAATCAAATAAAAAATAAAATAAATACAAAATCAATAATGAAAATCATAACATGTAATAAACATACATATGTACGTATATATCATCTATTACACATGTATAGAAATATCTTTTCCATTGCAGGGCCTTCATTCAGGCCATGGGAACTCTAGCCTGAATTTCTTTTCCTCAAGGACAGTAAATTTTTCCTTTACTCATGGTACAAAAGAGTTACCTGGATGGTGAGATCAAATCCCAACAATGGTAGAAATACTGGCCCCTGTTCCAAGACAGTAACTTAATCTTTTAATGGAAGCAGTTATGTTTATTCAGTTCCATACTGAACATTAAATAAAAAGCAGTATAGAATTTTGTACATCTATTCAGACATCCTCCCCTTACCCCCAAAGTGTTTCTCGAAATAATACATGGTTTCTATTTTGTATGTTTTTTATTGTAAAAATGTTGTACAGAATGGTCACAGTTACATGAGCAAGGTCATGAGTATATTTCCTATTGAGCATTGTTACCTTCTCCCTTGTTTTCCCCCTACCATCCCTTACCTCCCATCTCCACAACTACTCCCCCTGCCAAGCTCAGTGACTTAATTTTTTAGTTTTGGCTTGGCACGGTGTTTGAACTCAAATAGTAGCAAATCTGCACTTTCTCTCACATTGCTACAAGTTCCTGAGTTCAAATCCCAGTCTAGGAAAGAAAACTGGCAGAAATTCCAAACCAGAGAGCTCTATTTTTTTAACTATAGTTAAATAATCATTTTTTTATTTTTTCTTTTTTGTGGCTTTTTTAGGGCTTGAACTCAGGTCGTGGCAACTCTGCCTCAGCTTTGATCACCCTAGGCTAGGTGCAGCCTCGGGACCCATACCCAATCCTGGAATCCTAGGCCCAGGGGGCTTGCAGAAAGAAAAAAAAAGTGGGATAGCACAAAAAGTGGCAAGCTGCAGAGGGATGGGGGTTTAATTTTTTTTTTTTAATCTTTGCACGGTGACCATCCTGGGTCTGAATGCCACGGATGCAAAGTACACCTGACCTGCCATTCCTGAGGGCTGGCGGGTTAGCAGGGAAGCCATAGGCCAACCTGTCAACATGGGCCCTGGGTTCAAATCCAGGTCCTGACAACTACCAGTGGCAGGAGATCACAAGACACTCATTCCTATGCATAGGAATATCAATTGAAAGAGAAGTTTGTGCATTGGTCAAGCCTAAAATTGGATGCAGTAATCCTAGGACACTGATCTTAATTTCATGCTTTATTAAGCATGAAAAGAATAGCATTCCTTTAATTGTGTCATAATAAATACCTAAGAGTTGGGAAGAAAGTAGTATATGTCATTCAATCATAGATAGGAGGCTATGGTGCTTTTTACCAATATATATTTATTTGTATACTACTGCCTGCCAATCCTTGTATCGCTGTTTTGGCCAATCCTGGGTCACGATCTCAGCACCTAGGAACCACCTCACAGCTTCATTGGCTAGAGGCTGTTGTGCTCACACTCACCCATTCATGAATTGGACCTGCTAGGCCCTGAGTTCAGATCCCAGCACTGCCAAAAATTTAATCTTGGAGTAAGAAGCCAAATACGACACCTGTTTTCCTTTTCTGGGAGAGTTCTGCATGTCAGGCAAGATGGAGAACACATCTACAAATCTAGATGGTATATGTTAGGATGTAAACAATGTAATACATAGTTAGGATGCATCAGTGTCAGTAAAATAAACGGTAAATAAATGAAAAAAACATAACGTATAACCACACCAAACATAATATAGACTGAACATCTGTATGGAAATTCAATCTTATCTTTAAAATGTATATAAGGAGTACGTTTTCCAGGTCTGGGGCTTGAATTCAGGCCTAGGGAATAGGCCTGACTTACTGGTCTTCAAGCAGGGTGAGCTTCCCCTTCCCTGACAGTGCAATAGAGTTACCCAGACCCCGGGTTCAAATTCCAGGACTTGCAGACAAAATATGGCACACATTCCAAGCCAGGGAGCTTCATTAACATTTTTAATATTTTTTAAGTTCACTTCACCTTTATTTGATACATATTGATTTTATAATATGAGAGTTTTTCAAAAAAGGGGTCTAAACTTACATTTCAGCATAGCACATTGGTGTTTCTATTTTGACCATCTGCCCTGAAGAGTGAGAATGAAAATAAGGACATTTCTCCCTAGAAGATCGGGACAGTTGAATTTATTTCTATTTAGAGTTTTTTTCTACAATTATAAACTCTCTGAATTTGTGTCGTATAAGTTTTCCTCAGTGCCTACCATGAAATACACTAGGGGAGTCCTCTTAGTACAAAAGGTAGGATTTCTGAATAAAACCTCACTTCTGTGAGGACAGTAGGTACTTCTAAGCATTTTGGGAATAAACTGGATTGTAAAATGAAAAACGAAAACAATGGGACTGTGATGTATCTCAGTAGTGGAGTACTTTCCTAAAGAGCATAAGACCCTGGCAGAAAAGTTTCCTAAAGCTCAGAATGTTAGAATTTTATGATCTGCATGAACAAACATTTTTTGGGGGGTCCTGTGGCTTGAACTCAGGGTTTATCCCTGTGCTCTTCAGCTCAAGGCAAGCGATCTACTGCTTAAGTAACAGTGCCACTTCGGTTTTCTAGTGGTTTATTGGAGATAAGAGTCTCACAGTCTTTTCTGCCTGGGCTGACTTTGAACCGCCAAACTCAGATCACAGCCTCCTGAGTAGCTAGGATTATAGGCATGAGTCACTGTTGCCAGGCACATGAAAAAACTTCTTAAAGATGGATCCTGAGAAAAGAAACTTGGAAAACACTTTTAGTATAAATAATTTATAGTGCCATGGTTAAGGCACTAATTCAGAAGTATTTATTCATTGGCTGGTTTCTTAGTTTATTTAAATATATATATATGCATTATTAAAATATATATGTATATATATATATATATTATTAAAAAACATAGCTTTGAAGTGTACCTAAGAGCATATGTGCTCATGTAAAGTTATACAAATGAAAAAGCTTCATTTTTCTTTTCAGTTTGGTTGGTACCATAAATTAGGTGGGATTTGTGTATTGTTTTGTTCTCTGTTCCCCCAACCCCCTCTCCTCTCTCCTCACATTTGAACTCAGCTTGCTCTTCCTTGGCTTCGTTGTTCATAGTTGATTTTCTACCACTTCAGCTATACCTGTAGCCTGGCATTTTGCCAGTTAATTGGAGATGATGTCTCTCAGGCTTTTCTGCCTTCATTGGCTTTGAAATTTCATCTTCCAGTTCTCAGCCTCCTGAGTAGCTAGGATTAAATATGTGAGCCACTGGGGTGCCTAGGGATAATTTAGACTTTGGTTAGTGTATTCTTTGTGTTTTTCTTGGCATGGGATCATCTACTATAAAATTTCTGTGAATGACCTGGGTCTGAAGTAAGATATATAATACATATGCAAATCTGTATAATTTTCATAAGATGTAATAAATTTAATACGTGTTATAAGTGTATTAATAGTCAATAAACATAATGAATTAATAATACAAAAATAAACACACTCAAATCAATATGCAGTAAACATAAATATGTAGATATTAATCATTTCAAATGTGGATGAATATTAATTAACAGGGTGGGGATTGAATTCAGGCCTAGGGAACAGTCCTGAATTGCTTGTATTCAAAGAGGGTGAGTTTCTCTATCCCCCAGAGTGCATTAGATTTTCCCAGACTCCAAGTGCAAATCCCAGGCCGGGCAGAAAAAAATGAGCATGAAATCCAAGCCAGAGAGCACCATTAGTATTTTTAAATTTTTAAAATTCATTTTTTTTAATTTTCTATTTATGTATGTATGTATGTATGTATTTATTTTGCCAAGCACGGGATTTGAACTTAGGTCGTGGTAACTCTGCCTTAGCTTCCATCAGCTTAGGCTGGGTTTGTGCAGCCTTTGGACCCACAGCCCATCCTGGGAGCCTAGGCCTCATGGCTGACAGGAAAAAAATGAAAATGGCAAGGAAAAATAGCCACGAATTGCAAACAGTTAGAGGTTTCTCGGTTTTCTGTCCATGCATGGTGACCATCCCGGGTCCAAATGACACGACTGCAACCTGTAGGTCACCTGGCATTTCTGTCAGTGGGGTGTCAGCGAAGCCATAGGCCTATCTGCACACCTAGGCCCTGAGTTTGAATCCCGGTGTTGCCACTTACAAAGGGCTGGAGAGCGTAAGAAACTATTGCCTGTCCATAGGAACACCAGAGGAATGTGATCAATGTTATGGTTGGATGAGTAGTGTGTCAATTAGTCTAGCAAAAACTAAATCCAGAATTCACAAGATGTGGATTGATTTTAATTTCTAGTTTATTATGCATTAAAAGAATACATTGTGTATGTGTGTGTGTGTGTGTGTGTGTGTGTATGTGTGTGTGTGTGTTTTGTCAGTAGTGGGGACTGAACTCGGGCCTTGGCGTTATCCCTCAGCATTTCAGCTCAGGGTTAGGGTGGTACCATGTGAGACACAGTGCCATTCCCAGCTTTTTCTGATCATGTGTTGCTGAGGAATTGAAACCGGGACTCATGCATGCAAGATAACACTCTCCCAATGAGCCAACTTCCCATCCCTAAAAGAGTACTATTGATTAAATGGAGTCCTCACTGAGAATCACTAGGAAGGTAGTATATGTCATTGAATAACAGATAGACATCACTGGCAATATCTAAATATATATTTGTATACCACTGTCTGCATAGAAAGGTATTGCTATTTTGGCCAAACCTGTGTCTCCTGTGTCCTGGGATCCACCTGGCACCTGAATGTGCTAGAGGCTGCTGTGCTGACACTCACCCATTTGTGAATGGGGCCTCTAGGCCCTCAGTTCAGTTCCCAGCATTGCTAAAAATGTCTTCCTTGAGTCAGATTGCAAGTATGATACCTGTTTTCCTTTTCTGTGCAAGTGCTGGGTGTCAGGTATGATATTTATAATTTGTCTGCAAAGCTACCTGCTATGGAATAGATTTGAATGAATGTAATAAATGTAATAGGTGCACTCATAGTCCATAAAATAAATTGTAAACAAATAAATATATAATAAAATATGATTAATCATTCCAACAAACAAGATATAGACTGAATGTATGGATGTAAGTATAAATGATAAAATAAAAATGGTTATAATTGTTATGTTCTCCAGGGCTGGGGCTTGAATTCAGGCCTAGGGAACAGTCCTGAATTGCTTGCATTCAAGGGAGGAGATCTTCCTTTCCTCCGCCTCCCCCAAGGGCATCAGAGTTACCTAGATCCCAAGGTGACATTCCTGGCATGGCAGACAATAAAATGGCACGAAATCCAAGACAAGGAGCTTCAATAGTGTTGTTAATTAATTAATTAATTTTTGCCAAGCACAGGGTTTGCACTCAGGTTGTGGCAACTCCTCCTCATTTTCCATCACCCTAGGCTGGGATAGTGCAGCCTCTGGATCCACAGCCCATCCTGTGGTCCTAGACATCAGGGGTTCACTGGAAAAGAAAATGAAAACAGCACCGAAAAAAAGGCACAAACCGAGGACGGTCAGCAGTTTCTGTTTTCCGTCCTTGCACGTTGACCATCCTGGATGTGAATGACATGGCTGCAACCTGTAGGTCATCTGGCATTTCTGAAGGCTGACTCTATCAGTGAAGCCATAGGCCAACGTGGACACTAGGCCCTGAGTTCGAATCCCGGTCATGCCACTTACAAGGGGCTGAAGAGCCTAAGAAAATATTCTTGTCCATAGGAACACCAGAAGAATGTGGTTAATGTCATGGTTGGATGAGTAGTCCGTCAATCAGTCTTGCTTAAAATTAGACCCAATAATCACTGGACAGGGATTGACTTTAATTCATAGTATATTATGTATTAAAAGAATACTATTGATTAAATGGAGTTCTCACTAAATACATGAGAATCGGTAGGAAGGTATTATGTGTCATTGAATACTAGATAGACACCTCTGGCAGTACCTAAATATCTAAATTTATATTTAGGCTGGAAAAGTGGCTCCGTTGTAGAGCTCTTACCTTGCATGCCTGAGGCTCTGGGTTCGATTCTTCAGCACCACATAGGCAAAAAGAAAAAAAGCCGGAAGTGGTGCTGTGGCTCAAGTGGTAGAGTGCTAGTCTTGAGCTGAGGGACAGCACCCAGGCCCAAAGTTCAGGCCCCACAACCAGACACCAAAATAAATACATAAATTTTTATTTATATATCTCCATCGTCATAGAAAGTTACTGCTATTTTGGCCAAACCTGGGGCTTGATCCCAGGTCCTGAGATCCACTTGGCAGCTGAATGGGCTAGAGGCTGCGGTGCTGACACTCACCCATTCATGAATTCGGCCTCTCAGGCATTCACATCAGGTCCCATCATTGCCAAAAATTTCTTCCTGGTGTAATATTTCAAGGGTGACACCTGTTTTCCTTTTCTATGCAAGTTCATAATATGTCTGCAAAGCTACACGCTATGGAATAGATGGGAATAAATGTAATAAATGTTATAGGTGCACTCACGGTCCATAAAATAAATGCTAAATAAATAAATAAATGATAAAATATAATGTATCACTCCAAAAAACATGATATAGACTGAATATATTGATGTAAGTAGAAATCATATATTTAACATGTCTATAAATGTTATGAGATGCTTGAATTCAGGCCTAGGGAAGAGTTTAGTTCATGCATGATTCTCATAGGAAATGATAGGCAAGATGTATGGCACAACAATTATTTTTATTTAAGAGTTCATGAAGTGTGACAATAAGAATCACATTCAGGAAATGGAGGCATTGGGAAAGATCCAAGAATCGGTACTTGAATGGTAGATAGGATTTGAACACAGCTCGCTACATCTCCTACTCTAGCCAAATAGGTAATTAGCATACTAGCTTCAGCTTATGAATGGATGAATATTGTGCCCCATCCCCACCCTGGGGCTCGATCTCAGGTCTGGGTATGTCTTATCTCCTTAGTGGCTCACAAGTTGATGGGCTCATGTGGACCCATTTGGCTGTTGGGCTTCCTAGACCCCAAGTTCAAATCCCAGCACTACCAAAAGGTTTATCTTGATGTGAGAAGCCAATTCTTGCACCTGTTTTCCTGTACTGTGCAAGTGCTGGATCTCAGCAAGAATCAAGAAACATTGGCAACTCTACACCCATGAGAATAGGTTGTCATCCATGTCAGCACAGTTTTATATGTCATTCTATGCTCAATAAAATACATAACACATCCTTGAAAAAGACACAAAATAAAACGAATAACTACACTGAATGCAAGATGCATACCACACCTGTACATAAATAGAGATCCTATGTTTAAAAGAGCTGGGCTTCTTATTTTGTCCAGTGCTTTAACTTCAGATCAGGCCCCGGACTAGGCCTGACATTCTAGTCTTCAAGGATGGTGAACCTCCCCTTCCCCCACAGTGCAACAGAGTTACCCATACCTGAGTTCAAATCCCAGCACTGACAAAAGATTCATCCTGATGTCAGAAGCCAGTCGTTGCACCTGTTTTCCTCTCCTGTGAAAGTCCTGGGTCTCAGCTAGGCTGGAGAATGAATGCATAGGCAACCCTGTAACCATGGGAAAAGTTTATCATCCATGTCAGCACAGTTATAGCTGTCACCATACTCAGTAAAATACACAATACCTCCATGAATTAGACACAAATTAAGGAGAAGTGCACCGAATGCAAAATGATGACCGCACATGTCAATATAGATCCTGTGTTTAAATTATGAATTTAGGACTATCCTGGCCCTCCCTGGGGTTCGATGTCAGGTCCTGGGAAAGGTCTAGCTCCTTAGTTGCTCACAGGCTGGTATCCTCACCTAGAACTTTTCGCCAATTGGCCCTGCTGGGCTCTGAGTTAAAATCCCAATACTGCCAATAGATGAACTCTCATGTGAGAAACACATCGATCCACCTGTTTTCCTATGAAAGTCCAGGTTCTCAGGAAGGATAGAGAATGCTATATAGGCAACTCGATAGCCATGGGAATAGGTTGTCATCCGTTTCGGCACAGTTATATCTGTCATCATGCTCAATACAACACAAAATGCATACATGACTAAGACACACAATAAAAAGAGTAACTATACTGAATTCATGAGGCATTCCACACATGTATGTAAATAGAGATCCTATATGTAAAATAGGTGGGTATATTATTTTTGCCAATACTGGGGCTTCAATTCAGGCCCTGTGACTTAGCCTGATATTGTAGTCTTCAAGGATGGTGAGCTTCCCTTTCCTCCACAGTGCTATAGATTTACCCAGACCTGAGTTGGAAACCCAGCAGTGGTAGAAAAATGGTGCGAGTTCTGAGCCAGGGTGTTTATTATTATTATTATTATTACTATTACTATTATTATTTGCCAAGGAAGGGATTTGAACTCAGTTAGTGGTAACTCTGCCTCAGCTTCAATCACCTCAGGGTGACAGGCTGCCATGGGCCCATAGCCAATCCTGGGATGCTAGGCTTTGAAGTCTTGCAGGAAAACACACACACACACACACACACACACACACACACACACACACACACACACACAAACACACACAGAGAAAAAAAAGCCGCGGGATGGATTTTTTACATTTTTTTCCCCTTTCTATGGTGACCATCCAGGGTCTGAATGACATGTCTACAAAGGGTATTTCACCGTGCATTGGCGAAGGCTAGTGGGCTATTGGGGAAGCCATAGTCCCATGCAGCAATGTAGGCCCTGAGTTTAACTGCTGGTCCTGACACCTACCAATCGGGGGATTTCCCAAAGACTTATTCCTATGCATTGGAATACCGATGGAATGTTAACAAACTATGATTGAGAAGTTTCTGCATGCATAGGTCTAGTCTAAAATTAGACACATTGATCTTATTGAATAGTTTATTAAGCATGAAAAGAATCCTATTCCTTCAATGGCGCATAATAACTACCTAAGAGTTGGTAGGAACGTAATTGATGTCATTGAATCCTAGGTAGATGTTTCTGGCACTCTATACAAATATATATTTATTGGTATACTACGACCTGCCTATCCATGTATGGCTATTTTGTCCACCCCTGTGGCTTGATGTCAGAGTCTGGGAACTGCCTGGCAGTTTCCTGGGCTAGAGGTTGTCGTTTTGACACATCCATTCATGAATTGGTTCTGCTAGGCCCTGAGTTCATATTCCAGCACTGCCAACAATTGGATCGTGGAGTAAGAAGCCAAGCGTAACACCTGTTTTCCTTTGCTCTGAGCGTTCTGGATGTCAGACATGATTGAGAACACTTCTACAAATCTAGATACTATGTGATAGGATGTCATCAAAATAATAAATGGAATGCGTGTTATCACAGTCAATAAAATAAATGGTTAATGAATAAAACAGAAATACAATTAATAACCACAACAAACAGGATATGTACTGAACATCTATAAGTAAGTATAAATCTTATCATTACAATATATATAAATAGTATGTTTCCCAGAGTTGGGGCTTGAATTCAAGCCTAGGGAGCGAGCCTGACCTTCTTGACTTCAAGCACGGTGAGCTTCTCCTTTGTCCACAGTGCTGCAAAGTTACCCAGACCCTGAGTTCAAATCCAAAGCCTGGCAGAAAAAACGGCACCAATTGCAAGCCAGGGAGATTATTTATTTATTTATCTATCTATCTATTTATTTATTTATTTTGTGTGAAGCAAGGTCTTGAACTCAGGTCATGGCAACTCTGCCTTATCTTCCATCACTCTAGTCTGGGGTGCAGCCACTGGAACCACAGGCAATCCTGGGATCCTGGACCTCCAGGCCTTGTGGAAGGGAAAAAATGTACACAGAAGAAGTGGTGAGATGAAGTTTTAACATTTTGCACCATGACCATTTGGGTCTGAATGACACGGCTCCAAAGGGTTCTTCACCTTGTATTGCTGAAGGCTGGCAGGGTATTGGGGAAGACATAGTCCTGCACGGCAATATAAGCCTAGACTCGAATCTAAGTCATGTCACTTCCGGATGGCGGGAGATCCTAAGAGACCCATTCCCATTTATAGGAATAATGATTGAATGTTGTAAGTGTCATGGTTGAATGAGTTGCTCATGAGTGATACTCGTATAAAATTAGACATTATGATTTCTGTAGGCTGACTAATTTTATTTAATATGAAGCACTAAAAGACTTCTATTTCTGGAAGTGGCTCTGTGGCTCAAGTGATAGAGTGCTCGCTTTGAGCTGAATAGTGCAGGGACAGCACCAAGCCCAGAGTTTATATTTTTGAAAAGGCTACTATTTCTTACAGGGACACATTAATTTCAGAACACTGATTTACTTAATAGTTTATTAAGGATGAAAACAATAACATTAATTATATGGGGACATAATAAATACCCAAGAATTGTTAAGAATGTAGTCTATATAACTGAATAATGGATAGACATCTCTGGCACACTATAAAGATATATATTTATTAGCATACTACCATCTGCATGTCAATCTGTTCTTATTTTGTCAACCCCTGGGGCTCAATCTCAGGTCCTGGGAAATGCCTGTCAGCTCAGTTTGCCCCAGTATGGCATGCTGACATTCAATCATTCATGAATTTGGCCCTATAGGCCATGAGTTCAAATGCCAGCACTCCCAAACAAGAAATCATGGAGTAAGAAGCAGATGGTGACACATGTTTTCCTTTTCTGTGAAAGTCCTGTGTGTCAGGTATGAAGTGAAATAAATATGCAGACCTATATCCTATGTAATCAATATTCTATGTGCCATAATAGTCAATAAAATAAATGGTCACTACATGAACAAAACAAAAAATAAAATGAATAACTACATTAAATGCAATATGGAGTCAATATATATATTTAAAATGTACACAAATAGGATGTATTCTAGGGGTGGCAATCAATTTCAGGCCTAAGGAACAGACTTGAATTTCTTGACTTCAAAAAAGCAAGCCTCCCCTTGCTACACAGTGCAACAGATTTACCGAGACCATGAGTTCCAATCTCAGTCCTGGCAGAAAAAAATGGCATCTCTATGCTATGTGATGCCCAATTCTTAGGTATTTCATTATTTCTCCATTTAATGAATGTAATTTTTTAAATGCTTCATAAAGTATTGATTAAAATCAATCAGTGTCCTAGAATATAATTGTGTATAATTTTATCCTAGAATCATTCAAAAACTGTCCATTCAATCATGATATACATCACATTTCATTGGTATTCATATGGATAGAAATGAGTTTTTAGGATCTTCTGCCATTTGGAGGTGGCAGGACCAGGATTCAAATTGTGGGCTCCAGCTCCCACTACTTAAACCCGAAGATAGGGAACTCACCGGTCTGTCCAAGAACATCATCAAGACCAATAATTAAGCAGGCACCAGTGTCTCTCAGCAGTCCTCCATGATACTTTCAAGGCTGTGAAAGGAGATTCATGGTCAAAGTCACCCTAGGCTGGAAAGTACTTGAGACCCCTGTCCAACTTCAGTGTCAACAAAGCCAGAAGTAGAGCCAGTGGTAGAAGGGTAGCCTTGAGCAAAAGCAGCTCACCAACTGTGCCTAGGTCCTGAGTTCAATGTCCTGGACTGGCAACAAACAGGCATACACACAAAAATCTGTGCAGCTATATGGCTAAAGCAGGTCTCCCTCTGGTTCCCAACTGGATTGGACAGAGTTCCCTGGGAAAGGGGCTGCTGTCATCTTGACTCTGCCCATTCTGCCTGCATCACAGGATACCAGCCATACCCCCATTTTTTTATGGTTCTTTCTGACCAATGGGATACAAGAATCGTGGCCACCCACATTCCATGCTGCCCTGTAGCACCAAGATTCCCTCTGTTGGTTGACACCACTACCAGCAGTTGAGGAAGGTAGAGGTAACTGAGTGTTAAACAAGAGACTCGAGGCGAATTTGGAGTACAATAGGAAATTGACAACCTAGTCAGAGAGTGGGAGAATAGAGGATTTCCCAGAGCCTGGGAATGTGGCCAGCCCATCTTTCCCATCCCAGCGCTCAGATGTCTGAAACAACAAGACTCCGTGAGAGAGCTGTGGGCAACAAACTACTGCCAGAACACCAGCAGAAGAAATCCTCCCATCAGACCTTCAGCATTCAAGAAAACAAAGAATACATAACAAGGAAGGATCCCAAAGACAAATACCTCTGGGAAGGGTGATTCAACCGAGGGTCTGGCCAAAGGTGATGCTGACCACTGGCCTCCCCTGCCTTTGGACACAGTCACAGCCACAAGGATCCAGAATGTCAAGGGTCCCGATACCACCAAGAATATGCAGAGGTGCTAGCGACATGTGGTGCCTGCCCTGGACCACAGCAAAAGGAGAAACCAGGTGCTCTATGCCAAGATCCAACCACTGAAACAGGAAAAGACAGACCTGCAGGATTGATGAGAGAAAGAGAAGGAGAAGGTAGCCAAAGTACACAAAGCACCAAAAACAGAGCTAGACATCCACAAGCCACCCATATAGAGGTTGGTTTTGGCAGAAAGTGATTTACAATCACCACCAGCCCACATGCAGCTCATGGCCAATGACAGCAAAATGGAGCATGAAGCTCTCACCAGCTGCCTACAGGCCGCAGAGCAGCACATGGCAGAGCTGGAGATGGTGGCTTCTGTGGGTACTACTTACAGAAGGTGGCCGAAATGTTCAAACAGCTAAATGATGTAACACTTCAGCTCAAGAAAAAGAAGAGAAGCTTCTATGACCTGCAGCAAGTGAACACAGAATTTTAGGAGAAGGTGTAAGCATTCTGGACATAGAGGAGCAACAGGAAGAACAGAATCTGCAAGTTCCAACAAGTGCTGGAGTGGTGTGAGGTACTAAAGAGACTTCAGGACAACCTGAGTTGAATGGTGTCTGCAGCGAATCTGGAGACAGGCACCTTCTCGCAGAACCTGAGCATTGAGAGGTCCACGCAGAAGGAGGAGCCCTGGTGGCAGACCGAGCAGGTGAACCAACTGACAGAGGAAAAGGAGTGAGGATGAAGGTAGGTGCTGCACCTAGAGAATGAGCTGGGGGAACTGAGAAGGAAGCTGGCAAAGCCATGGCCCTCTGTGGGTCCATCTCAGGAGGAGCAGCACCTGCGGGCCCACACCTACCACACGCAGATGGGGTTGAAAAACCTGGAGAAACAACTTCACATCCAGGTACAGGAAAACTAGAAACTCCGTCTCCACTATGCAGAGCAGCGGGAGCAAGTGGGAGGATTGGAGGAGAAAACCAAAGATCCACAGGAGAACCCCGAGACCCCACGATGTGCATGTGTATGAAACCCACAGCTGGAGTAACAGCTGGCCTTGCTGCAGGACGCTCTCTACAGAGTGAGCAGTGAGAAGGAGGAGCTCACCAGCATTGTGGACTCAGAGCAGCAGGTGAAGAAACATCTACAGGAACAGCTGGACTGCTGAGAGGAGAAGATAGAGGAAGGGAAAGAGGTAGCTGAGAGAGAAAGCCAAGTGACTCAGGAGCTCCAGGAGCAGCAGGAGCAGTCCCTGGCCCAGCTTCAGGAGCTCAGAGTCACCTGTGAGCAGCACATTGCCTCCAATGAGCAGCTGTGCTCCAAGTAGTAGGTCCTGCAGTAGCACCTGCAGAGGCAGACCCAGCTGTTGGAGCAGCTGAAACAAGTGCAGGGTCCGATCAACTGGGGGGACTAGATGGTGCCCCCAAAGTGGCAGGACAGTTTCAAGTGCCTGGACGTGACCAGTCCAGAGGAGGAGCACATGCAGGCCCAGCTGAGCTTCCTGGCTTTCCCTGGGGAAGGAGAAGCTGTGAACTCTGGAGAAGCAAAAGCTGAGGGAGCAACTCTCCTCGATGTGCCCATGGCAGAGGATGGAGATGTCCCCCAAACTCAGAGGGACGTGGAGCTGTTAGCACTCTTGGAGGCTGAGATCCACAGGGGGATACTCCTGCCACAGGAGCAGCGAGACTGCTGCAGGCACTCCCCCTCCCACCGACAGCTCAGTGCCAGATAGAGCTGGAGCCAAAGGTCCCCCGCCCAATGAGCTGCCACCACAGCATGTGTGAGGTTGGGAAGTGGGACACGTGGGCGCCCAAGAAGAAAATCTTCTTCATCCACAACTTGCCTGATGAGGTGGACTTCCAGAGTCCTGCAGATGAGCTCCACCATCGATGCAAACAGCTGTCGGCACATATCTGCACCATCCAGGAGTCCCTCCTGACATGTAAAGGACAGATGTTCATTCTGGATCAGCTTTGTCAGGAGAAAGCCGAGTGCATGTGCCAGCTGTCCCAGGAGAAGATGAAGAGTAGATAGCTGCCACAGCTTCTGTGGCTCCTACACGGGGCTCCAGATGCTGACACAGGCTGAGCTCCCCACCAGTGCAGCTGCTTCAGAGGCCTCAGGCTCCTGGGTGGTCAAAATCAGGGAGAAGCAGAAAGGTTTTGAAGAATTGCAACTTTAGGATAGTGTGGAATCTGCAAGAGGAGAGGTCAAGGTTCCCTGCCCCGTACAAGACTCCCCCACAGAGCATGTCCTGCTGCAGATCCCCACATGCAGAACTGCCCATAGCTGGTGCGCTCAGGCTTGCAGTGCTCTGTTCCTTTTTTCTGTAGACAGATGGGGATGATGACTCCCTATGTGACTTACTGAGTCCCCAAACCCTCAGTAGCCACCAGAACTAGGTGGCCAGGTGAGCTTCTCTAGGCCTCCATCTGCCTGGTGATAGGAAGGGTAAACTATGGGCCTGGTAGAGCAGAGGCTGCTGGGAGGAGGCCCAAGTTCCAGGAACATCTAATGGCCCATTGGTGGCCAGGGAAGAGGCCCGTGTTATGTTTATCAAAAAGAATAAATCGTTTCCAAAGGGAAAAAAAAGGCCTCCACAAATATTTGTTCTTCCAGTTATGGGGCTTGAACTCAGAGCCTGTCCACTGTCCTTGAGCTCTATTTGATCAAGACTGGTGGTCTACAAGTTGAGCCCCATCTCCCCTTCCAGCTTTTTCTTTGTGGAATCAAACCCAGGGCTTCAGGCTTGCTAGGCAACCACTCTATCACCGAGCCACATTCTCAGCTAGGATGATCTCCTGCCCCCAAACCCATATGGCCATTCCTCAGATAAATAGGAAGTAGGGGCTAGGATGAATATGAAGCACAAGTCTGGTTCACACAGAAATAATCCCCTGCCCCCTCTTCGACACCCTTATTTAAAGTTTCTCTTTTACTATTGAGGGATGAGAGCGGGAGAGGGACATCTGAGAGAGGAGTACCAAGAACAGTGGCCCCCTGAGCCCCACAGCTTCCTCCACACAAGTCGTCCTACACATTCCCATCTTACCTGACTCAATGTTGTGTCTACACTGTCTCCCTACTCCAGCAAGTCTTAGAATGAAATAAATGTCAGCCCTGGCCTCAGCCCACACCCAGGGTAGAAGCTCCTAGTCCCAAACTGACTTCCACCTCTGACTTCCCAGAGTTAGGCTGGACCCACCACTCACCACTGTATTGGTGTCAATGATCTCATGGATGAATTTCAGGAAGAAGGTCTATGGCAAAGAGCAGAAGCAGCAGGGTAAGCAAGGAGGAAGGACCCAGGGCAATTGGTCTGGGATCTTCCTCCTTGGAGTCCTCCCGTCAAGCCAGAGCCATCCTGACCCAAATCCCGGCCAAGGGCAGGGGGTGGAGAAGATAGAGGAGTACGGGACTAGAGGAGGTACTGCTTTATCTTGGTGCACTTGAAATTTCCAATATTTGGCCCATGCCAATACCAAAGCCAACATGCAATGCCTCTCCTTGTTATTGTCCATGAGTGTTGTCCCTGAGCTCTTTTTCTCAAGGCTTGCAGTCTACCACTTTAGCCAAGGGACACTTCTTGTTTTCTGATGGTTCATAGAGGATAAGAGTCTCACACACTTTCCTGCCCAAGCTGGCTTGGAAGCCAGATCTCACCTTCCTGAGTAGCAAGGATGTCAGGCGTGAGCCACAACTGCCCAGCATGTGATGCCTTTTTAAAGGATCTTGGCAAGTCTGTAAATGGAACCCCAAAGGGCCTGGATAGACCAAGACCCAATCAAGGAGCTGGGACTGGGGAAGGCTGACATTCTAGCCATTCTGTTCCCCAAAATTATAGATGTCAGGTGGTGTTGGATGCATCGAACATCTAGGCCAACAACCACCAGACTTAGTGGGAAAAAGGTATAGAATACCCAAAGGTTACAGTGTAGAAATCTCTGATTTTGCATGCATATGGGTGTGTGTGTGTGTGTGTGTGTGTGTGTGTGTGTGTGTGTGTGTGTGTGTGTGTTTACCAAGGGTTGAAGAGCCTAGGTGGTAACCTTTATCTTGTTTGCACAAGTTTGGTGCTCTAACACTTGAACTATAGTATTACTTCTTCCCAGCTTTTTGGTGATTCTTTGGAGATAAGAGTATGCCCAGGCTAGGTTTGAATCTTGATTGATCCTCCAGTGTCAGCTTGAGTAGCTAGGATTATAGGCATGTGCCACTGACATCCAGCTGCATGGATGTCTTTTCATACTTTCTGTTCTAATAGCTGTCTACTTGCATTGGCCTAGATCGCTGACCTCTACATCAGCTCCCAGCAGCACCTGACTGTGTGGAGACCATAATGCTCAAAAATTGTCAGTGCATCCTATTTCTTTGTCCTCAGGGCAGGGTATGTCTCCTCTGAAGACCGAAGGGGTAGGGGAAGGGGTACGAGGGATAGCTGTAGATGGGTGCTCGGCTAGGAAATAGGTACTCTGTTTTATCCAAAAAGGAATGCGTGCCCAGATGCTAATGGCTCATGCTCTCATAATCCTAGCTCATTCAGCAGGCTGAGATTGGAGGATTAACATTCAGATGCAGCCCAGCAAGAATTGTCTGTGAGACTCTCCTCTCCCAAGAATCACCTGAAAGCTGGAAGAAAAGCTCTGGCGTAAGTGGTAGAGTGGTATCCTTGAATGAAAAAACTGAGGGACAGAGCATGAGCCCTGGATTCAAGCCCTACTACCAAGATGCACTCATGCGCATGCACACACCCACCCACCCACCCACACCCACCCACCCACCCACACCCACACACACACACACACACACACACACACACACACACAGAGGAAGGTAGTAATGATAAGCTGAGCTAGAACTGGGGGCAGTCCTGAGGCATAATCATAATAAACTCTCAAGCCACATCAGTTGTTTCTCCTTAAGTCCTTCTTGGGCTGCGGGGTCTGGGCTATGGCAGTAGGTTTCATGGAACCTGCCCCTCCATCCCAGCACGGGGACATAGAACCAAGGGAAGGACACTATGGATGCTCCTTTGTAGTTGTCCTATGATTGCAGACCTTCTTCTGCCCTGAGCACTGGTGAGTTAAGCAGGGCTCCGAGTCCTGGGACTCCTGGAATATAGCGACTGCTACAAGCAGCAGCCAAACCTGCTTTTGTTCCTCAGCCTACAAGTCTTTCATGAGCCCAACTCAAAATCTGCCCAAGGTGTGCCTGACAAATTCACATTCTTGTGATTCCCTTGTGAGCTGGCCTTAACTGGTCTACCCCTTCTGGCCCAGAACCGTGGTCTGATACGTCGATTTAGTGCTCAGATCCACACTGCACTCATGACAGATGCCCTTCTGATGACCGGTGGATGACCTGCATGCCACAAGGCATGACCTTTTCTGGTACTGTGTCCTGCTCTGTAGGCAAAGGCCTTCAAGGAGGCTGCTCTCAAGATTTGTAGGACACATAGACATTGGAAGACCATCAGAAGCCCACTGGAAAATACTTGCTAGAGCCACAACATGAGGTCAAAGCAGGCCAGGTATTGGTCATGGGGCTCTAAGTCTGGGCCTGGGCACCATCTCTCAGCTCTTCAGCTTAGCAGTTCAGCCTCGTCTGGTTTTCTGGTGGACTCTTGGAGATCAGAGTCTCCCGGACATTCCTGCCCAGGCTGGCTTTGAACGGCCATCCTCACATCTCAGCATCCTGATGTGCTAGGAGGACCAGCATAAGCCACCCATGCCTGGCCTATCTGTCCATTCACCAGAGTGGACTAGGAGCTCCTGAAAGCTTTTCTTTATTTTTTAGGTGCCAGTACTGGGGCCTGAACTCAGGGTCTGGCCTGTAGGCTCTTAATGTTTTCTCTCAATGAGGACATGCTACCATTTGAGCCAAAGCTCCATTTCTGGCTTTTGTTAGTTCATGGGCAAGAAAGTCTCACTAACTTTCCTCCCTTGAGATGGCTTTGACCCACAATCTCTGATCTCAGTCTCCTGAGTAGCTAGGATTTACAGGGGTTGAGCCACTGGTGGCATTGGGCTAGAAGCTTTTCTTAAGAAGAGTTCTTCCCTGCATTTGCCCTGACTCCTCCATGCAAAGAGGGCCTGAGGGTCAGGAGCTGTGAATAATAGGTTTCCAGCCACAGAAATTGGCTGGGGTCTTTGGTGAAATGTCAAGCCAATATTTCCCTGGGCCTCATTCTGGGACCCCACCCTCTGCTCTACTTGTGACTCAAGTACAAATCTTGACCCTGCCTTCAGTGTTCTGCCAGACTTGTCTGAAGCCACAGAACCATCATTCCATCCACACAACCTGCTCTACACCACACCTCAGGACCTTTGCCCATGCTGTACCTTGTACCTGAGGCTCTCTGTCCTGTTCCACAACTTAGAACTCCTGTGGAATTTTGGCACTGGTTATATCACTTCCTGGAGCAAGTCTTTCCTTCCCTTCTCCATCTTTTTTTTTTTTTAAAATACTGAGTTTCTAGAGGTGGTATTTGTGCAGGATGACTGTCAAATTCTCTATCTTGGTGTGTGTGTGTATGTGTGTGTGTGTGTGTGTGTGTGTGTGTATGTGTGTGTATGTGTGTGAATGTGTGTGTGTGCGTGTGCCTGTGCCACTCCTAGGGTTTGAATTCAGGGCCTGGATGCTATCCCTGATCTTTTGTACTCAAGACTAGCACTCTACTACTTCAACCACAGCTCTACTTCTGGCTTTGTGGGTGTTTAATTGGAGAAAAGAATCTCATATAGACTTTCCTGCTTGCATTTGGGATCCTCAGATCTCAGCCTCCTGAGTAGCTAAGGTTACATGAGTGAGCAAACAGCACCTGCCCTCTACCTATTACCCATAACCTCGGCCCTGCTCTATGTCCCAGAAGAATATGTCTCACTATGCTCACGTTTTTTTGTTGCTGTTGTTGTTGTTGTTGTTTTATTTTGCCAATCTTAGGGCTTGAACTCAGGGTCTGGGCATGTTCCTGACCTTTTTTTGCTCAAGGTTAGCACTTTTATTGCTTAAGCCACAGTGTCACTTTTGGCTTTTTCTGTTTCTGTGGTAGGAAGGAATTGAACTCAGGGCTTCATGTGTGCTAAGTAAGCACTCTACCAGTAAGCCACATTCGAAGCCCAAGGCTTACTTCTAATAGGAGTTATGATGGTGGGATTTATTGGATTACCCCTTTTGGCACAGAAATTGCTGGCTATTTCCTATCTTTCCCAGGATTTGGGACCAGCCTGAGACTCAGCAATGAAGAATGATGAATGAGTGATGGCCACCAGGCCCCAGAGACCTAGGCTCACATCTTAATGAGGGATATAGGGTATAGAGCCACAACCTTCAACAACTCCTACAGCCTAAGAATTGTGGTTTCCCTTGAGAAGTGCCAGGACATAATGCACCCGTTGTACACACCAGTTGCACACACCAGCCCAGGCAAAGCCTTCGTGGCTTCAGTTCTTAAATTGCAGTGAAGGATGCTTATTGAAGCTGCCTGCTCAGACTTAGTACTCTCTGAGGGCTTGTTCCAGCTTGCCCAGTTTGGGGGGCTGGGCATGACCAACCTGCTGAATGCTCATCATCCTGGCCCTGTCCCTGAGACTTTTGCTCAAGGGTAGTGCTCTGCAACTTGAGCCACAGGGCCACTCAGGGTTTTTTTGTTGTTATTTTATTTTGATTTCCTGTGATCTTTTAAGAAATATGAGTGTCGCGGTCTTTCCTACCCAGGCTGAATTCAACTTGGCATCTCAACCTCCTGAGGAGCTAGGATTAAAGGCAAGAGCCACTGACACTTGGCTTACTTTTCTTCTTGTTGTTCTTTTTTTTCGTGACAATCTGAAATCTTCAAGGTGTCATTCCAATAGTTTGTATTAGAAGTAAACTTCCAAGGCCTGGAATTCGAATGCTAGGACTACCACCCACAAATGGAGGGAAATCCTAACAAACTCATTCCTATTCATGTGAATGCTAATGGAATGTTATGAAAGTAATAATTAAATTTGCAGTTAATTCATGATTCTACTTTAGAATGCCACACAAAAATTATTGAATTTATATCTTCCATTCTAGCACCATGGTATGATTAAGGATATTGACTGATTTTTATTAATGATTTTATAAGTATTAGATGATGATACTGAAGTGCCCCCGTCGCAGGACTCCCACCAAGAAGACCACCGAGATTTGGACTTTCCGAAATACAAAAGCAAGGCTTTATTCAGTCAGGCTGCAGCTCAAGCCTCGTCCTACACACCGACACAATGGAGCTTAGGAGGAAGCCCCGAGCTGAAATTTCATAGGGCTTATAAAGGCAAAAACTACAAAGTTACAGTAACCAGATGTGTTAACAGGACATCCTAGGGTGATAAGGGGTGATAGGGGGTGATCAGACCATTTGGGCTAGGGCATTAAAGGGCAGGGTGTTATCAGACCATTTGGGCTAGGGCAATAAAGGGCAGGGGGTTATCAGACCATTTGGGCTAGTGCAATAAAGGGCAGGGGGTTATCATACCATTTGGGCAAGGGCAATAAAGGGCAGGGGGTTATCTGTGAAGCAAGGGAAGTTTGTGGCCACAGATAACTCTGTCCTTGGGATTTATGTGAGCTCTGGTTAACTTCAACATGGACAAGTCAGTTCCTGGAATTTATGTTTGCTCTGGGTCACTCATAATTTAACATAAAGGACAGAATGGCTGCTGCATCAAAATGGAGTTACTTCAACTCTTCAATACTTCATTAAATGGAAGTATAATTTAATAACTAATAATTTGTAATAATATATAATTTAATAATATCCTCACATTCCCTCTGTCTATATATATATGTGTGTGTGTATATATATATATATATATACATATATATATATATATATATGTATATATATATGTATATATATTTGGCGTTACTGTGGCTTGATCACAGGTCCTCAGAACTTCCTGGCAGCTCAGTTTTCTGGAGGCTGGTGTGCTAAATCTGTGACCCCATTTATGGATTGGGCATTTTAGGCCGTGCTTTGAAATCCCAGCATGGCCAATAATGTATTCATGGAGTAAGAAGCCAAATTTGACCCATTTTTTTCCTTCTCTGTGAAAGTTCTGGGTCTCAGTATATGTGATATGATGTAATAAAATAAATGATTTATGTGCAATAATACTAAACAAATAAGGGTAATAAATGTCATATGGAGTAAACCCATGTATGCAAATAGATCTCATATATGAGTATCATTTTTTCCAGTACTGGGGCTTCAATTCAGGCTCTTAGAACTTTTCTGAACTTGTCTTCAAGGAAGGCAATCTTCCCCTTCACCCACAGTGCCACAGAGCTACCCAGACTGAGTTTAAATGCCAGGCCTGCCAGTATAATGGTGCAAATACCAAGCCAGGGTCATATTATTATTGTTATTGTTGTTGTTGTTAACATTGTTATTATTATTTGGTTTTAGGCCAAGTACCGAGCTTGAACTCAGGTCTTGGCATCTCTGCCAAAGCCAATCCTGGGATCCTAGGTCCCGAGTTCAAATCTCAAGGCTGGCAAAAAAAAATAAAAAGGAAAAAAATAAAACTGAGAAGTTCAATGAGGTGATTACACTTTTTTTTCCTTTGTATTGTACCATCCTGGGTCTAAATAACAATGCCCAGACAATGTACATGACCTTACATTGCTGATGTTTGGCAGGCTATTAGGGAAGCCAAGCCGAAATCGGCAACTTAGGCCTAGAGCTTGAATCCCGGGACTCCCACTAATGAATGGCTGTCGGGAGATTCTAAGAAACGCTTTCCAATAGACATCTGTACAAATGGAATGTTGTAAAAGTAACAATTACATTAGTAGTTAGTGTACAATTATATTAGAAAATTATACACAACAGGTATACTACATTGACTAATTTTCAATTAATAATTTATTATGTAGTCAATCATGATACTTAAAAAAGGAAGGAATAATTTAATTGGCAATATTTGATAGAAATATCATATATGCAATTTCATAATTTACAGACATCTCTCATTAAATATATCTATATCTATCTATCTATATGTCTGTCTACCAATCTACACATTTATCTGTTTATACACTTGTGACTACTGGCGCTCCGTGGTAGAGTGCTCACCTAGTAAGTACGAAGCCGTGGGTTCAATTCCTCACTACCATTTGCATAGAAAAATCCAGAAGTTTTGCTGTAGCTCAAACACTTGAGCACTAGCTTTGAGCATAAAGGCTTAGGGACTGTGTCTAGACTCTTACTCAAGAGCCAGGACTGGCACCAAAACAAAAAATAAAAAAGGAAAAGATAGAATGTTCTGACTGCAACTATATACGGATAGGGCTGCAAATACCTCATCACAGAACAAGCTGGGAATCTAGTGCTGACATTTGCCATCTAACCTGAATTAGACAGAGGTAAACCGCTGGAACCCAGTTCCATCAACTAGATGCTGCTGGCTTGCTCACCTTGTCATCCAAGATACTAGGGGGCTGAGATCTGACACTGGTGGGTTTAAAACCTAGGCTTGGCAGGAAGTCTGTGAAACTCTGAGCTGTGGCTTAAAGTCACAGAGTTCTAGCCTGATCAAAAGACCTTAGAACAGTACCCCCAACATTTCAGTGCAATCCCCGCCCCCCCAAAAAAACTCACCCCTCCAAAATCTAAATTTGGACTGTTTGTGGTGTGTTTCTGAAAGAATGATGATATTGATGAAAGCACCCTAATTCTAATGATATTATGTGGGCTACAGCTATGTGATGAGTATTTCATGAGTTGTTGTGGGCTGAGTACTTCTTGGAGTGCATTTTTTTCATCTGGTTCTTGTAAGAGCTCCACAAGTAAGATGATTGTGCAGATGAGAAACTTGTGGCACCATTTCATGGCCAAAATTATGTATGTACCTAACTCTAGTGAGTTGTCTCCTGCAGACAATTGTTTTGTATTATATTTCTTGATCATGAACCTTGAACTCAGGGCCTAGCCACTGACACTTACCAGTGGGGATCATGGGTAGCGCCCTACTACGTGGAGCCAAGGACCCGCTTGCAACAGAGTGTTACAGTCTAGGCGTGCAGTAGCTGAGGTCTGTCATCCTGTCTACTCAGGAAGCTGAGATCTGACAGTCTGGGTTCAAAACTATCCCAGACACAAAAAGTCCCATGAGACTTTTATCTCCTATTCACTACTTAGGAACTTGAAGTGGAAGCTAGTTGCTGCTGACTTGTGCCTGTCATCCTAGGTACTCCGGATGCTGAGAGCTGAGGATCACTGTCCAAAGCCAGCCTGGGCAGGAAATTCCTTGAGATGCTTCTCTCCAGTGACCCACCAAAAACCTCAACGGGTGCTGTTGCTCAAGTGGTAGAGTGATTGACTTTAGCTAAAGAGCTCAAGGACAGCACCCAGGCCTAGACTTAAATTCCTCCAACTTCCAACAAAAGAAAGAAAGAAACCTGAAGTAGAGTGCTGGGAATGTGTCTTAGGAGTAGAGTGCTTTGCATGTATGAATCCCTGGGTTTGATTCCTTAGTACTACACTAGAAAAAAGCCTGAAGTGGCTGGGTGCCTCAAGTGGTAGAGTGCTATCCTTGTAGAGGAGAAACTCAGGAACAGGGTTCAGGTCCTGAGTTGAAGCTCCAGGACAAGTGTATGAACACACATACATGCACACACACACTTACACACACACACACACACACACACACACGCACACAAACACAGATAACAGAAGTGAAGCTGTGACAAGAAATGATAAAGCACTGAGCTTCTGCTCTGAGCTCATGGTCAGTATCCAGGTCCTGTGTTCAACCATGAAACACAGCCACCCAGGGCCCAAGTAGGAGAGGTCAAAGTTTCAAAACCTGATGAGTTTCACCAGCCCTAGATGACATGAAGCATAGTAATATTACACATGTACTTTGATTTAGCAAGCTTCTGGAAACCCAGGGACGCATCATTGCCAATAATGAATCATTTTATTAGATTCAGCTCCTTAGTTGTCTGCCAAAAGGACCCTTGAATTAATTGTATCAGGTTATTTCAACACTGGAACATAGTCTAACAAATACAGGATAAGTGCAGGGAACTTGGCCTGCCACGGGAGGTGGCACAATTGAAGTCTTCCTGTCACAACAGAGCTCTCGGCAGAGAGATAGCTTGAGATACAAAGAGGCCTTTTTCTCCTGGCCTTCAGAGCCCACCCACACTCCTCACTAATTGGCCTAGAAAGAGTTTTTTGTCACTCAGCTCTACAGGAGTGAGGCCTTTTGTCTGCCTGTTCCAATAATGAGGAAGTCTTCTTCCAGCAGTCCCCGATGTGGAGAAAACCTCAGGCTACAATGGGAACAGTGAGAGGAGGCCCGGAAGATGCACTGTCTTGAAAACTCTCTCTGTGCTATGAAATCATTTTATTCAAAGCAAATTTCCTAGCTGGATGCCTTTCATTATAGGGATTCTGGACCTTCGCCAATAGAAATACATGCATACATACATGGGGAGACATGTTGTTACTGGCTTTTTTTTTAATTGCCAGGTTTGGGAGTTTTACTATGAGCCTAGGCACTGTCCCTGAGTTCTTGTGCTTAAGGTTAACGCTCTGCCCTTGAGCCATAGCCCCATTCATGGGGATTTTTTATTCCTGTAATCCCTCAGAAATGAGTGTGGTGGATTTTCCTGTCCTGGATGAATTCAAACTGGCATTCTCTACCTCTCAGCCGCCTGAAGAGCTAGTATTACAGGTAGGATCCACTGACACTTGGCTTTCTTTCCTTCTCATTCTTTTCTTTCATCCTGACAATCTGAAATCTTCACAGTGTAATTCCAATCGTTTGCATTTCAAAGTAAAATACCCAGGCCTGGAGTTAAACTGACAGTACTGCCACCTATAAATGGAGGGAGATTTTGAGAAAATCATTCCTATCCATGGGAATGCCTAATGAAATGTTATAAAAGTAACAATTAAATTTGCAATTAGTTAATAACGCTCTTATAGAATGCCACACAAAAAGTATTGGATAATGTCTTCCATTCTAGCAACATGGTATGGTTCTCCCAATTATGGAATACTGACTACTCTTACATTAATGCTTTAATAAGTATTCAACCATGATACTTCATTAAAAGGAGGCATAATTTAATAACTAATAATTCATAATACATATAATTCAATATTCTCACATTCTCTCTCATATACATAGCAAACTACACGTCTATCTATCTATCTATCTATCTATCTATCTATCTATCTATCTATCTATCTATCTATCTATCTATCTATCTATCTATCTATCTATCTATCTGCCAGTACTATTGCTTGATCACAGGTCTTCAGAACTGACTGGCAGTTCAGTTTGCCAAAGGCTTTTTTTTTACAACTGACCCATTCATGATTTGTGCATTGTGGGCTGTGAGTTCAAATCCCAGCATGGCCAAAAGTTTATATGTGGAGTCAGAAGCCAATTTTGACCCATTTTTGTCCTTCTCTGTGAAAGTTGTGGGTCTCAGGATGATGTATAATCCATATGCAAATAAATCCATGTGATAAGATGTAATAAATGAAATAAATGTGATATATGTAATAATACTAAATAAAATAAATAAAAAATAAATAAGGGTAATAAATGTCATAGGGAGTAAACACATGTATGTAAATAGATCTCTTGTATGAATATTATTTTTTCCAGTGCTGGGGCTTGAATTCAGGCCCTGGAAACTGGTCTGAAATTCTTGTCTTCAACGATGGTGAGTTTCCCCTCTCATACAGTGACAAAGCATTAATCAGACCCTGAGTTGAAAGCCCAGGCCTGCCAGAAAAATGGTGCAAATTCTAAGCCAGTGTCTTAATTTTTTGACCAGGGACATGCACTATCTTGAAAGCACTCTCTGTGCTATGATATCATTCTATTCAAAGCAAATTTCTTAGCTGGGTGCTATTTTTCCTAATGACTATGGATGTTCACTGATAGAAATACATGCATATATACACAGACACATGGAATTACTGGCCCTTTCTTTTTAGTGCAGATCCTGAGGTTTGAACTATGAGCCTAGAAATTGACTCTGAGCTCCATTTACACAAGGCAATACTTTATTGGCCCTTAATCCATGATACTTCATTAAATGGAGGAATAATTTAATACCTAATAATTATTAGTAATATGTTAAATGCCATTTAATAATATACAGACATCTCAGATTCTATAATATATTTATATTTAAATGTACAGTGGAATATACATATACATCTCTCTCTCTCTCTCTCTCTCTCTCTCTATATATATATATATATATATATATATATATATATACATGTATTTGCAGCAATTTATACATCTCTCTATTTATATATTGACCACTCCTGGGGCTAGAACTCAGGTCTTGGGAACTGCCTGGCATTGAATTTGTTTGAGGCTGCTGTGCTTAAATGATGAATTAGGCATTTCAGGCCCTGAGTTCAAATCCCAGCAGTGCCAAAGTCAATAGGTGGAGTAAGAAGCCAATGTTGACCTGATTTCCTTTCTGTGGTAATATTGTGTCCTAGGTACCATATGTAATATCTATGCAACTACATATATTTGATATATATTATACATGTATACAAATAATATTTTTGCCAGTTCTAGGGCTGGAATTCACACACTGGGTAATGCTCTGGATTTTTTTTTCTTCTAGGAGGTTAGCTTTCACATCACCCAGAGCACAATAGAGTTACCCAGTCCCCGAGTTCAAATTACAATTATAGCAGATAAAATGGCCCAAACTCCTATCCAGGACCTTAACTTTTTTGGAGTGGCAGGCCCCGAGCTTGAACTCTGGTCACCACAACTCTTCCTCAGCCTTGATTATCCTAGGCTGGGGTGCAGCTTTTACACCCACAGATGATCCAGGGATCCTAGGACCCGTGTTCAACTCCCAGCTCTGACAAAAAAATAAACCAACCAAGATGGAGGAGGAAAAACCAGGAAGTTTTAGACAACAGTTTTACCTTTGTTTCTTTTGCACTGTGATCATCTTGGATCTCAATGACTCGGCTTGAAAATTGTACATGACCTTGCATGGCTGAAGGTTGGCGTGCTGTCAGTGAAGCCTCAGCCCAACCCAGAAACCAAGACCCTGAGTTTGATCCTGGGACTTCCACCTACTCGTTCCTATCTATAAGAACAATAATAGAATCCTTGTAATATACCAATTGAACTACTAATTAGCTAGTCATTGTAGTATAAGATTGTACGCAATAAATATAGGTCATTGATTAATTTAATATTTTATCGTCTCCCACTATGATTAATTAATGGAGGCATAATTTTAGACCAAATAATTCATAATAATAGAGTATATAAAAATAAGATATAGACATCACTATACAGTAGAATCCATATAAATGTCTATCTGTCTCTCTCTATAACTTTATTTATAGATACATAAACATATGTAAATACACACCCTGCAATATACATATCTATCTGTTTATATATTGGCCACTCCTAGGGCTTTATCTCAGGTCCTCAAATTTGCCTGACAACTTCACTTGTGTCAGACTGGTGTGCTAACATTGACGCATTCATGAAGTGGGCCTTCTAGGCTCAGAGTTCAAATCACAGAACTGCCAAGAACTTAATCGTGGTAGAAGAAGCCAATTGTCTCACTTGTTTTCCTTATCAGTGAAAGTCCTGGGTCTCAGGAATGATGTATAATACATAGTCAAATCTGTGTTCTATTTAATAGGATGTAAATAATGTTATACATGTAATCATACTCTCTAAAATATATAATAAATAAATAATAAACAAAATAAAATGAATACCTACACTAAATGCAATATGTCATAAACATGCATATGTAAATATAAATCGTGTTTTTAAAATGTATTCGAATATTATTTTTGCCAGTGCTAGGGCTTGAATTCAGACCCTGGGAACAGACCTGTCTTTCTTGTCTTCCAGCATTGTGAGTTTTCCCATCCCCCACAATACTGCAGATTTACCCAAACCCTGAGTTCAAATCCCAGGCTCGGCAGAAAAAATGGCTCGAATACGCCAAGTAGCCTCATAATTATTTAAATATTTTTAATGTATCTATGTATATATGTATGTATGCATGTATGTATTTTTATTTTGTCAAGCTCAATGGTAGCTCTGCCTCAGCTTTGATCACTCTAGGCTGGGTTGTAGCCACTGGACCCACAGCCGAACCTAGGTTCCTGGGCCTCAAAGGCTGACAGGAAAAATAAATAAATAAAACGACACAGAAAAAAAACCCAGTAACTTTCAGATGTCTGCCGATTTTACATTTGTTCTCTTTTCAAGGTGACCATCCTGGGTCTAAAAGACAGGGCTGAAAAGTGTTGGTAACCTGCCATTGCTCAAGGCTGTTGGGCTTTCAGGGAAGCCATGGGCCAACACCACAACATAGGCCCTGTGTTCGAAGCTGGGTCCTGACCCCTACCAATGGAGGGAGATCCTAAGAGTCTCGTTCCTATTCATAGGAATACCGATGGAAGATTATGAATGTCAAGGTTTAATTGGTTGTTACTGAATGATACTAGTATAAAATTAGACAGTGATTTTAGGAGTCCGAAGGATTTTAATGAACATTTTTTGGCACATTAAAAGAATACTATTAATTATGTGGACACAATAGTTTCGGGACAGTGGTCGATTTAATTAATAATTCATTAAGGATGAAAACAGTAATATTAATTACATGGAGGCATAATAAATACCCAAGACTTAATAGGAATGTAGCCTATATAACTGAATAATGTATAGACATCTCTGGCACTCTATAAAGATCTGTATTTATTTGTGTACTACCATCTGCATGTCAATCTGTTCTTGTTTTGTCAACCCCTGGGGCTCAATCTCAGGTGCTGGGAACTGCTTGCCGGTTCAATATGCCCCAGGCTGGCATGTTGACACTCACCCATTCATGAATTGGGCCTTGTAGGCTGTGAGTTCAGATGGCAGTACTCACAAAAATTGAATCGTGCAGTAAGACACAGGGTGACACATGTTTTCTTTTTCTGTGAAAGTCCTGGGTGTCAGGTGTGAAGTTTCATGCATAGGCAATTCTATATCTTATTTAATAAATGTAGTAAATATTCCATGTGTTGTAGCAGTCAATAAAATAAATGGTAAATGAATAACTTCATTAAGCACAATTTAGAGTCAACATACAGGGCACTATCTCAGGGCCTGGTTACTGCAGCTGAATTGACTAGTGGCTACTGTGCTGGCAGTCACCCATTCATGAACTGAGCCTTCTTTGCCTGAGTTTGGATCCCAGCACTGCCAAAATGTAATTTTGGAGTGAGAAGCTGAGCATGACAAGTTTTCCTTTTCTGTGAATGTGCTCTGTGTCAGGTAGGATGTATAATTTGGATGCAAATCTATATTCTATGTAATAGGATGTAATAAAGGTAAAAAACATCATAGGTTGAAGAATTGCCACTACAGTAAATAATAAACAGATTGAATTAGTAGTGAATCATTCTAGGATAAAATTAGATGCAATAAGTGTAGGATGTGCACTAAGTTTAATTGATATTTTATTAAGCATTAACAGAATAAAAATTACATGGAGACATAATTAAATAACTAATAACTGGTAGTAACACATGATGCATAATTTAATAATATATAGACATTGGTCTCATTCTATGAAATATCTAATTATATATATGGATATATGTACATATATGATAAACAATAATGGGATATTGAGTAATTATTAATGCTTTATTAATTGTTATCTGGGACACATCATTAAATGGAGACATAATTTAATACCTAATAATTGGTAGTAATATTATCTATAGTTTTATAATATGCAGAAATCTCATTTTGTATATATAATATTTATATACAGCAATCTCTATCTATTTGTACCTCATTCACTCCTGGGGCTCAGTGGTTGAGTGCTCCCCTAATAAGCACGAAGCTCTGGGTTCGATTCCTCAGTGCCACAAAACAGAAAAACCAGAAGTTCTGCTGTCTTTCAATTAATTGAGTGCTAGCCTTGAGCACAAACGTTTAGAGACAGTGTCTAAGCTCTTACTCATGCCCCAGGTCTGATAACACAAAAAGGTAGAATGGTCTAACTGCAATTATAGAAGGACAGAACTTCAAATACCTCATTACAGACCAAGCTAGGAGACTGGTGCTGACAGCAGCCACCTAACCTGACTTAACCACATGTAAACCGATGCAACCAAGCTCCACGGGTTACCCATATCATCCTGGCTTATGCCCATCATCCTGGCTGCTCAGGAGCTTTAAAACCCAGTCTTTGCAGGAAGTCTGAGAGACACCTCAAAATGTGGCTCCAAGAGGTAGAGCTCTAGCCTTGAGCAAATGTTATTGGAACAGTACCCCATGCTTTGAGTTCAAGCCCCATGGCTAACAACCCCTCCCCCCAAAAAACACCCCACTAAACCATTAGATGTGAACTTGTATGGTTTGTAAAATTTTCCTCAAAGAATGGTGATACTGATGAAAGCACCCTAATTCTAATGACAGCTTGTGGAATGGAGCTATGTGCTGAGTCCTCCATAGGGTGCTCTATTCTGAGTCCTGCACAGGGTGCTATGTGCTGAGTCTTTCATAGGATGCAGTGTGCTGTGTCCTGCACTGGGTGCTGGGTGCTGAGTCTTTAAGAGGATGTTGTGTGCTGAGTGGTGCAACGAGTGCCATGTGCTGTGTCCTTAACCGGGTGCATTCTTACATCTTGTCTATGTAAGAGCTCCACAACTTAGATGATTATACAGACAAGAATATTGAGGCTCAGATAAGTCCCCATGTCAGGGATAAAATTATGTGTTACCGAAGATTAGTGAATTGTCTACAGCAGACAACGGTTTTGTTTTGTTTTTTCTCGGACATGAACCTTGAACTCAGGGCTTAAGCGCTGACCCTTACGTCTTGGGCTCATGGCTAGCACTCTACCACGTGGAGACATGGACTCCCTTGCAGCAGAGCCCACAGCCAATGGGTCAGTAGCTGGTCTCTCATCCTGCCTTCTCAGGAAGCTGAGTTCTAAAGATCTGGGTTCCAAACTATCTCAGACACAAAAGGTACCATGAGACTATTATCTCCAATTCACTACTAAGAACCTGAAGGGGAAGCTGGGTGCTTTTGGCTCATGTCTCTCATCTTAGCTACTCAGGAGGATGTGATCTGAGGATCATGGTTCAAAGCTAGCCTAGACAGGAAAGTCCTTGAGAAACATAGCTCCAATGAACTACGAGAAAACCGGAAGAAGCTCTGTGGCTCAAGTGGTAGAGCACAAGATTTGGACTGAAGAGGTCAGGGACAGCACCCAGGCCAAGACTTCATCTCATTCAACCGACAACAACAACAACAAAAAAAGACAGAACTAAACTAACAAAGCTGAAGTAGAGGGCTGGGAATGTGCTTTAGTGGTAGAGTGCTTTCCATATACGAAATCCTGGGCTTCATTTCTCAGGAGCACATCACTAGGACAAAGCCTGAAGAGGCTCTGTGGCTCAAGTGAGAGAGGGATATCATTATACAAGAGAAACTAGGTACGGTGCTCAGGTCCTGAGGTCAAGCTTCAGGACTCATGTATGTGTGTGCACGTATACACACACTCGCGCACACACACAGCGTCAGGTGCTCACACACAAACACACACACACACACACACACACACACACACACACACACATACATATACTAGATATTGCAAATAAGGAAAATCATGGGACCTATGTTTCTTTGTGCTTGGCTTACTTCACTTAATATAATTTTTTCCAAGTCTTTCCATTTCCTGACAAATGGGCAATGTCATTCTTTCTGATGGAGGCATAGAATTCCATTGTGTATATATACCACATTTTCTTGATCCATTCATCTACTGAGGAGCATCTGGGTTGGTTCCATATCTTAGCTATGGTAAATAATGCTGCAATAAACATGGTTGTGCTGGTAGCTTTAGTGTGGTCTTGTTTGTAAACATTTGGGTACATGTCCAAAAGTGGGACTGCTGGGTCATAAGGGAGCTCTATGTGGAGTCTTTTGAGGAACCTCCATACTACTTTCCAAACTGGTTGAACAAGTTTACACTCCCACCAACAATGAAGTAAGGTTCCCTTCTGTCCACATCCCCTCCAGCATTTGTTGTTATTAGAGTTCTTGATTTTTGCCATTCTAACTGGAGTGAGGTGGTATCTCAATGTTGTTTTGATTTGCATTTCTTTTATGGCTAGGGATGTTGAGCATTTCTTCATGTGTCTATTGGCCATCCTTCTTTCTTCTTCAGAGAAGTTTCTCTTTAAGTCAATAGTCCACTTATTTATTGGGTAGTTGTTTCTTTGAGGATTTGTTGTTGGGGGATTTAATTTTTTGAGTTCCAAGTATATTTTAGATATGAGACCCTTGTCCATTGTATGGCTAGTGAAGATCTTCTCCCAATCCGTGGGTTTTCTATTGATCTTGCTAGCTATTTCCTTTGCCATGCAGAAGCTCTGCAACTTCATGCAATCCCATTTGTCGAACCTTTCTTTGATTTGTTGTTTTTCCGGGTCTCTATTAAGAAAATTTTGGCCTGCGCCAAGGAGACCTAGGGTTTCTCCTATTCCATCCTGTAATGTTTTCAGAGTGTCTACTTTGACTCCGAGGTCTTTGATCCATTTGGAGTTGATTCTGGTGCAGGGTGATATATAAGGATCTAGCTTTAGTTTTCTACAAGTAGTTAACCAATTTTGCCAGCACCATTTACTGAAGAGGCTGTCTTTCTTCCATTCTATTTTTTAGTTCCCTTATCAAATATTAGATGGCTATATGTCTGTAGGTTCATTTCTGGGTTTTCAATTCTATTCCATTTGTCCTGAGGTCTGTTCTTGTGCCAATACCAAGCTATTTTGATTACTATGGCTTTATAGTAGAGTTTGAAATTTGGTATTGATATTCTGTATTCCAACAATGAGAAAAGAGGGGCTGAAATTAGGAAAGCATCTCCATTTGTAATAGCCCCAGAAAAAATAAAATACCTATGAATCAACTTAACCAAAGAAGTGAAGGACCTCAATGATGAAAACATTAATAACTTGAAAAAGGAAATCAAAACAGAACTTAGAAAATGGGAAAATCTCCCATGCTCCTGGATTGGAAAGATTAACATCGTGAAAATGACAATACTTCTCAAGGTTATCTACATATTTAATGTGATACCTATCAAAATTCCAACCACATTCTTCAAGGAAATAGAAGAGGCAATCCAAAAATTCATGTGGAACAATAAAATTCCCCGAATAGCAAAAAGGCTCTTCAACGGTTGTGTGCCTTTATAAATCATGCAAATCTTTAGCTCGGGGTTCTCCTCCTTGGCTCTGCTGTGTTGGAGTGTAGGATGAGACTCGAGCTGCAGCCCGTTTAAATAAAACTTTAAAACAACTGTAAAATCTGACTCCTGATGGTCTTCTTGGTGGGGATCCTGCAACCTGGGTATAACATTAGTGGAGGCCTTCAGGGATCCCCCCAAAGACATCTGAGATCTCAGACTCCAAAGGTAAAACAGCGCTGTCTTTGTTAATTTGTCATATCCTGTCGTTTTCTGTTTTACTTTCATTTTCCTTTGTGAGGATGGCTGCTCCCATGTACAAAGGGTTGTCGAAGCTGAAGCGCTTGCACAACAACCCTGGAGGAACTGGGAGATGTCCCACATCCTCTTGTGGGGAGGGGGTCTTTGGAACCCCGCCGTGTGGGGTGGGAGTTGATACCCCACTGTGTGGGGTGGGCTGGGGGGTGGTTCTTGGAACACCACCTTGTGAATTTTGGGACGGGGGTCGTTTCGGTGTTGGGCCGGAACTGACCAAGAGGGCCTCCTAACAGAGGCCTAACTTGCCCAATGTGGCTCTGCTCCTTCTGCTGTGGGGCGTGGGTGGGGAACCTCACCATGACAGGAGTCAGTGGACCAATTTGGGAAATCTCCTCTTTGTAAGCTTTTTTTTTTGTAACTGTCAGGCCTGCATGTGTTTTGTTTGTACTGTTTATTGGTTTTTGGGCTGTACAACTGACGGGATTGGAAACCATGGGCACCGCTCCGTATAGCCCCCTAGACTTACAAAAAGAAACCGAGGAAGAGGTAAAGAAGAGGTACCCCCTGGTTTTTCAGGGAGATAACTTGGAAGAAGAAACGTTTCCTCCCCCATACTCTCCTTTCCAGGTTCTTTTTGCAGAATCTGAGAATGATCAAGAGGAGGAGGGAGCTATAGAATCCTCGGCACCTGCCCTTAAAGTTTCTGAGGGGCCAGTCACTCAACGATGCCATGGGATCAACCCCTCTTCTCATACAGCTGTTTTTCTCTTACACAGCGTAGGTCCTGTGTATGTGGATGGTCAACAGCAACTCCAATATTGGTCATTTTCTACCAGTGACCTATACAAAAATGCCTATACACCCAAAATGCCCCCTTTTCTGAGAAACACCAGGATTTAATTAGTTTGCTTAAACTATTCACTTTATTCATCAGCCCATTGGGATGATTTTAGTCAGCTTTTACAGGTCTTTTTTACCACTGAAGAAAGAGACTGTATCCAAGAGTTGGCACGGAAACATCCCTGGCCCCACAGGAGCACCTATCATGGATCCTGCCCTGATCACTGCCTATTTTCCTGAGATCCGACCAACATGGGACTACAATATGGTTGAAGGTAGGGAGCGACTCCTCATCTATCACCAGGCTCTGTTGGCAGGTCTCAAGGTGGCGGCTTGCCAACCTACTAATATGGCCAAAGTTTTTGATGTTAGACAGGGAGGAAGTGAAAGTCCATCAACATATCTTGAGTGGCTCATAGAAGCTTTTAGTCAATATACCCCATAATATCTTGAGACCCAGGAGTCGGTTCAGATGATTATGTTTGCCTATATAAGTCAAGCTGATCCAGACATAAAGCAAAAGTTGCAGGCTTTAGACAGACTTGGTGAAAAGTCTATTAGGGATCTATTAGCTGCAGTGGAAAAGGTTTACAATAAGAGAGAGACAGAGGAGCAAAGACAGGAAAGGAAGGACAGAGAATGTGAAATTGAGTGTAAAAAGAGCAACCAGGCCAAGGAAAGAGTCCAGACTTGTTGGACACGACACTATCGCATGCAGAGCATACCTGGTTCACAGAAGGCAGCAGCATGCCGAGCATACCTGGTTCACAGAAGGCAGCAGTTTCATTTGAGATGGAAAAAGGTACGCAGGTGCAGCAGTCACCACGGACACTGAGATAGTGTGGGCAGAAACACTCCCCCAGGGAACGTCTACACGAAGAGCAGAACTAGTGGCACTAACAAAAGCCCTACAGATGGGACAAGGGAAGAGACTAAATATTTACACGGATAGTAGCTATGCTTTTGCCACTGTGCATGTTCATGGAACCATTTACCAAGAGAGGGGGCTGTTGACAGCTGAGGGAAAGGCTATTAAAAACAAACAAGAAATTTTAAGCCTCATCCATGCCTTATGGGAACCAGCAAATATTGCCATTATGCACTGTCCTGGCCATCAAAAGGTAACTGATTCAATAACCAAAGGAAATAACTTGGTCGATCAGCCAGCTAAGGAGGCGGCCCTCCAGCCCAGAGTGGAAGTAGACCCAGGGCCACAAGTTATGGCTCTTGAGCCTCAGTACTCCCAAGAAGATTTGCAGTGAATAAAGAAAATTTCCATGGCCTAACCCCCGAACAGAGAAAGAAATGAAGACTGATGGAAAACTGGTGAGGGAAAATTTATCTTGCCACAAAGATTGGGCAAGGGAATTCTTATGAGAATCCATTGGGTCTCACACATGGGAACCCGAAGAAGTAAAAATCAGGCAAGGAAATCAACTCATTGAGGACATTGTTAAAAATTTTAAAGCCTGTCAGCTCACCAATGCCCCCAATCAACCGGTTACAAAAGGAGCTCGCCTCCGTGGAGATAGACCAGGTGTGTATCAGAAAGTAGACTTCGCAGAAATTAAAACTGGAAAATTTGGATATAAATATTTGCTAGTTTTTGTAGACACTTTTTCAGGATGCGTTGAAGCCTATCCAACAAAGCATGAGACCAGGAACATCGTGGCTAAGAAGATCCTGGAAAATCCTACCCAGGTATGGCTTCCCATCCACCATTGGGCCTTTGTCTCAAAAGTAAGTCAGGGAATAGCCGCAGCACTGGGGACAGATTGGAAATTGCACTGTGCTTATAGACCCCAGAGTTCAGGGCAGGAAGAAAGAATGAATCGGACTCTAAAAGAGACCTTAACTAAATTGGCCTTGGAGACTGGTGCAGACTGGGTATGGCTGCTTCCTTTTGACCTGTTTAGAGTAGGAAATTCACCCTATCAGCTTGGCTTTACTTCTTTTGAAATAATGTATGGACAACCCCCAACCTAGCCTCCAGACTGAATTGCTTGCTGATTTGGATTATACTGAATTTCTGTGTAAGCTTGACTATTTAGAGCTGGTGCATAAGAGGATGTGGCCCCAGCTTAGAGCATTATATGATTCTGCTTCTATTCCTGCCCCCAATTTGTTTAAACCAGGGGACTAGGTGTTTGTTTGAAGGGACAACTTGAGATCTCTGGAACCTTGGTAGAAGGGACCTTACATGGTGCTACTGGCTACACCTACTGCCCTTAAGGTGGATGGCATTGCTGCTTGGATCCACTGCTCCCACTTCAGACTGGCTGACCACTTTGCCCTGGACAACTGTGGGGAAACATGGGGAAGTCTCCAAGCATCCTATCCAACCACTCCGCATATGTCTCAAGTAAAGAAAAATGAACTGCTTGTTATTGGTATTGATGTTTAATAGAATGGCTAAGGTCAGAGAGGGACCATAATCCATTCAAAATCAAGAGCTGTTGGAGTTTAGTTTTGGGCCAGAGCCATAAGATAGTGTCTCAGGACTATAAGTCAAAGGGGGGAAATGCAGGGTGAAAGTTTTGAGGCAGTGACCACTTGTTGCTTGTTTCTAGCAGAGCAACACATGGTGGTAATCCAAACACCTGGTTGGTTGTGTCCCTTTATAAACCCTGCAAATCTTCAGCTTGATGCTCTCCAACTAGGCTCCTCTGTGTCAGAGTGTGGGACGAGGCCCGAGCTGCAGCTCATTTAAGTGAAACCTTAAAACAGCTGTAAAGTCTGACTCTCGGTGGTCTTTTTGGTGGGGGTCCTGCGACTTGAGTTTAACAATGTTTCCATTTTTTTCTAGTACCCCTCGAGATTTAGACTAAGGGCTTGTGTGGTGCAGTTCCTCGGTGAATTCTTGAGTAAAGCACTTGAAGCCTCCTCAGGAGATTGCCATTCAAGCCAGCCGAGCAGGAGAGTCTCTGAGACTATTTTATCCAATAAACCACCTGAGAACCAGAAGGGGAGCAGTGGCCCAGAGGGTAGAGCTTCTGCTTTAAGAGAGAAAACTGAGCAGGAGATACAATCCTGACCAGGCAGGAAAGCCTGGGAATTGCTTATGTCCAGTTAACTATGAGATGGTGGTAAGTGGAGCTGTGGTGGTGGTAGTGCCTCAGCCTTGAGCAAAGCATCTCAGGAACACATCAGGCCCTGAGTTTAAGCCCCGGGATGGCCACAAAAAAAATTCAAAAAGAGAAAGCCAAGTTTATGTATCAGTGTCCTACCTACTTATGTGTGTATGTATATTACCTCCCATAGTGCAAACAGACTATGCAATGCTTCTGCTTTTATTTACTGGTTTATTTTTCAGATATGCTAGTTGCGCATACTGCATCATTCTCTTTATTTCAGGCCCATTGCTTTTCTCTTCCAGGGTTCTAGGCCTGTGTCTTTATATGATGCACACTGAAGCTCTCAGCATCCTTTATTTACATTTTATTATGAGGCCAATGCAGGAACAGTCACAAATCAGGCAGGGGAAGAGAAGATCAGGTTTCTTAGAAGTAACCGGTATTCAGAAAATTAAACTTGAGAACATAAAATGGTAGCATACTTATGTAAAAACTACCATTAAGAAAAAAATGAAGGGGCTGTGAATATGGATTAATGAGAGAGTGCTTGCCTAGCATGCACGAAGCCCTGGGTTCGATTCCTTGAGTTCAACCCAACAACTGGCAAAGAGATAGCTACCTAGGTAGGTAAGTAGGTATAAAGAAAGAAACAAAGAGAGAGAGAGAGAAAGAAAGAAAGAAAGAAAGAAAGAAAGAAAGAAAGAAAGAAAGAAAGAAAGAAAGAAAGAAAGAAAGAAAGAAAGAAAGAAAGAAAGAAAGAAAGAAAGAAACAAAGAAAGAAAGAAAGAAAGAAAGAAAGAAGGAAGGAAAGAAAGAAAGAAAGAAAAAAAAGAAAAAAGAAAAGAAAGAAAGAAAGTTGATAGATGAAGCTGTTTTTCACATCAGAAGGAAAGAAGGGAACATTTTCTAGTCATGAGGCTTTCTGCAGTGTGCCAGGACACCAGCATCACTTTCACACAACCGCAGAGCAGGATGACTGTCTCTGTCCCACTTCTCAGGCAGCCAAGCACCCCAGAGTCAAGAGGGCAGAGCCAGGTTCTAACTCAGCTGCTTGGAGACAGAAGAGAAATGGCCCTACCTCTCCTTGGACTGGGGATTTGCATTTATGATTTGGAGCATGAAGTAAGGAGAATGGACTGGCAGAGATAGAACGGTCTTCAAACCGGACAGATGGAGAGTCAAAAACCCACTCCCTAAGACCAGGAAGCAGGATTTTTCTACTCTGTTCCGCCCCTCTCCCCCACTAAACTGGCTCTCTATTGGTAACCTAAAGATAGCCTGAGGCTCCTTTCACCTGAGGGAGGAAGGTTAATTAGTCATCATTTGAAGAGGCTGAGAAAAGCCTGACCCTGCTGAAACTCTAACAAATGTTTCAGGTTTCCCTCATTACTGGTTGTGCCTGGAATGAATGAAGTGGTTTTGCAGCTCACTTCCCTGTTGAGTGTGTACCTTCTGCCTCTTAATCCTGCAGGTCTAGGTCTCTCCAACTAGCCTGGCTTTTGAAACTGTTTTCTGTCCTTCAAATAATGTTACACTGTAGTTCTTCCTGCTAACAGGGCTAGGGCTTGGATCCTGAGACCTTCATTTGAACCCAGCATGGGTCAATAATATTTCTTTCCTTCTATAGCTCAAGAACTCCAAGAACATTTAGAGCGTAAGTAACTTCTCATCACCAAGGGAAACACAGGAATCTCTTGAGCATCTGACCTTTCAGAACTGGAAGTCAGGTGTCCTAGACTTCCCTGCCCTGGCTGTTTTCACCCTGTGATGCTGAGACCTAGGCCTCCTGAGATAGTGTGTGGGCTTGAGCTATTGGTTCTCTGCTAGGTTCAGAACTATAATGACATTGACAATACAAGTCAACTGCTTATCACAAAGGACTTGGGGAGCATATTAAGCCTTTCAACAATGGGCCTTTCAGAACCCTGCAGGACACAAGTTTATAATGCTAGAGTCTGAGAGGCTGGGCTTATGTATGTGCTACACTTGAACCTTGAGGTCTGGCTCCAAATCTGGTGTACAACAGCATTCATTTACGAAAAAATATTCTCATAATTAGGAAATAGGAAAAGTACTTTGATTATCCCTCACTCTTTTTCCAGTTGTGTGTCTCAAACTGAAGCCTGGGCGCTGTCCCTGAGCCATTCAGCTCAAGGCAAACACTGTACCAATTGACCCACAGTGCCACATGGGGTTTTTTGATGGTTCATTGGAGGCAAGAGTCTAACAGGCTTTCCTTCCCTAGGCTGTCTTCAAACTGTGATCTTCAGATCTCAGCCTTCTGAGAAAGTAGGTTTCCAGAGCCACTGGAATCTGGCGTATTGTTTTTGCCAGACCTGGGGCTTGAAATTAGGGCCTGGGTACTGTCTCTGAGCTTCTTTTTCTCAAGGCTAGCCCTCTACCACTTGAGCCACACCACAGCTTCTGGCTTTTTCTGAGTATGTGGCAGTGAGGATTCAAACCCTGGCAATCATGCATGCTGAGCAAGCTCTCTACCACTAAGCCACATTCCCAGCCCCAACCTTATGATTTCATCCCTCGACTTGCCTATCCATAAGAAAAGGCTTCTGAGTATAAGTCATCTAAACAAATCACTATAGGAAGTTGTCCAAAGATAAATAAGACAAAGCTCATACTGGGGACAGCCTCTAACCATGTGATGACTTGACAAATGCCTCGATTTAATTATGTATCATGTTTCAACACTTAATAAAGTATTAATGAAAAATGAGCATGAGTCAATGTACTAAATTATTGTGTATAATTTTATAATAGATGTACAAAACGTAATTAATATTATGTGTATAATACTAAATCCAATAAACAATATAATGAATAAATTAAAATTAAATACAAAATCAATAATAATAATCATGATATGAAATAAACATACATATGTACCTATATATCATATATTACACATGTATACAAATATTTTTTTCTATTGGAGGGTCTTAATTCAGGCCCTGCGAACTCTAGCTTGAAAATCTTTTCCTCAAGAACAGTGTGCTTAGCCTTCACCCATGGTGCAAAAGAGTTACTTGGACAGTGAGCTCAAATCCCAGCAATGGCAGAAATACTGGCCCCAGTTCCAAGACAATGACTTAATATTTGTAACAGAAGCAGTTATGTTTATTCAGTTCCATAATGAACATTTAAAAATATCAGTGTAGAATTTTGTACAGCTACTCAGACATCCTTCACTTACCCCCAAAGTGCTTCTTGAGCACTACATATTTTTGTATGTTTTTTACTGTAAAAATATTGTACAGAGGGGTCACAGTTATATGAGCAAAGTAATGAGTACATTTCCTATTGAGCATTGTTGCCTCGTCGTTTGTTTTCACCCTACCTTCCCTTCCCGCCAGTCTTCACAATTAACTTTCCCTGTCGAGGTCAGTGACTTAATTATTTATTTTGGCTTGGCATGGGGTTTGAACTCAAGTAGTGGCAACTCTGCGCCTTCTGTCACATTGCTATACATTCATCAAGTCTCTGAGTTCAAATCCCAGGCTAGGAAAGAAAACTGGTAGAAATTCCAAACCAGGGAGCTTTATTATTTCCAGTTAGTTTGTTAGTTAGTTAGTTCATTAATTTTGCCAACCACGGGTCTTGAACTCAGGTCATGGCAACTCTGACTCAGCTTAACTCTCCCTAGGATGGGGGGCAGCCTCGGGACCCACAAACTATCCTGGGACCCTAGGCCCAGATGGCTTGCAGGACGAAAAAAAAACAGAACAGCAGAAATAGTAGGGAGCTGTAGAGGGCTCAGGGTTTTATAACTTTTTCTTTGCAAGGTGACCATCCTGGGTCTGAATGACGGGAAATCCTGAGATACTGGTTTCTGGACCAGGAAAAGTCATGGAATGCGATCGATCTTATCCTTGAATGAGTACTTCATGCATGATGTGACTAGGAAATGATGGGCAAGACTCATGGGATATCGCTTATTTGTAAAGCAGTGTAGATGAAGCGTGACAATAATCATCACAGTCATGAAATGAAGGCATCTGGAAAGATCCAAGAATCAGTAGACACATGGTAGATTGGATTCCATCACAGGTTATCGTCTCTCCTACTTTATACAAATGTGTACTTATTTGCATACTACCTTCAACTTATGAATGGATGACTGCTGTGTGCCCTCCCCCAATACCCCCACCTGGGGGTCCATCTCAGGTTCTGGGAACAGCCTTACTCCTTAGTGGCTCACAGACTGGTGTGCTCACATGGACCCATTCGTCAATTGGGTCTGCTTGTCCCCGAATTCAGATCCCAGCAGTGCCAAAAGATTCATCCTGATGTCAAAAGCCAATTGTTGCACCTGTGTTCCTTTCCTATGCAAGTCCTGGGTCTCAGCTAGGATGAAAAATGCATGGGCCACCCTGGGGCCATGGGAATAGGTTGTTATCATATGAACCCAGTTATACCTGTCATCATTTACTGAAGAAAATACACAATACATCCATGAATAGCATACAAAATAGAATAACTACACTAAATGCACAATGCAGTCCACACACGGATTTGAATATACATTCCATGTTTAAATGATGCCTTCAGGACAATTGTGGCCTCCCTAGTGCTCGATCTCTGTTTCTGGGAACAGTCCAGCAACTTAGTGGCTCACAGTTTAGTGTGATCACATGGGCCTATTGGGCAGTTGGGCCTCCTAGGCCCAAAGTTCAAATCCCAGCACTGCCAAAAATTCACCCTGATGTGAGAAGCAAGCCATTGCACAAGGTTTCCTGTGCTGTGCAAGTACTCAGCTAGGATGGAGAATGCATAGGCAACTCTATACTCATGGGAATAGGTTGTCATCCACGTCACCACAGTTATATCTGTCATCCTATACTCAAGGTAATACACAATACATCAATGAATAAGACACAAAACCAAGACAATGACTACACTGAATGCAAGATGCTGCTCATCCAGCTATGGAAATATAGATCCTCTGTTTAAATGATGAATTTATGACTATATTGGCCCCACCTGGGCTCCATCTCAGGTCCTGGGAATGGCCTAGCTCCTTAGTGCCTCACAGGCTGTTGTATTCAACATGACCCATTCACAAATTGGACCTGCTAGGCCTTGAGTTCAAATCCCAACACTGCCAAAAGATTCATCTAGATGTGAGAAGCCAATAGATCCACCTGTTTTCCTGTCCTGTGAAAGTCCTGGGTCTCAGCAAGGATGGGAAATGATATATAGGCAACTCTATAGCCATGGGAATAGGTTGTCATCCATGTCATCACAGTTATGTCTATCACCATACTCAATAAAATACACAATACATCCATGAATAAGACACAATTAAAAGAATAACTACACTGAATGCAAGAAGCATACCACACCTGCAGGTAAAGAGAAACCCTATGTTTAAAAAAGGTGGGCTTGTTATTTTTTCCAGTGTTGGGGCTTCAAATCAGGCTCTGGGTCAGGCCTGACATTCTAGTCTTCAAGGATTGTGAGATTCTCCTTACCCCAAAGTGCAACAGAGCTACCCATTCCTCAGTTCACATCCCAGTACTGACAAAAAATTCATTCTGTTGTCAGAAGCCACTCTTTGCACATGTTTTCCTCTCTTGTGCAAGTCCCGGATCTCAACTAGGATAGAGAATGCATAGGCAACCCTATAACCAGGGGAACAGGTTGTCATCCATGTCAGCACAGTTATACCTGTCACCATACTCAATAAAATGCACAATACCTTCATGAATTAGACACAAAATTAGGAGAAGTGAACCAAATGCAAGATGCTGTCTTCACAGGTATGTAAATATAGATCCTATGTTTAAATTATGAATTTATGCCTATCCTGGCCCTCCCTGGGACTCGATGTCAGGTTCTGGGAATGGCCTATCTCCTTCGTTGCTCACAGGGTGGTGTCCTCACCTTGACCCTTTTGCCAATTGGGCCTGCTAGGCTTTGAGTTCAAATCCCAACAGTGTCAAAAGATGAATCCTGATGTGAGAAGCCCATCAATTCACCTGTTTTCCTGTCCTGTGAAAGTCCTGGGTCTCAGCTAGGATGGAGAATGCATAGGAAGTCCTATAATCCTATAGCAATAGATTGTCATCCATGTAAACACTATTATATCTGTAAACATGCTTAGGAAAATGCACAGTACTTCCATGGATAAGACAGAAAATAAGGAGAAGAAGTACACCAAATACAAGATGCTGTCCACACATGTAAATATAGATCCTATGTGTAAATAATGAATTTATGACTACTGTGGCCCATCCTGGGGATCAATGTCAGATCCTGGGAATGGCCTAACTCCTTAGTTGCTCACAGGCTGGTGTGTTCACCGTAAACTATTCACCAATTGGTCCTGCTAAGCCCTGAGTTCAGATCCCAAAACTACCAACAATTGGATCATGGAGTATGAAGCCAAGTGTGCAACTTTTTTTATTTTCTCTGAGAGTCCAGGTTGTCAGGCATGCTGGAGTACACGTCTAAAAATCTAGATGCCATGTTATAGGATGTAATCAACGTAATAAACGGAATGGGTGTCATCATAGTAAAATCAACGGTAAATAAATGAATAAAACAAAAAGTACAAGGAACAACCACACCAAATGTGTATGGACTGAACATCCATAGGTAAGTACAAATCCTATCTTTGCAATGTATACAAATAGTATGTTTTCCAGGGCTGTGGCTTGAATTCAGGCCTAGAGTACAGGCCTGACTTCCTTAACTTTAAATATGATGAGCTTCCCCTTCTTCCACAGTGCTGCAGATTTACCCAGACCCTGAGTTCAAATCCAAAGCCTGGCAGAATAAACAGGGTGAATTGCAAGCCAGGGAGCTAATTTCTTTTAATTTTTTTTCCTCAGCATGTGGCTTGAACTCAGGTCGTGGCAACAGCTTCAATCACCCTATGCTGGGGTGCAGCCACTGGACCCACAGCTGATCCCGGGATCCTAGACCCCCAGGCCTTGTGTGGAAAAAAATGCACCGAAAAAATATGGCATGATGGCCTTTTTTAGGTTTTCTTTCATAGCCCGGTGACCCTCTTGGGTCTGAATGACACTGTTGCAAAGAGTACTTCACCTTGCAATTCTGAAGGTTGGCGGACTATTGGGGAAGCCATAGGCCCACATGGCAAGGTAGGTCCTGATTTCGAATCCCCTTCCTGGCACCAACCAAAGGCAGGAGATACTAAGAGACTAGGTCCCATCCATAGGAATAACAATGGAATGTTATCAATGTCATGGTTGAATGAGTTGATTATGAATGATGCTCGTATAAAATTAGACAGCATCATTTCAGGAGACTGATTTCATTTAATATTTATGAATCATTAAAAGAATAATATTACAGGAATGCAATAATTTTAGGACACTGATTAATTTACTTAATAGTTTGTTAATGATGAAAACAATAACATTAATTACATGGAGGCATAATAAATACCCAAGAATTGGTAGGAATATAGTCCATATAACTGAATAATGTATAGACATCTCTGTCACTCTATAAAGATATATATTTATGAGCATACTACTATCTGGGTGTCAATCTGTTCTTATTTTTTCAACTGATGGGGCTCGATCTCAGGTCCTGGGAACTGCCTGTCAGCTCAGTTTTCCCAAGGATGGCATGCTGACACTAATCAATTCATGAATTGGGCCTTGTAGGCCATGAGTTCAGATGTCAGCACTCCCAAAAAATGAATCGTGGAGTAAGAAGCAGGTGGTGACACATGTTTTCCTTTTCTGTGAAAGTTCTGTGTGTCAGGTATGAAGTGGAATACATATGCAGACCTATATCCTATGTAATCAATGTACTCACTATTCTATGTGTCATAATAGTCAATAAAATGAATAGTCAATACAGGAATAAAACAAAAAAATAAAGTGAATAACTACACTGAACGTAATACCGAGTCAAAATATGTATATAAATATAAATCATTTATTTAAAATTTATACAAATAGGATGTTTTCTAGTGGTGGGCATTGATTTCAGGCCTAAGGAACAGACTTGAATTTCTTGACGTCAAGGAGGCAAGCTTCACCTTCCCACACAGTGAAACAGCGTTACCCAGACCATGAGTTCAAATCCTAGTCCTGGCACCTTTACACTATGTGATGCCCAATTCTTAGGTATTTCATTATGCCCCCATTTAAATGAATGTGATTGTTTAAATGCTTCATAAAATATTAATTAAAATTGATCAGTGTACCATAATATAATTGCATATAATTTTGTCCTAGAATCATTCCAGAACTATTCAATCATGACACACATCACATTCCATTATATGGATAAAAATGAGTTTCTTAGGATCTCCTGCCATTTGGAGGTGGCAGGACCAGGATTTGAATTGTGGGTTCCAGCTCCTACTACTTTAACCTGAGGATAGGGAACTCATTGGTCTGTCCAAGAACATCAGCAAGACCCATGATTAGCCAGGCACCAGTGGCTCTCACCAGTCCTCCGTGATACTTACCAAGCTGTGATAGAAGGATCATGGTCAGTCACCCTTGGCAGGAAAGTCCTTGAAATTCCTCTCCAACTTGTGCCAACAAATCCAGAAGTAGAGGCGTGTGGCTCCAGTGGTAGTGGAGCAGCCTTGAGCAAAAGCAGCTCAAGGACTGTGCCTAAATCCTGAGTTCTAGGTCCAGGACTGGCAATAAACAGCCATATACAACAATCTGTGCAGCCATCCTGCTAAAGCAGGTCACCCTCTTGTTCCCAACTGGATTGGACAGAGTTTCCTGGGAAAGGTTCTGCTATTATTTGACTCTGCCCATTCTTTCTGCATCACAGGATTCCAGCTACACCCCCATTCTTTCATGGTTCTTTCTGACTAATGGGATACAAGAATGGAAGCCACACCCCATATTCCCCCTTTCCCCCTCCTGTCCCGGACCCGCACCTCTACTGTGCCCCACACTCTGGGCCAGGCCCTGCGGCAAATGTGCCCCAGGGGTGGGAGTGGGTGTTGACCTGAGGATCCCACCCCCATCCCTACTGGCCAGTGTCCCAGGAAACGGGAAGATGCAGGCTTGGATGAGGAGTGGGCACCAAAGAGCCCCCGGCATGGAGCAGTGGGAGCCACACAGCAGCACATCTGCACCCTTCTCCCTGGTGAGAACCTGAGGCTTTAGTCAGAGGTGGGGAGCTGCATGCCACACCTGCCTTCTGGGGTCTTTTCCTTTTTCCTGGGGGTGAGGGTGTTGGATGCAGAAGATAGACCCCCCTTTCTGTGTGAGACCTTGTCTTCGGTGCTTGGTAAACTTTTTCAACTGAAGAGGGTCCCAGAAAACCCAGCAGGGAGGTAAGGATGCTGGGGTCAGAACAGAAGGTGAATATCTGGGAAGACCTCCTCCTCCCCCCCCCCCCACACATACAATCCCCCGCCCCCAACTGTCTAAAGTTTTCACAAGTTGATCACATTTCCCATGTCTACCAGCTTCTGCTGGTGTTCCCGGTCCATCTGGTCTCCAACAAACTCAGGAGATGCACAGCTCTGTGTGTGTGTGTGTGTGTGTGTGTGTGTGTGTGTGTGTGTGTGTGTGTGTGTGTGTGTGAAAGAGAGAGAGAGACAGACAGAGACAGAGAGTCAGAGACAGAGCGAGTCAGAGACAGAAACAGAGACAGAGGCAGGGAGAGACAAAGAGAGACAGAGAGATCAGAGAAACAGAGAGGCATACATAGAGAGGCAGAGAGAGACATAGAAAGAGAGGTCATGTTTCTCTTTGTACAGCCTGACTGTACTAAGGTGAGTGATCTGTTGGCAAATTGCAGGTGCTGCAAGGAAGAGTGTTCTGTTCTGTCACCGTTCTGAATGTGTGTGTGTGTGTCTGTCTGTGTGTGTGTGTGCGTGTGTGTGCATGTGTGTGTGTGTGTGTGTGTGTGTGTGTGTGTGTGTGTGTGTAGAATTGTGTTGTAACAAGGAGGCTGGATGCTTTTGGTAACTTCTACCTGCTATCTTTGGGGGGTGCATGGGCTTCACAGCTGAGGTCTGGGGGCCTAGAAGGGGGAGAGGCTTGAAGGGGACTCAGCATTGTTAAATTACAAGACCAAAGGATCTCTGTTCCCTGGAGCTGTGTACTCTCTTGGGCCTGGTTGGTGGCAGTGGGAGCTTTGGAGGACCTGGGAGTGTGGCCTGAAGTGGGTGGCTTCCCAGGGTGAAAGAGAGCATGGCCAACACTTAGTAAGGATATGAGCCCTGCTGGTATGGAGTACAACAGCATAGCTCAGACTCCAGGTCTTCTCATTATGATGTCTGAAGGGTGAAGCCAACCCTACTTTAAATCTTGAGCTGTGATCTTCAGATCTCAGCCTCCTGAGTAGCTAGGATTATAGGCAAGAGCCTCCGGCACTGGGCCTCTGGTTATTTTTTGTATATTAGGGTTTGACCTCAAGGCCTTAGGCTTGCCAGTCAGGTCTTCTAACATTCAAGCCAAGCTTTTATGTCTTGGGGATTTCTGAGATGGAGACTTAATATATGCTCAGGCTGGGCTGGATCATGGTCTTCCTATCTGTGATAGGCATGCACCACCAGGCCTTGTCCTCTGTAATTGGAATTGTAGACATATGGTGCCATGCTCTGTCATTGGTTTAGATGGATTGTCCCAAACTCAGTCCATGGCAGCCAATTCTTGACCACAGGTGAAGCTCTGGGTTGGGCCTCGACCATTGGACTTCAATCTCCTCATGTGACAGTTGTTAGGAAACAAGGGATTAATACAGAGGGAGCAGGGCCAGGCAAAGGGAGGGGCCTTCAGATACAGTTCTCAGCAATCCTGTGAGCATATGACAGTAAGATACCCAGAAAGAGATAAGATGTATGTGTTATTAATGGTGCTACAGGCATGGGATTATGAAACAAAACATGGCTTTCTTTCATTATTACCCTATCCCCATGAGGAAGGGGATCCTTCACTTTGTTCACTTTTGCAGCTGGGGAAACTGAGGCACAGAGTAGCTGAGTGACCTATTCATGACTCCCAGCTGAGAGGAAGCACGGCCTGACTTCTCAGCCATGCTCCCTAGGAAAATGGGTGCTATTCAGTCCACTTCTTGTGGTGGGAAGTCCACTTCTACTCAGTCGTGGGACTTGAACTCAGCCTGGACCCTGTTCCAGAGCTCCTCAGCTCAAAGCTAGAGCTCTACCAAGTGAGTCACAGCACTACTTCCGGTTTTGTAGTGGTTCTTTGGAGATAACAGTCTCACAGTCATTCCTGCCCGGGTTTGCTATGAACCATGATCTCATATTTCATCCTCCTGTGTACTTAAGATTATAGGTATGAGCCACCTGCACCAGGATTAAGTGTAATTCTGACATTCTTTCAATCTCTCTCTCTCTCTCTCTCTCTTTCTCTCTCTCTCTCTCTCAGGATCTTGTTGAATGGGTGCTGGAGGAGGTGGCCCAGCATCCCCATGTGGCTGGAACCAAGGTGGCCCTCTCATCCTAGAGGTGTGCTGTTGGTCAGGAGATATCTTGCTCAGTCTGTTGTACCAGCTCCATGAGGTAAGCCCTGCTGTGCCTGGCTAGACCAAGACAGTTATTCATTGTCCATCTAGCCTTACTGTACTCAGTATTGTGTTCAATGTCCTTTTCTAGCAAAAAAAATTCTGGCCAAAATTGATACATAGTTAAAGAATGAAAATGTAATGCCATCTTAAGAAAGTCATTTAGGGCTATGGGAAAGTGGCTTCATGGTATGGTGATTGCCTAGCATGCATGAAACTCTGGGTTCAATATCTCAGAACCACATAAACAGAAAAAGAAACACTGGAAATGATGCTGTGCCTCAAGTGGTAGAGGGTTGGCCTTGAAGGAAAAAAAAGCTGAGGAATAATTCTCTATCCCTGAGTTTATGCCCCAGGACTGGCAAAACAACAACAACAACAACAAAACAAACATTTAGTAAATGAAAATAAAGAACCCATACTAGGAATATATAATTGCTGGTTCCATACTGATACCTGACAATAGTCCCTAATTCATGCACTTTAGCTAAATTAGGATACTTTGTTGAAAAAAAGTTTTGTTCATAAGGTCACGGCAATTAATGCCAGGAATGTGCTTAGATGTCAGGTGAAGATTAATTCAGGAAATTCAAAGATTCCAGGCTTTTGAGTATTCACTGCTAATCTCAATGAGAAGGGTAGTCTAAGTGAGATTTGGAAATCTTTTTGGCCAGTCATGTCACCAAAATGGCAGAGGCTAATTAACAGTTGTGACAGAAGAGAAGAAATGACTCCAGATAGAAGGAATAAATGATAGTAACTAAGGTATAGCAGAAACCATTCTAGGGAACCATTTTTGGTTATTGAAGAACTAGTTGTCAACTAGGCATATTCCTCATTGCCTTTAGCATTCTAAATCTCTTAGGCCAGTTCTTAATCTCTGTGTGATAAATATATCTCTTTCTATGCTGTTCTTGCATACCTGGTCTCCTTTGGTTTCCTTTTTTTATTATTTTTTATTGTGAAAATACAGTGCTTTCTAAAAATATGTCTTTCTCAATTTCTCTATGAATATTTCCTGATAATAAATATACCTACACAGATGGAAGAGGCTACTAATGTAAGGGTCCCATAGCTCCTGAGTCATTAATGTAACAAAATGGCAAAGGAAGACATATTTATTGCTACCTCAATTATTCTAAAAACTGCAATGTCAAATCATTTCATTAAGTTTTCCATTCTTGTATACTTAGTGTCATTAACTTCACTAAATACAAATAGGAGCCGGCTACTGGTGGCTCATGCCTGTAATCCTAGCTAGTCAAGAGGATGAGACCTCAGGATCGTGGTTCAAAGCCAGCCTGGTCAGGGAAGTCCATGAAACACTTATCTTCAATTAACCACCAGAAATCCGGAAGTGGTGCTGTAGCTAAAGTGGTAGAGCACTGGACTTCAGCTGAAGAGCTGAGGGACATTGCCCAGGATCAGAGCTCAAGCCCCATGACCAACAGAAAAAGTGCAAAAATGACTTTAAGTTTCCCCAAAAGGAACGACAAAGTCAATAGTAATCTTCCCAAGCAGAGAAAATAATTCCAAACTGATTCAGTGCACCTACTTTTGCTGAGTTACTTAAGTTATGGATTCTTTGCTGAACATATTCTCTTCTTTTAAAAATTGTCAAATATTAGCTTTATTGTAAACTTCATCTAATATGTCTAGGATCAAAAGAGAAGTCCATAAATTGATGTCACTTGGATTTATTACTATCTCAGTTCAAAGCCAACCCAGGCATCAGAGTTGGTCAAACTCTTATCTGTAATTAAACACCATAAAATGCAAAAGTGGAGTATTGGCTCAGTCAGTAGAGTCAGTCAGTCAGTAGGGGACAGGTAGGCAGGAAAGACAACTGTACAGGGACAGGGTCCAACCTCTGAGTTCAAGCACCAGAACCAGCACAAACTAAAAAAAACAAGCAAACAAAGAAACCTCAGGTATTTCTTTGGGACCCTCTTATAGGAGTACTGTTCTGAGAAGAAGCTCCTTTTACTGATCATACTCACTGGATCCTGCTCTTTTGAAATCCTTATTGCTATGGAAAACTCAAGACCACACTAAAGGAATTGATAACTCCTGCAACAAGAGAATGATCTCAGGAGTGAAACATCCATCCATAAGACACTTTAAACCTCCATGTCTTTGCTCCTTTGCAGGAGACCAGTTTTAAAATGAAGCTATTTCCTTTGTCCTATGTTGGCCTTCAAATGGCATATTGTTTCCTTTTGTAATACTCTCAACTAGACTAGAAGTTTATAGACAAGTTTTATATGAGTAAAAGACACACTAAAAAAAGTCAGGAACAGAGTTTCTTTCAAGCCTTGGATTCTTTTCTTGTATTGTAAAAAGGAAAACAAAACTTAACTTGAATTTTGTCATTCCTCTACATTCAATACCTCTCCTGGGATCAGTTTACACTTTCAGTAACAGTTACTTCCACTTACTTCCAGTAACAATCTATGGTGCTGCTCCAGATAAAATGTAAGTTTTCTGGCTTCATTGAAATACCACAAGGACACCTTTGGGCATGTGGTAACATGTGTTTCAGAGACTTAGTAAAGAGAAAATGTGAAATTTAAATTGCTTATAAATACATTATCCATTAGTATATTGAGTTCAAACTTCTTAATTGCTCTGTAAATTAAGGCGAATTTTAAATGGGAAGAAGGGTTTCAGATCATTTTTTTTGAGTGTCTGTGCTGTGCATTAATTTCCCAAGAATACATGATTTAACAGTAGGAGACATAATAGCAATAATAATAGAAAGAGAAGTTCTGTGTTTATGTATAAGGGTTCAATACAATAGAGAAGATTCTACAAATAAGACAGCATTGAAACAATAAAGTCAAGTCCAGCATGTAGAGTTATGGGAGTGATATAGAGAAAGCATTACTCCTAAGTGGAACATGAAGCATGAGGCCACTCCCTTTCTAAATCATGCTTGCTAATCACGTAAATTTGTAAAAAGTAGAATGGAAGAATAATCCTGTTTCTGATGCAAGTCAGATATTCGATCATGGACTTAACTGGAAAAAAAGAGTCCATATTGAGAGAACAGGGATTATACTAGCAATGAAACTGGTGGCTAAGATCACATTAAATTTCATTCATTTTCTTATATTCTTTTTTGCTGTTGTTGGTCATGGCAATTCACCTCTGGGACTGTGAGCTGTCCCTCTGCTATTCAGCTCAAGGCTACTGCTCTACCACTTGAGCCACAGTGTCACTTCCAGTTTTCTGGTAGTTGTTGGAGAAAAAATTCTCCAGGACTTTCCTACCCAGGCTGGCTTTGAACCCCAATCCTCAGAACCAACCACCACTAGGCTTGCGATCACCTTTCTAACAGTGTACATTCAGGATATGTAATGTGTATGTTAATCTATCTTTATATGAATTCTTGAGTTAAAAATCTGGGCTACAGCTTACACTTTACACTCACAAAAATGTTTGTAGCTTAAAAGTTGATACTCCAAGAAAAATAAAACCTAAGGATGTAAAGGATTCTGGGAAGTTCAGTTTGTATCCAGCCTTGGCAGAACAGGCTTTGAGACACTACCTATAATTAATCAGGCAAACCTGGAATCCTAGACATGAGCAAGATTGCTGAATAAGAGCTTGAGACTTTTGCATAAATACATACAAACATACACATACACAGAGAAGCACTTACATGTGCACACACAAATACACAATGAAACAATTCTCAGAATATGTAGAAATGTTAGAAAACAATAGAAAATATGTCCTGAATAAGACTACAATCAATTGATAATTTTTAGTATTAGAAAGCCCTCAAGTGAACTTTCTTTAAAAAAGTTGAGAATATTATATAGCTAGGGACCAGAGACAGTAAGAGATTCAAGTAATCATTATTAATGGGATCAGATCCATGGAGGAATGAATCAGAGACCCCTGCAAGTACATCTGAAAATGTTCATATCCTGTGTCAAATGTTAGAACATCTTTGAAAATAGTACATAAACAGTCTGAGCAGTCAGTCTAGTGGACAAGATCATAGGAGAAGTTCAGAATTGCTAGTCTTTATCTAGATTAAATAAACCAACAACCTATGGCAGGGTAATGCGGTACAATCCTGGAGACTAAGACAGGAGATTAAGCAGTGGAATTACACAGTGATACCTTCCCTGGACCAGGTAGTATACTTTTTTCTCAAAAAAGCAAACCAAACAACAAGAAAGGAATACACAGTTGGAAGTTCGGGCTAATTTCATTAACATGTTTTGAGAAGTCAAGTTTCCTATTGATATGCAACACATATACAGTCCTCACTTGTTTTAAATGCTCTCTTCATTACAGAACATACCTAGATGCAAAATGGCTCATGATTCCCTCCCCCAAAATTGCGAAAGTAGGTATCATTCTGTTAGATTCCAAAGAACTGATGAAGGATTACAAAAGCTCAAGCCTGGAGAAATAGCAAAGTATGTCTAACGTAGAATTTTTTAGACCTTGCTAAACTAGAATTGAGATTTAAAATTAATATTTTGGTTTTCTTTGTAATTTCATATTTTATAGGATACAACAAAAGTCTTTTTAAGTAGAAGGTTTAACTGACAAATTCACAAATTATATTGGCATTCTATTTTCCTAGAATATATTTTCAAGAGAGTTATAATTAGAACTTAGTTAATAAATAATACCAACAGTTCATGTATAACATGATAATGTGAGTAATCTAGACAGAGTTGCCAACAAATGGATGACAGTAATTTATAAATTTGGGAAAAGAGCAACTTTTGAGGGTGTGGTATAATATGGTGTGAAGAGAGTAATTGTGTGACATCTTCTTTCTTCTTCCTATATGTAACACAGGAAACCATTTCCTTAATTACGTGCCTCTTTATACATTGAGAAAAATTCTAGGTATGGGGTTTGTTTTCATTTTTGTTTTTGTTTTATTTGCTTGTCCTAAAGCTTGAACTCTGGGCCTGGACATGTCACTAAGCCTGTTTATTCTCAATGCTCGTGCCCTACCACTTCAACCTCAGTGCCACTTGTGTCTGGCTTTCTCTGAGAAGTTTATTGGAGATAAGTATCTAAGAAACCTTCCTGCTTGAGTTGGCTTTGAACCATAATTTTCTGATCTTAGCATCCTGAATATCTATGATAGCTAAAAAGTAAAATATAAATAATATTTGCAAGTGTTCTGATCTCAAGAATGCCACTGGGGGAAAAATGATGCAGCTCAGTTTATTGTGGCATTCTTTCCTGTACAAGGAGGGCATCACATTAGCAGAGGTGTAGTATTTTTTCACAATAGGGTTAAGCTATTCATGATGTGAATTAAGGAATTTTAAGGTGCACTTTTTACAAGATGGAAACTGTTGGTCTAGGATGACTTTATGGCATAAATCTTGGGATTGATGTTCATACAAATAAAGCTTACTCTGATAAACAATTGCTTACTTTTGAAGAATTAATTATTACAGATGCTTCATATCTTATCCTCTATAATAATGTGGCTATTTTTCTGTTGACTTCTCAAGTTGTAACAGCACATTGTAAGCTGTATTTATGGCAGAATTTCATAACATGCAAACAGGTACTGTCTTGAATCTCTCAGGTATGGAATGTTGATAATTTAAAAATCAATAATTAGTCATAAGGATTTTTATTTATTTTTATTTTTATTTTTTTGTCGGTCGTGGGGCTTGAACTCTGGGCCTGGGCTCTGTCCCTCAGCTCTTCAGCTCAAGGCGAGCGCTCTACCACTTGAGCTACAGCACCACTTCCGGTTTTCTGGCGGTTTATTGGAGATAGGAGTCTCAAGGTCTCTCCTGCCCGGACTGGCTTTGAACCGCGATCCTCAGATCTCAGCCTCCTGAGTAGCTAGGATTACAGGCTTGAGCCACCAGCGCCCGGCTAGTCATAGGGATTTTTAATAACATATATATTCTGTCCTTTTAACAACTTATTTACTTTTAAATGTTATGGGTTTCCATGTAATTAATCTCTTTTCAGTTTTAGTATGAGAAAGTACTAAATTTATTCTTTTTCAAAATATTCGCAAGTTTATTGTGAAAGTATTGTTTAGATGGATAACATTCAATTTGATGACCCGCTGATAAAGAAAGGGTAATTAATTCAAATTAGAAGTCAAATAGTTTTGATTTTTAAAAAGTTACTACATAAAGAATAATATTTACTATACCAATACAGTGAAATTATCTTTTATGCAGCTTATTTTTAAAATTTTATTATCAAAGTGATGTACAGTGTGGTTACAATAATTGTAAGGTAGTGAAGGCATAACTTTTCAAACTTCTTACCTCTCCCTCATTTTTCTCACAGTTTTCATTTCCCCCTTCACCCCTCACAAGTTGTAATGTCCATTTCCAAAATATTGTCTTGGGAATATTGCTATTGCATTGGTTTGCCTTTCTGCTTTCTCTCACCATTTTGTTGTTCCTCTTCCCTTCCCTAGTTAAGGGAAATGTGTACACAATACACAGGGTACCAAAATCAAATACAGCAGGGAGAAACCATAGGGAAAATCCTAAAGAAAATAGCTATTACATAGTACATCAAAAACAAAAACCACAAATAAAAATCTGTTTCCATATCTTGAAGTTCGTTTTTCTCAGCATCAGCTTATATGGTCATATACACACATAACAATGACACTGGAAAATAATAGTTGCATGAACACTAAATCATGAAAACAACTTGTTATCTTTTTGATGGTAAAGGTGGTATTAGGATTGGTGAATTTGCGATTCTGATAAAGGAATTTCAAAGGAGTTTTAAAGTTATGACAGGTAAATTTTAATTGTTCAAAATTTTTAACACCTTAGCCTATTAAGAAAATTTAAAATTGCCTGGGAAAATAGGCTTTCATGCAAAATAATCCATGGAGACTTTGTAGAGAGGAAGCAATGTGGGTAAAGATGGCTCTTTTTCACACTAAACAAACAAACCTCGGAAAACGTGCTATAAATCCAGTAGGTTCCCTTGAGAATTGTCATTACCCAGGAAATCTACTCACTGTGTGAAACAAGGCTGTAGTGGAATTTAAATTCAAATTCTTAAAAAGTAAGACATCAAAATTTGTGAATTAAACTTTAATTATCAAACAGATAATTTGGGTCACTCTGGTAAGGTGACTGCCCAGGCCCAGACTTTCAGGCCCCATCACCGGACCCACCCCCAAAAAAGTTTTGGGTTCAGAAAAGAATTTAGCAAATGGGAAAGTTTAGAAAATAGTGTTCTTAGAAGCCCTAGCTAAGTGTATTGGATTCAGCAGTAAAGGGAAGCCAAAACTTTTTGATATAGATTGTCTTAATATTTTTGCTACCTAAAGTGATTTTACAGAGCCTATTTGGCTCACTACAATGCAGAACTGATTGAATGAAGACATGAAAATAAATTCCACATCCAAATGAGGCAACTTAAAAGAGTGTTAAAAGAGAAAACATGAAGATGTAGCAGTGGCTGAAGCTTCACTAGACTTGAAGCCAAGAAAATCAGGGAAGAACTAAGAGGAGGACATAGAAGTAGGACACAGAAGCGTTGTCCTTTTGTAACAGACCTGTCTTCAAAGGTATGGGTGATTTAACTCTATTCTTCTCCATACATCTTGGTGATCAAATGCAAGACCACGAGAAAAATAATCTATATAAATAATTTTGTAAAGAATAACTTCACTGCTTCTGATATGGTATCTAAGGAGAGTCTTAAGAGAGAAGACAAAAATGGAGTATTTTTTTGGTTTCCTCTAAGCATCTTGTTAGCAAAATATATCCTTGAGGTTAGAATTGATTGAAACAAAAAGTGATGGAGTACTTATTTGTCTGTGTAATTTAGACACAAGAAGACTTTCAAGGTAAAAGAAAAAAGAAAAAAATATAGCCAAGTATTTGTGATCATAGCTTCTTGGACTGGTTTTCTGGAGACAAATTTTACATTAGATTTGTCCACATTAACATAGATGTTGTTTCATGGCAACCAAATGCAAGAGGAAAGTTTAATGGACTCGCTTATTCAATTAAACAGCATAATCAAAAAAATGGCAAATAATATTTAGTGAATTATTTGACCAATTACTTTGCCAGAATAAAGAAGGAAAATGTAATTCAAAATGAATTGACCTAAAAGTATGAATAAAAAGTAGTGAAGAGAGATGAGAGAAAAAATAGAGGATTGTTTTCTCTACAGTTTAGTAATGGGTTCTTCATCTTGTTTCTTACATTCCATCTTCACAAGCTATCAGTTGTGGCTCAGGACTGGAGTATCCAGTTCAGACAAAGAGAACTCATAGGAGAAAGTTAATATTTGCAGCAGATATAGGTGATTTATGACTTTAGATAATCTATTTAAATCTGTTTAGAATCCTCCCCTACGCTAAACTGCCCGCTTTGAACAGTTTTGTTTGCTTTTACCAACACTTCCCTTCATTAACTGCTTAAAATTTTTGAGAGGTCATATTCGTACTCTCTAGAGATTGCTGTTTGGTGATTTTTGTGTGTTTTTGTTTGTTTTTGTGTTTTTTAACTGAATTTCCAAAGGTTGTGCAAGTGTCTCACAATTAAATATGTCCACCTAATTATCCATTTCTCCTGGATCACAGTGACTCCTTCTATCATTCTCAACCACCCCTTCTACAAGATTTATTTCTGGTTTACCACTTCCTTTCTCAAATGTGTACATTGAGTATTCTAGCTGTACTTGCCCCTTGTTCCATTTTTCATTCCTTCTATATATTTACTATTATTCCTCTTTGGTTTCAACTTCCTGATAGTCATTCTGCTAAACTGTCTGTTAGTACTTTGAAAGGTTTATATACATTCCATGGAGTTTCTGTCCTGCATATACTTGAACTGATGTCAGGTTATATTTCCATAATTCATTCATCTGCAATAAGAATTTGCAAGACTGGAGACTTGGAACACCTAGACATGATTATATTCTCATCCATTTGCAGATTAATCTTTAGTCAACAAGAAAGTTTAAATATGGCTTTGAATGTATTCTTAACTACCAATTTTTATAAATGGCTTTGTACAATGGTGTGTGATTATTATATTTTACATGGGATAAGACTTTATACTACCTATAAGTTTTGGAGAAAAGAGAAAACTAACATTTACTACTATAAAGGAATATGATAGAAATAGAAGATAGATTTTGTCACATCTCAGATGAGTACCCATATTCAAGACTTAAAGACATATTTCTAACTACGTTAGACAGAGGGAAAACAAAACAACATATGATAAGGCAAGTATTTGTGACTTTTTAAAATGTCCCTTATTAAGTGATGAAATTTACTTTATTAGCTAACGTTTGGGGTTAAAATATGGGAGTCTGATCTATTTAACAAATTTCTGGAAGACACCTACTGAACAACACAAATGGTGCATGGTACCACTTCTGCACTTTAAGGAATGGTTGAATCTGTTTCGCATTAGTGATGGGTAAAGAAATCAACTCTATTGTAACTTGCTCCCTACACTTGAAAAACTCGTAATGTCACTAAGTGTCATCTACTTAGCAAATGTTATTTTGGCAAGTGTGATTTCAAAAAGTTTATTTGAAAAGGAACACACTTTCAGGAGATTAAATGTAGATTACCATTGGTTTGAGAATGACATTTTTATAACACAGAACCAAGGTGTACTAAAGTACCAGTGTTTTGAAGCACAAACGATCTTCTCAATTAATGTTTTGCTGAATTACATTTGACCTCTAAGTCAAGTTTTCCTGGCCATGATAGATCAATCACTGATCTATCCTTCCAGGAACTATTTTTGGGACCACTTATGCTAGACTGAAATATTACAGTAATCATTAGGGGAAGGGCATTAAAAATAATCTTGTGACACTTTCTGGTCTTGTTCATTCATATGGGCTGGTCATCTGTAAATTGAGATTGAAATACAGTACTTTCTTTCGATTTTGTGACCTCATCTTTCATTTTAAGTTGCCTTGCATTACACAACTGCTTGCTGCTAATTCTTGTGTCTCAAGGAATTGGGGCCCAGAAATATTATAAGAAATGAGAAATTGAGGGAGGTTCCAGGAAGATGGTGGAGGAGAAGCTGGAGGCTAAACAAGCTCTCGCATAGAAAGCAGTTTTAGAGTTCCAATGAACAGTCCTAAGCCAGAGAATCACACCAAGTGTGCCTTCACAGGACAGAGAGGTAGGCCAGAGAGAGAAAATACAGGGGCTGGCAACCAAGCTGGGTGACTTTTCCCTGGGTGGAGCTGAGTCTGGCAGGTCAGGTTAGGCTCTTGTGATCTGCTAGATGACTCTAGATTTATTCCAGGGCCTGTGTTGGAACTAGCAGCTCCGCCGGGCTTTGTCGGTATCCAAGATGGAGATCTCAGGTACTGGGGGGGGAAGGGTGGCCTTCCCTCCTCTGCTCCCTGAGAAGGAGTGAGAACATCAGGCTTCTACTCACGCCGAGTCTTGCTTCCTGGGTCATCTCTGGTCTGCAAACTGCAGGGAGACAGCCCTGAGCACTTTCCAGCAGCCGCCACGGCAGCAGCCATGGTGGCAGCGGCAACTGCCACCGCCATACCTGAATCACAGAGAGTCCGGGACGAAGGAGCCAGACGCAGCCGGCGAGCGGATTCCACTCAACACCAGTAAGAACCGACAAGGAGCAGACATCTTCATCCTGCAGTTTGCAGACCAGAGATGACCCAGGAAGCAAGACTCGGCATGAGTAGAAGCCTGATGTTCTCACTCCTTCTCAGGGAGCAGAGGAGGGAAGGCCACCCTTCCCCCCCCCCAGTACCGGAGATCTCCATCTTGGATACCGACAAAGCCGGGCGGAGCTGCTAGCTCCAACACAGGCCCTGGAATAAATCTAGAGTCATCTAGCAGATCACAAGAGCCTAACCTGACCTGCCAGACTCAGCTCCACCCAGGGAAAAGTCACCCAGCTTGGTTGCCAGCCCCAGGAGTGACTTTCTTCACCGGGTAATCAGACCCAGAGGCTGCCCCTCCATTTAGCAGCCTCAACAATCAACTGAAATTCAGTAAACAGAAACCCTGAGAGTGGCTCCAGGCTGGGCTCTGTGAGTTTCTCACAAACCAGCCCCCGGGAAAAGCAACTGTTTGCTGAAAGGCCTCAACTCTACCCAGATCCTAGCCTCATCACAGCATCTCCAAACTCGGAGGAAAAGCCATCTCCTCCCATTGAACGAACCTGGGAGGAGGATCGCAGAGCATTTTTCTGTCTGTTCAAAGAAACTGACTTGAGTAACCAACCAAGCCACAGAAACACAAGACCAGAGACTCCAACAAGTGGCTGGTTATGGACACAAGAGAGACACAGTATTTTTCCCACCGCTCCCAAAGAAATCAAAGAACTTTTTTTTTGTTGTACCTTTATAAAAAAATTTTTTTTCTTAAAAACATTTTGTAATTTTTAATTTTAACGTTTTTTGAAAAAAAATTGTTTTCTAGTAATTTTTTTTTCTCTTAGAATTTTATTTTAGGGGTATAAGTGTGTGTGCATTTTTCTTTCCTTTTTTGTTTTTGTTTTTTTGTTTTGTTTTGTTTTGTTTTTTGTTTAGCTCTACTGAACTTCTGATCTTTTTTTCTTTCTTTCTTATCCTTTTCACCTGTACTTCTCTTTCGTTCTTTATGTGACTTAATTGCTGTTCTGCACATCCTCAGACAAACCCGTAGTCGATTATTAGACCTTATCCCCCCTTGTGTACACACTTAATCCACAAATTTATTACTCAATTCAAAACCTCTTACACGTAAATTCCTTAATAGCAGTACTACATCTTTGTACCTATATATTTTAAGTATTTTTATTTTTAAGTTTTTCATATCTCCTTTATATCCCTCCACTTCTTTCATTATATTCATGGTCTTCTCTGCATAGTTTGTTTTCTTTCTGTATAATATTTTTAATTTTTACCTTTCTATTTTTTCTGGTCTCTTTTTGTTCCCTTTCTCTTTCTTCTTTTATTTCTCTCTGTCTTCTTTCATCCTATCCAACCTATTGCCTACTTTAAGGTTAGGACTTAGCTAACACTCCCTGTGCCTTCCCACATCACTCTATTCCTATTTTTTACCCACATCTCTTCCTAAACCTAATAATTTCTGGTTTACCAAATTCTTCTTTACAGTTCATAGCCCATAAATATATAGTTGTTTGATGTTGAATAGATGTAGCTGTTGAACTACATTGTATCTGCAGACTATTGACTGTACAAATACAGACTTTGGTTGATGCTTGCCTTAACATAGTGTTCTAGCACAAAACTGGTGTTAATTTCTTCCTAAATGAGCTGAGTAAGGCAGAAAAACACAAGAAAAATGGCAAGTCCGGGTATCTCAACTCCCACTCATGATAACCAGGGGACAGAACAGATAATGAATAATACAGAGGAGAGTTCCCAAAAAGCTCTACAAACACTGCTGGCAAACATGATAAATGAAAAGATTGAAAACATAGAAAGGACTCTGTATGAGCATGATAGGGAGAGAGAGGAGGCAATCTAAAACTTTATACAAGAATATCATAAATGTGAGGAAGCTACTCAAAAACTGATACAGAATTTGCGTGAGTAGCTTGAGAATACTCAAGGAGAAAGGCAGGAATGGAGTGAGCAGGCTGAGAACACTCAAAGAGAACTACAGGAATCTCACAAATGGGAGGAAGCTAATCAAAGAGTAATACAGGAATTGAGAGAGCAGGATGAGAATACACAAAGAACACTAAAAGAATTCATGGAATCCATTAACAAAGATCTGAAGGAAGTCAGGGAGACCACAAAGGGAATGCTGAATGGAAACCAACAGAAGGAATGGGAGTCCAAGGAAATCATAACCAATCAACTAAGTGATTTGAGAATAAACACTGAACACCAAATTAAGGAAGTAAAGAAGTTCATACAAGATCTAAAACAAAGCTTCAACAAAGAATTTGAAGCCATCAAAGCTGACCAACTAGAAGAAAAAAAATAAAAAACAAAGTAGAAAGTCTCAACAGCAGGTTAGACCATGCAGAAGATCAAATCTCGGAGATTAAAGAGAGCCTAGACATTATAGAGAAAGAAGATACAACCATCCAAGACAAATCCAAGAAATATGATAGATCTATCCAACACTTGGAAGACACCATCACAAGGCCTAATCTAAGGATAATGGTTGTAGAGGAGCACCTAGAAACAGAAGTTAATGGTCTAGGAAATTTCTTTAACAGGATCCTAGAAGAGAACTTCCCAAACATGCAAAAAGATAGGTCTATTCAAATACAAGAAGCTTTTAGAACTCCAAATCGACCAGACCAAAATAGGACATCCCACCATCACATTATAATCTGCACATGATCAATTCAGACCAAGGAAAAGATCCTTAAAGCTGTCAAGGAGAAAAGATTAATCACCTATAAAGGGAAACCAATTAGAATCATCTCAGATTTCTCAGCAGAGACAATCAAAGCAAGAAGAGCCTTGAATGATGTATCCCATGCCATAAAAACAAACAACTATCAACCAAGAATACTGTACCCAGCTAAACTCTCCTTCATAACTGAAGGCCAAATAAAAACCTTCCATAGCAAAGAAAGATTGAAACAATACATCTCCAACAAACCAGCCTTACAAAAGATTCTTAAAGACGTCCTACACATAGAAAACCAACAAGACCACAATAAAGGCCAAGAAACTGCACCCAAACTGAGAATCCAAGAACCATAGGAAGAACCCAGTTTTTGCAGCCCCAAGAAGGTGGATAACATGGCAGGAGCTCCCAAATAACTCTCAGTCCTATCTCTTAATATTAACGGACTTAACTCAACAATTAAGTGACATAGACTGTCTAGTTGGATTAAAAAACAAGATCCTTCTATCTGCTGCCTTCAAGAGTCACATCTTGCCCGTAAAAACAAACACACTTTCAATGTTAAAGGCTGGAGCAAAATCTACCAAGCAAACGGCCCTCATAAACAGGTGGAATTTGCAATCCTATTATCGGATAAAATAGACTTCAAATAAAAATTGGTGAGAAGAGATAAAGAATGTCGCTACATACTAATTAAGGGATCTATCCTTCAGGAGGATATTAAACTTCTAAATATCTATTCGCCAAACAATGGAGCACCCAAATTTATCCAAGAAACACTACTTTCCCTGAAATCCCACATAGATCCAAATACATTAATAGTTGGGGATTTTAACACACCACTCTCCCCCACTAGATAGATCAACTCGGCAAAAACTAAACAGAGAAACCGCAGATCTAAACAACTGCATTCATCAACTAGATTTAACAGACATCTACCGAATATTTCACCCAGCAGCATAAGAATAGACGTTTTTCTCAGCAGCACAAGGAATATTTTCTAAAATAGACCACATTTTAGGCCACAAAGCAAACTTGTCCAAATTCAGAAACATTTAAGTGATACCTTGCATTCTCTCAGACCACAAAGGAATAAAATTAGAGCTCAACACCAAAAGCCAACAAAGAAAGACAGGTAACACATGGAGTCTGAACAACACAATGCTGAATCACGAGAGGGTCAAGGAAGAGATTAGAAAGGAAATTCAAATGTTCATGCATTTCAACAAAAATGAGCACACAAATTACCAGCTCCTCTGGGACACAGAAAAGGCAGTATTCAGAGGCAAGTTTATAGCTCTGAGATCTTACATCAACAAATTGGAGAGATCTGAAACCAAAAATTTAATGAGACATCTGAACCTCCTTGAAAAAGAACAGCAAGATAAACCCCAATCTAGTAGATGGAAAGAAAAAATTAAAATTAAATCAGAATTAAATGAATTAGTATCCAAAAAAAACTATAGAAAGAATCAACAAAACAAAGAGTTGGTTCTTCGAAAAAATTAACAAAATTGACAGACCTTTAGCAAATCTTATAAGAAAAAGAAGAGAACACACACAAATAAATAAATTCAGAGATGTGAATGGAAACGTCACCACGGAACCAAAAAAGATTCAGAACATTTTAAGGGAATACTTCTCAAAACTTTATGCTAATAAGTATGAGAACATGGCAGAAATGGACCTTTTCCTAGCAAATATTGAAATGCCAAAACTAAACCAAGATGAGTTAAACCATCTTAACCGGCCAATATCAAGCATTGAAATAGAAAGAGCAATAAGAGAGCTCCCAGCTAATAAAATCCAGGACCAGATGGTTTTACAGCAGAATTCTACAAGGCCTTCAAAGCAGAACTCACACCAATACTCCTCCAACTCTTCAATGAAATTGAAAGAGAAAGTTTACTACCAAACACATTCTATGAAGCCATCATCACCCTCATCCCCAAAACAGGCAGGGACTCATCAAAGAAAGAGAACTATAGACCCATTTCTTTGATGAACATTGATGCAAAACTTCTCAACAAAATTTTGGCCAATCGACTTCAACAATTCATCCAAAAAATCATACACCAGGATCAAACAGGATTCATTTTAGTGATGCAAACCTGGGTCAACATACGCAAATCAATTAATATTTTTCATCACATCAACAGGAGCAAGGATAAGAACCACATGGTTATATCAATAGACCCAGAAAAAGCATTTGACAAGATCCAACACCCCTTTATGATGAAGGTTTTGGAAAAATTAGGAATCCATGGAAGATTCCTCAATACAATAAAGGCTGTATATGACAAACCTACAGCCAGCATTATACTTAATGTTGAAAAACTAAAGCCATTTCCTCTTCTCTCAGGAACAAGACAAGGATGTCCACTCTCTCCACTTCTCTTCAACCTAGTATTAGAATGCCTCGCTACAGCAATAAGACAAGATGCAGACATAAAGGGGATCCAAATAGGGAAAGAAGAAATAAAAACTCTCCCTCTTTGCAGATGACATGATCTTGTACTTAAAGAATCCCATAGACTCCACTCCCAAATTACTCACGGTGATTCAAAACTTTGGCAAAGTAGCAGGGTATAAAATTAACCCTCAAAAATCAATGGCTGTTTTGCATGCCAACAATGAGAAAAGTGGGGCTGAAATTAGGAAAGCAACTCCATTTGTGATAGCCCCACAGAAAATAAAACACCTAGAAATTAACTTAACCAAAGAAGTGAAAGGCCTCTATGATGAACTTTAAAAACTTGAGAAAGGTTATCAAAACAGAACTTAGAAAATGGGAAAAACTCCCATGCTCCTCGATTGGAAAGATTAACATTGTGTAAATGGCAATACTTCCAAAGGCTATCTAAAAATTTAATGCGATACCTTTCAAAATTCCAACCTCGTTCTTCAAGGAAATAGAAGAGGCAATCCAAAAATACATATGGAACAATAAAAGACCCGAATAGCAAAAAACACTCCTCATCATAAAGACCACGGCTGGAGGAATATCAAAACCAAATTTCAAACTCTACTATAAACCAAATTTCAAACTCTACTACAAAACAGCTTGGTACTGGCACAAGAACAGACTTCAGGACCAATGGAATAGAATTGAAAACCCAGAAATGAACCTACAGACCTAGAGCCATCTAATCTTTGATAAGGGAGATTAAAAAAATAGAATGGAAGAAAGAGAGCCTCTTCAGTAAATGGTGCTGGCAAAATTGGTTAAGGACTTGTAGAAAACTAAAGCTAGATCCTTATATATCACCCTGTACCAGAATCAACTCTAAATGGGTCAAAGACCTCGGAGTCAAAGCAGATACTCTGAAAACATTACAGGATGGAATAGGAGAAACCCTAGGTCTCAATGGCACAGGCCGAAATTTTCTGAATAGAGACCCGGAAACACAACAAATCAAAGAAAGGTTGGACAAATGGGATTGCATGAAGTTGCAGAGCTTCTGCATCGCAAAGGACATAGCTAGCAAGATCAATAGAAAGCCCACGGATTGGGAGAAGATCTTCACTAGCCATACAACGGACAAGGGTCCCATATCTAAAATATACTTGGAACTCAAAAAATTAAATCCTCCAACAACAAATCCTCAAAGAAACAACTGCCCAATAAATAAGTGGGCTAAAGACTTAAAGAGAAACTTCTCTGAAGAAGAAAGAAGGATGGCCAATAGACACATGAAGAAATGCTCAACCTCCCTAGCCATATAAGAAATGCAAATCAAAACAAAATTGAGATACCATCTCACCTCAGTTAATATGGCCAAAATCAAGAACTCTAACAAAAACAGATGCTGGAGGGGATGTGGACAGAAGGGAACCTTACTTCACTGTTGGTGGGAATGTAAACTTGTTCAACCAGTTTGGAAAGTAGTATGGAGGTTCCTCAAAAGACTCCACATAGAGCTCCCCAATGACCCAGCAATCCCACTTTTGGGCATTTACCCAAATGTTTACAAACAAGACCACACTAAAGCCACCAGCACAACCATGTTTATTGCAGTATTATTTACTATAGCTAAGATATGGAACCCCCCCGATGCCCCTCAGTAGATGAATGGATCAAGAAAATGTGGTATATATACACAATGGAATTCTATGCCTCCATCAGAAAGAATGACATTGTCCCATTAGTTAGGAAATGGAAAGACTTGGAAAAAATATATTAAGTGAAGTAAGCCAAGCCCAAGGAATCATAGGTCCCATGGTTTCCCTTATTTTCAATATCTAGTATATGTATGAGTCAAGCAGAAAATGCCAGATAAGTTGATGTTAGGAAAATGAACCCTAAGATATGTATTCAAATGTTTATTTCTTTCACGTGATTGTTTCTAACACATTAATAAGATCATTTCTTTGTTCCTTTTATGTCCCTCACCCACAGTATAACCCCTGCTTTCACTGTTTTCATGTCGTTATAATTTGTGGAGGGTTAGGGGAAAAACAAGTCGTTTAAATAAGGATACAGGTCGGCCCATTGCAACAATAAGTACAAGTTGTCATGAAGAAAACGAACTTTACAACTTTGGTGGTGGGGGGAGGATTGGGTGGGTGGGCGGTGGGAGGATGGGAAGAGATGGGAAGGGGAAACAAAGGAGGAGGCTACAATGCTTAATAAGAAATATACTCATTATCTTGCCCATGTAATTGCAACCCTTCTGTACAGTATTTTCACAGTAAAAAATAATAAAAAAATTAAAAAGAAAGAAAAAAAAGCCTAGGACCAAATGGATTCACAACAGAATTGTATAAGACCTTTAAAGAAGATACTCCTCAAGCTCTTCAGAGAAACATAGAAGGAGGGAGCTATCCCAAACTCATTCCATGATACCAATAACACACTCATCCCCAAACCAGGCAAAGACCCAACAAAAAAAGAAATACAGGTCAATTTCCTTGATGAACACAGATGCAAAGTTCCTTAACAAAATTCTAGCTAACAGAATCAAGAAACACATAAAAAAATACATACACTAAAACCAAGTAGGCTTCATCACAGAGATGCAGGGATGGTTTATCATACGTAAGTCAATAAATATAATCCAACACATCAACAGAGCCTAGGTCAAGAATCATATGATTATCTCCACAGATGCAGAAAACGGTTTTGTTAAAATTCAACATTCATTCATGCTAAAAGCTCTGGAGACAATAGGAATAGAAGGAACATTTCTTAAAACATTAAAAGCCATTTATGACAGACCAATAGCTAATACTATACTTAATTGGGAAAAGCTACAACCAATTCTCTTAAAATCAGGAACAAGGCAAGGATGCCCACTGTGTCTACTCCTGTTCAATATAGCCCTGGAAAACTTAGCCAGGTCAATAAGGCAAGAAAAAGACATTAAAAGGATATGCATAGGGAAAGAAGAAATTAAACTATACCTTTTTGCATATGACATGATACTATACCTTCACAATCCCAAAAACTCCATCCCCAAACTCTTAGAAATCAAAAATCACTTCGGCAATGTAGCAGGATACAAAAATCAATCCAATAAAATCAGTTGCCTTCCTGTACACTGACAATGTACAAGCAGAGAGGGAAATAAAGGAAGAAACACCATTCACAATAACCTCCCCTAAAATAAAATATTTAGGAATTAACCTAACCAAAGATGTAAAAGAACTATTTAATGAAAACAATAAAAAGTTAAAGAAAAAAATTACAGAAGACACTAGGAAATGGAAAGACCTCCCATGTTGTTGGATAGGTAGACAATATAGTGAAAATGGCAATACTGCCCCAATTAATATACAAATTCAATGCAATTCCTATTAAAATCCCAATGATGTACATCTCTGAAATACAGAAAACAGTCCAAAAATTCGTATGGAACCACAAAAGACCTAGAATAGCCAAAACAATTCTAGAGAATAAAGACAACATGGGAGGGATATCCATGCAGCACTTCAAACTCTACTATAGAGCCATAATAACAAAGACAGCATGGTACTGGCACAAAAACAGACCCGAAGACCAATAGAATAGAAGAGAAGATCCAGAAATAAATCCACATGCCTACAGTCAGCTGATATTTGACAAAGGAACCAAAGACAGACAATGGAAGAAACACAGCCTCTTCAACCACTGGTGCTAGGAAAACTGGGTGGCCACATGAAGAAGAATAAAAGTAGACCCCAGCATATCACCATACACCAATATTAACTCAAAATGGATTAAAGATCTTAGCATTAAACCTGAATCTTTGAAACCACTGCAGGCAGAGTAGGAGAGACACTTGAACTTATAGGCACTTATAGGCACAGGAAAGAATTTCCTGAACAGAGCCTCAGGCTCACAACAAATTGGAGTGAGACATGACAAATGGAACTACCTTACAATAAAAAGCTATAGCAAAGCTATAGCTGTAATGCTATAGCGATCGCAACCAAGCTAGAAAGACAACCAATTAATTGCAAAAAACTACTTACCAGCAATATATCCGACAAGGTGTTAATATCCAGTATATACAGGGATCTCAAGAAAGCAGGCCCTCCCAAACCTAACAAACCAATTACTTAAGGGGAAAGGGAACTAAAGAGAGACTTCTCAGAAGAAGAGATAAAAATGGCAAAAAAACACATTAGGAAATGTTCACCATCCCTGGTTGTAAAGGAAATGTAAATAAAGACAACCATGAGATACCACCTTACCCCAATCAGAATGTCCCACATCCTCAAGTCAGCCAATGACAAATGCTGGAGGGGATGCGGAGAAAGAGGAACCCTACTACACTGCTGGTGGGAATGTACATTTATACAACCACTTTGGAAAACAGTCTGGAGAGTCCTAAGAAAGCTAAATATTGACCTCCCTTATGACCCAGTCATACCACTTCTAGGCTTCCATCCTGAACAACAGGAACCAGTATACAAGGACACACGCACCTCCATGTTTATTGCGGCACTGTTTGTAATAGACAGGATATGGAAACAACCCAGATGTCCCACCACAGATGAATGGATCCCAAAATTGTGGTATCTATTCATAATGGAATATTATTCAGTCATTAGAAATGACAAAATAATGGCATTTGCAGGGAAATGGATGGAGCTAGAAGGTGATCATGTTGAGCAAAGAAGCCAAGAGCATTGAGACCAACAGTACATGGTCTCCCTGATAAGTGGATGTTAAAACCAAAATGTTAGGTAATATGACATATTTAACAGGACTTCGGAAACAAAGGACTTTCACTCATCTGGTCAAATCTCTACTAAATAACCCCATGCTGCTGATCACATGTATGGTATATACGTGTACAATGAAGGGGAACCAGGAAGATGACATAGAACTAGAGGAAATCAGGGAAAAATCCATTAGTTGCACTGGACATTGACCAACATGAACTAAGCAAGTTAATGGCAGGGATAGAAGGAAGGGAACAAGTGGGAAAAAGGGAACAGCTGATGTTATGCAAAACAAAATAAATGTACATACCAACCAATATGGAAGAAATAACAGTATCGCAAAGCTCATGGAACTCATAAATGTTATAGACTGTGATAGACAATTTTCTCCAGAAATGTTAGAATGTGTTTGTGATTTTAACTGAATGTCAATAAACCACAATACTGTGAAATTAGGGAAATTATGTAACCACTTAATTACAATAAAAAAGCAAAAACTCTCCAGAAATCATTATAGATATATACAACTAATTCTTGAATACATTTTGACATCAAAGTAAGGCAATTGACTTGGAAGACTTCCATGGAATCCATGAATTGTTGCAGCAAGCTATTGTTAGTTGGATTGTGAAAATATTTTGTATGGAAACAGAATGAAATGGCATTTTTGAAATTTAAGAAACTTAACCGAACCATTATGACTTAGGAGAGCAATTTGTACAGCCTTCCAAAACTTCAAAGAGGAAGTGATACATACTTATCCTTTTGGCAATATCAAATACAGTTTCTTCCAAGTTGTTCTTCAGACCTGATTTGACATAATGGTTCAACAGAAGCAGATCCAACATGTCTTTGCTATCTCTACTTCCATCAGCAAGATGCAAGGGGGCCCATTGGTATCTCCATCATGATGAAGTAAGAAAAAAGCCACTCTAGTATTATTCCACATATAAGCACTGCACAGGGTTGTCCAGCCACCTACAGTTATTGCATGAATATCTGCCGCTTCAGCCACCAACTCACAGACAGTGTCTAAGTGTCCACTGTAGACTTCTTGATGAATATGTGTATACTCATCGTCATCCCTAGTATTCACATGAGTGGCCTTTTTGGAAAGTAGTCTCCGCACTGTAATAACCTGATTATTTTCAGCAGCCAAAAGAAGAAAGTTGCATGGATCTTTCTCCATTTTTTCTTGCAATTGATACCATTCCTCACTTTTTCATCATATTCCTCGTCTTCATCAGAATTGCCTAACCAGAGACTTTGAGTGACAGTGGGAATGAGGTGTCCAAGTATTTCCTTAATAGTTCAAGTTAGTTGAACTGTTCAGAAAAATCCGGTGAATTTTCTGCATCTGTTTTTTCACCATGATTTATTTTCCCTTTTTACATTTTTACTATTCGAAATTATTCTAACTGGAGAGTAGGGAATTGATGGAAGCAGAGGAAAGATTTTCCTCCGTATTCAAAGATACAGACTGAAAATAAGGACCAGTGGTGTCTTCATGTGCAGCTTATTCTAGGAATGAGAAAAGATGAAATAATGCCTTCTATATAAATGATTTGGGAAATGGCAGAGCAGAAAGTAAAATGATGCAACCAAAAATATAAAAGCAAAATAAATTACGATAATTATAAAGCAATCCTATTATCTATGAGAAACATTAAAGAGAGAGGAAGAGAGACAGATTGCAATGACCTAGATAGCCACAAATGCATGCCTCTGATCAAGTTATAGAGCAAGCAGAATTTTATGTTTTAAAAAGATGGAAATAGAATTTATGTATTTACTTGAATTTGGTAAATACATTTTTAGCAGCCTACATGAAGAGACATAGGTTTAATCATATTGCAGACAAGAATCTAAATCCTTGATAATTCTAGGAACAGATCTGAATGAAATCAGTTGAATCACACTTTTCATGTACAATGAAGGAATAGGTCCAGGCTATGAAAGCAGCAAGAGAAGGCAGGCCGATTGTATCTGTGACAAAACTTTGTGGAAAATGATATTGAGGATTACTTACTGTTGATCCACTTGCACTGGAAGCATGATTCTGAACAATTGCTTGCTGATTCTCAACTATTTCTTTGATCATTATATTCTCCAAAAAGAAAAAGTGAGATTTAATTGATAGCAAAGGACTACTAATACATTTTGATTTCTCATTAAGCACCTTCAATCATTGAAACCACATGAAGACAATAGACAGGCCTACTTTTTTAGATGAAAACAAGTGTCTTAAAAAAACAAGGAATGTAAGTAGTAAAGGACTTCTATTTTAGTACTTCATTATACATTTTTTTCTAATGTTGGGTACCAATAAATAATGGATCTATTAGAAAGGTCTTAAAGCTCATATGTCCAATTGTGAGTTCTCTTATACTATATCATGGTATTTTTTGTGTGTGTTCTTAAGAAGAAATTTACATTACTAACTTGAATTTCTGACAGGACAGTATCTTCACTGTACATCTTGCTTCTATACTCTCATTTTTAAATTACTATCTAAGTATGTGCATTAGATAACTATAGAGGAAAAATAGAAGCCACACTGGTGGCTCATGTCATTAATCCTAGCTAATCAGAAAGATGAAGTCTGAGCATTGTGGTTTGTAACCAGACCAAACAAAAAAAAGTCCATTAGATTCTGATTTGAAATAAACCAACAAAAGCTAGAACTGGAGCTGTGGTACAAGCAGTAAAATGATATCCTTGAGAAAACTAAAACAAAAAAATAACAAATTCTGGGACAGAGACAGGCCCTGAGTTCAAGCCTTAGTATTAGCACCAAACAAATGATTTAATTAATTAGTTAATTAAGTAATTAAATATAAATTAAGTGGTCACATGTGGATAGGCAGGTAAAATGTAACATCCGTGGTGACTGGATTGTGTATTATTTTCTAGTAAGGCAAATTATCATTTGTACTAATCATTAATTTTTTATTTGAACTTTTTTTGAACAATAAACCTTGAATTTAGCATGCATGTATAGGTGTGTGTACATGTGTGCATATGTGTGTATTTGTATATGTGTGCATGTGCTGTTGCAATGTTGCTTGCCAATGTGGACAGGGTGAGGCTGAAAAGAGCTAAATTTGTTGCAATGTTTTTATGTATCAGTATTCTGTCATGTCATTTCAGTTGGACCACCCTTTTGTACATTTTATTTGTCAAATAATATCATCAGAATCAAAGGATTTACAATATTAAGTTAGATGAAAGAGAACGCTTTCAGCTCTTATTATATGTTAGGTGAGAAGATTCAGACATATTTAGGTAGTAAATTAGAGCTGGAAGATGATTGTCGGAACAAAATATGTATTTGACTTCTTAAATTTGTTATACTTTTAACATATGCTCATGGAGTAAGTTTGACCAACTGGACCAAATAGGTATTGCTCTCTGGTTATTCCCGTGAAACACAAAGTGGATAAACTCTTTCTGGCTTTCTGTTGAAAATAACTTTCTTTGTAAGATCATATCTATTCACACTAAGAGGTAATCAACCCAATATTTATCAAGTTTGAATATCCCATCATATTGACTGAAAATTAGTATTGTTGATATGCTTGTTAGCTATTCCTTTCAAAAACAAACAAACCAAAAGCATGTGTCATCTTTAGATAGTGGATGTATCTGAAGTTGTTTTGTACATGCAAAGGGCTAATGGCTCTTTTGTGGGAGTAACTATGGCAACTTAACAAATAAGGCTTTTTGAATATCTTTTCCAATATGAATAACATCCCAGAGTGAGTCTTGCAATTTCTGAAAACCCTTTGAATATTTTAGTATTATTTCAGTTCATTCACTATGGAGCTAAAGACATTTCTGAAATAAATATTGTTAAGATCTGAAAATGTATGTGGGTATATAGGCTTTTTATGCATCATCTTATGAAAATCCAGTTTTTATGAAACTAAATAAAATAGAATAAAAGAATGTAAGTGAATTTGGTAAGCTAATTATTAGTTTAACTTTGTTTTCTATTAACACAGTCCATTGAATGTAGATGATGCAGTTAAATTACTTCCTTTGTGTTTCTGTACTTCAGTTATTTTTCGTATCATTGTAGTTATGGGAGTGAATTTGTAGTATAAATAAAGGTCCTTTAAAATGATTAGGATTAATCTTGTGCTTTGTGTCCTACTCCCAAGAAAATGAGTTATTTTCAACTGTTAATAGTTTATAATTGAATCTTCACAAGAAAAATTTAAAAATGCAGTAGTATTGATGACTTTTTAAACCAATTGTATGGACAAGTTGGAGAGTCTTTAATTCATGCTTCGGTCTTGGTGTCTATGATTTTTAATCCCTTGTTGCTAACATTAATGATAACTCAGACGGCATTTTGGGGTATATGAAAGGTAAAATATTTATCTGGGGTCAAAGGTGATTTTTATATCAGTCTTGCTTTAATAACATTTTAAAGTAGTATATTTCTCTCAGAATGTTTGGTATAAAAAGCAATCAAAATACTTCTAATGGTAAAGAACCTAGGTGAGCTACAATGTGGAAATGATTGGTCCATAACACCTGCAGTCTGTTTCCATCAGGAATTGGGCAGGACACTCTTTCGGTATGACTGTGTTAAACAGAAATGGGATCCCCAGGCAGTGCAGTGTTGAGTGAAGGGATAGATTATGATTTCTACTATTTTGAGCTAGAAATCAAGAATGTTATACTTTAGCAGTTCCTTTCACCAGTAATGTATAAATTGTTTATGAACTTGGAGTTTGCATATCATAGCTACCTATTTTCTAACAAAGATAAAGTCAAATATAATTAGAGTATACACAATAATTCTGGGAAATTTTCCTAGAATTAGTAGACTAAGTGCTGGTATTTTAGTCATAAAATAAAATGAGGTTATTTGATACAGCAGGAGATGGGCCTCAGGCTAACACTTACCATGTGTGCAATGCTGTACTAGTAATTCCAATTCTGAAGACGTCAATACCATCATCTGAGAATTAAAAATGGAAATAGTTCCACTTTATGGGATTATTGTGAGGATTAAGTTAGATACCATAGGTAAAGTACTTGGAAAAACTATAATTCATCATTTGATACTTTCTACCTGTTATTATTTCATGTGATGAAGTCTAAAAATTTTACTGTGATTTTTATATTGTGTCTATTTACAATAGGCAATGTGATATATTGATATTCATTGCATTGGTCAGTTTTCTGACATTATGAGGAAAATACCTGCAAAGAAAATTTCTGAGGAGGAAACTATTATATTGATTCATGGTTTAAGGGAATACAGTTGAAGATCAGATGTCTCCATTGTTTTTAATTATATTTTTATTAAATAGTTGTTCAAAGGAATTTCCATTCCACAAATCAGTTTATAAGTACAATGGATCTTTAATAACTTTCTTATACCCTTCCAAACCTCACCCCACTTTCATGTTTTCTAGTTTCATACTATCTGCATTGAATATTACGCCTTCACTCTCTTCCTCCATAACTCTCTTTATTCCTTCCCTTTGACTTCCGCTCACATCTTTCAAGTGATAGATTCCTGGTATTAATTTTGTTGGATTAAAAGTTCAATTTTATAAGAAATTACACCTTTTAAATACTCCTCTGCAAATAGCATGCTTTGGTTAATACTGTTGTGTAATTGTAACCCCTCTGTATGGTATTTTCACAATAAAAATCTCAGTTTTATGGTCAATAGATTTTGAAAAGGATGCCATGACTTTATGAAATAAAAATAGAATTTTAAATGGTTGTTGTGGCACTATTGCCTCCCTCTATTTAAAAAAATTTCTTAGACTACTACCTCAATCCTTATACAAAAATTTGAAGTTTTTAAATAGAAGATGATTATCAAACTAAATGTGAGATGTAAAAACATAAAACATAAACATAAAAACTCATGGCATTGGATCAGTAAAAGTTTCTAAAATATGACATGGAAAGCATTAGTGGGTACAGAAAAGCAAGAATAATCTGGATAATATCAACTTATAGTCTTTCATAATTCAAAGGACAATATAACAGAAGTGAAAAAATATCTAACAGATAGAAGACACATAATTGTTAATGCTACAATGTTAATGCTACAATGATTCTGAGTCTAAGTATTTTTATATCTTCTAATTCTATATAACTTTTCCCAAAATATAAAGAATATATGTAGATAGTAGGAGCATATAAAATAAGTTCCTCTTTAGTATCCAAGAAATAATAAAGAGAAAACTCACTAGTAGGACTATAATATAAAAAGGTGACACAAAATATAGTAATGCACTTGTAGAGAAATTGATATACTCCACATAGCAAATGAATTTGTATAATACTTCAATCATTAAAGCAAGCAAGTTTTCAAAAGGTCAAAGAGAATTGAATAGGTTCTATCCATTACACGTCTATGTATGTATTAAAGAGAAGTAAAAAACTTGTTTGGACAGGGAATGTAGTTCATTGAGATTGCACTTGAATACTTTGTGTGAGACCCTGAAAAATAATCCCCAAAACCAAATTTTGAAAAGGATCACTATCGAGGATGTATGCTGGACAAATTCCTGTAAATAAATCTTATATCTACTTTAATGTCTGTTCTAAAATTTACAGCATTTCTATTTGAAGAAAAGCAAATTTGTGAAAATTTTAGGCTTGGAAAACCTATGATTGTGCAATTCACTTCCAAATCACTAAAATGCATACAATAAAAGGAGATAATATATTTGAGGTGAATTACATGTCAGCAAAAAAAAAAGCTATTGTTAAAATACTTCACACAAAATGTAGAATACGCAAGAAGATATTTTCTGTGTTTGCTTATAAACTTTGTAAACTGCAACATTTAAAACAATAATATGATTTCTGTTCATTTTAAGTATTTTTAATTGTTTATTTTAAGTTTATTCAGAGATAACTAAATCAAAAAGTGTATCTGATAACTGGAATACCTAGGAATTAAGCAACACTTATAAATAATTGTTAACCTTTTCTGGAAGAAACTTTTGGCAAATGATAGAAGACACAAATCTATGCATCTCCATCTTATGAAAGCCATATGTTACTTGGTCAATCCAATTGTTTTTCTCTACTTTGCTAGGGAAAAAGTATTCTCAAGATAAGAGCCAATGGCAGTGAAAAGAAACAAAATACACTATCATCTTGATTTATTTGTGAAAGTAACAAATGAAATAAAACAATTCCACTTAAGGGACTCCAATATTAGTATCTATGAAGATGTTCCTGAATGCCAACATCCATTGAAATTTTGGAATTTTAATTTCTATGTACATATGAAAACTAGAACAAGAAAAGAAATATAGTCTTAAAGCAAACCAGCCGTGGAATAATTTTCTCAATTGCTTTGAAATTACGTAAGAATTGATACTGCTTTCCATTGGAAACATTTAAAAATGTTTATCATTTATTATAATTCAAATATAAAGCAAGAGTAATTTAATATAATCATTATAAATATCATAAAAGAGAATAACAAACCAGTCCCAATATATTAACTACCCATCATTATTCTTAATTCCTAATCATTACCAAAATATCTTAAACAATCTAAATAGTCACGTCTTTAATATAAACGTAAATATTCTATACTTTTTACTTAACGTTTTCCAGCGGCTTGTATTCATGTTTCTAAGAAAGGTTCACAGCAATTAAAAGATGCTTTTGTGAAATGAATGTGATACATTTTGTTGTTGTTGTTATTGTTTTTTGAAAGGCCTGGGCATTATCCCTAAGCCTTTTATCTTCAAGGAGAGCAATCTACAACTTGAGGCACAGAGCTAATTCATGTTTTTAGTGGTTAATTGGAGATAAGAATCTAACAAGTACTTTTCTGTCTGGGCAACTTTCAAACACATTTCTAAGATCTCATTACTCAGAATAGGTGGAATTATAAGAGTGAGTCACTGGCACTTTTTGATGTACTTTTATTTTAATTATGTTTTAAGATTTTTGTTTCACTATAGTGTACATCATTCTACCCATAAATTTAGATATGTATATATTTCTGATGACAATCTCTAAAAATTTCATTCTACACATAACATTAATATATATATATATATATATATATATATATATATATACACATATATTTCTGAAGACGTACTCACTCTATTTTTTGCTACTATTTTTGACCTTTTACATTTCAAAGATATACAGTCTATTTTTCTAAAAGTTTCCTAGAATAAAATAACTAATATTTCAATAGAAAGTAGAGCTTTTACTTTCAAGGGAATTTTAGATACACATATGACTTTGTAGTAATATTTATAGTATATTACTTGAAAAAGTTCTGTCCAAACTCTTAAATATTTGTTTGTAGTGAGGGGAAGAGAGAAAGTTAATTCATACTGGTTAGGAATTAGCAATGCTTCAAAAATCTATTCCATAATTTGTTATAAATACATAGTCAAGCTACCTGATATGGTTTAGTTTTTTTTTTGTTTCTTTATTTGTTCAAAATTTTAATATGGATGCATGCACAGTGTTACCATTAAAAATATTAATCAAAAGAAAAATAATAGCAAAATCATAGGCACATATAAGATTTTCATTAATTAGTACTTATGATGCTAATAATAATTTTGATGAAGATGATGATGATGACCACAGTGTAGCCTGACAATGATAAGGTGATTGAAAAGGAAAAAAAAACTTTACACTTCTTTGAAGCTAGTGTTCCCACATTGAATACATAGTTATAATAATAAACTGAATTGGATTACATACAACAATAACAAGAGGAGAGTTTCTATACCAAGAAATAAAATTACATTAATAGGTAGAGACAGTAAAAACCCTAATGTTATTCCTGCAGTCTCTCTAATGTATACTCACTTTTCTTGCTGGTATTGTGTTCTTATAAATAAAATTTTTTACTTCCACATTTTGATGGACTAAGAATAGTGTTCAATTCAGTGTGATTAATTCAAATAACATTGTCTTATAGGTAATATTCAATAACAAATGTTTCTAATAATTTATTAAGAGTATGTCCTTCAGTACAGCTGTAAACACGTGACACAATTTACATAATACCACTTACATATCTGAAGTTACCACAAAATGACATAGGCCGTAGTGCCAGGTGTTAAAATTTATTTTTATTTCTGCATAAAACAACTTTTAACTTCATACCAACAAACTAAATTTGACTCTTTCCTTATTTGTAAGCTAAAGTGGAAAATGTAAGGGTTCTTCACTTTTTTTTCTTGTTCTAGAAGTCAACAAATATTCTTCAATATTTCTGGTAGATTACATCCATTTACAGATGAGAAATGTAAGGCAAACAGTCAATGTAGTGAGTAAATAATGATACTAGAATTTTTGTCTGGGCTCTTCACTCTGTGTGCTTACAAACAGAGTAATTTGGTGGTGGAGAGGACCAATATGAAAAGACTCTGGGGAAAAAAAGCATAATTTGTAAGCGGTTGTTTTAGGACTAGTTTACCAGTGATGAATACTTGTAACAGGCTGGTGTCATGGGCATAAAAAGGAGTACATAGAAATTGCATTAGTGACAGAAACTGAGAAAATCTTAATCATTCATCTTATCTAAGGGGAGGGTAAGAAAGGTAAAAAGAAAGGTAAGAAATCTAAAATGCATCCACATCTCTGACTGGCAACTGTTAGTTATATTCTTGGTGAAAAGGACTACAGATGGAAAATATGGACTTAGAGAAAAAAACTCTCAGTTCTAAGGTTTATGTTAAAGAGATGCAAATATATGTCTGTTTAGACATCATCAAAATATCCACGACCTTGAATATGCAAAAGAATAATAAAATCGGGGGCATTATTAAAGTGAGGAGGAAAAGGAAAATTCTGACACAAGTGTGAGCAATGTGAGCACCAGTGTGGACAAGATTGGATGAAAGAGATAAATAAGGAAACAAGAAATAAACACAGATTTACAGAAGTAAAGGAAGGAAAGAATTTGCAGGAATATTTTGAAGGAAATATTCTACTTGGATTTGAAAAGTAAAAGGACATAGATAAGTTCAATAAGAACAGTGTTTTGGTGAAAGTCATATTGATAAAATTTTGTGATATGAATGTGAAGCTATAAAATTTTGGATCCATGAATTCAACAGATCCTGTTGATTTTAAATGCTGGGAACAAATGCTTTTATCCTGACCTTAGAAGAATTATACAGTTATAACTCTCATAAACTTTCCTTAGAGGTATTTTGTGAATATGTTTCAAGACTGTTTAGACAGGAGATTAGAGATTGAACTACAGCACAGACAAGCCTAATTTGTCCTACAGTTCCAGTGAGTGATTCATGTATCTACATCAGTTTGGGATTTTATTGAAATATTGTTTGGATATCTTATCAGCCTAATCATCACAAATGTAGGACAAGTAACACCAAGTATTAGGTTAAACATACAGCTTTACTGATGTGACTGAAGACTCCTTGAATTGATTCTTCTTTATAACAGAAAATGCCTCAATAAACATTAACAAATCATAACTGCCATATACCTTATTGAAATCTAATTCTTGTTAGGGATATCTCCATGCTTAAGTAACCCTGTCAATCAACCTGCCACAAATTCTTTTTTTGGGGGGGGGAGGGGGAGTCCGGTCGTGGGGCCTGAACTCTGGGCCTGGGCGCTATCCCTCAGCTCTTCAGCTCAAGGCTAGTGCTCTATCACTTGAGCCACAGCACCACTTCTGGCTTTTTTCTTTTTGCTTATGTGGTACTGAGGAATCGAACCCAGGGCCTCATGCATGCAAGGCAAGCACTCTACCACTGAGCCACATTCCCAGCCCCTGCCACAAATTCTTATATGTAGGAAGTGCTATAATAAACTTCAAGCTTTTATTGAATGGAAGAGTTCAGACATTAACCTCACCATTTAATCCAAATCTTTCATTTTCTCATGCACATTGGCTAATAGGGAAGAATTCTGATATAACAATAATACAATGGTGACTTGAATTAACACAACTTCTAGGATCTAGTATTAAATTGATTACTTACTAATTAGCTCCAAATTTTGTGGATATTTATATTTCTCCTGGGAAAACTAATGAGCTCCAAGCAAATTTCCCTAGGGAGGCTTTCACTTCTAATATCACTGTTTGTCCAAACTGCTTTAAATTCTACACCCTCTAATGTGGGCATAGGGTTATACTGTGCAATTTTTTCCTCAGAGAGTGAGTACTACCCTATTGTTTATCATAGACAAAGTACCTTGATACATACACTGGGTGTGTGCAAACAAGAAGTGGTAGTTGAACAATGTTCTTATTAGTAGTTTATAAAGATGAAATTGAAATAGAGCAACTATGAACTCAAAAGGAATGTGCAAAAAAGATAAAGACACAAAGTAGAATGTGCCAAGGAAATGCTGAAGTATAATTTCAAATAACGTACTCACATTTGAGGGTGTGTTCAAAGTACAGCTTCAGACAATGCAGTTGGATATCTTGGGGGAAAAACTGCTTTAAACTATTTTGGGATAATTGTACAAGTAGAAGCCCCTAACTCTGACTCTAATCAGCCACAACATCTTCAACTTATGGACTATTTTCCAAGTGCAATGTGATAAAAAGAGGGCTCATCACAATTAGTGTTCTGGTTGAAGTAATGGCAATCACATAACTTTTCTTATAAGTCTTTATTTTGGAGCATTAAAGTAGGAAAAAGCCAAGTAAATATTTTGCATGTACCTAAATTAAGTGGGACGTATTATATTGGTCTCCTTTTAACTGGGAAGTTATAGATTATTTCTTCTTATACTCTAACTTGGAACAATGATCTGCTGTCAGTTATTTCTTCTCTTCCTCTTCTTTTGCCCTTCCACTTACATAGTTTTTATTTAAAGAGACATACTTGAATTTGCATTTCTAAATTCTTCAAAATTATCTGAATTTCTTCATATTTCTGGAAGCCTCCTAAATATTTCTCAAGGGAATAATTTGTCACAAGCATTTTTATCCTATATGATGTCTTCCTGCCTAACTCAGTGCAAGAAATACATTAGACTTATTCAGGTATCTCAACACTTGTCCCACCATCAAAAACTATCTTACTTAGAAATCGTGATTTTAGTATATCTGGGGAGGTGGCATCTGTCATTTTTGTATGACCCTAATGATACTTACATGCAATCATGATTTAAACCAATATGCCACTCAGAAGATGAACAAATCCATTAAACACACACACGGTGGAATTCTATGCTTCCAATTAATAAGGAAATGGAAAGACTTGGAAAAATCCTACTAAGAAAAATAAGCAAGACACAAAGAAACAGATTCCATGGTTTTCCTCATGTGTAATAATTAGGTAATGGCTAAGATAGTCCTAGCGGATGAGCAGAACGGCTCAATAGTTATGTATATATAACCATATAAGAGGATGCTGAGCAAAATGAACTCCTAGACATGGAAAGAGAGGTTTTTCTTTGTGGTTATTGTTTTTACAGTACCATGTGATTTCTTTTAGGACAAAGGGCAAACCAATGCAATAGCAATACTCACAAGACAACATGTAGGATATTCACATTACAACTTGTGAGGGATATTGGGGTGAAGTAAAAGTGTGAGAAAAATGAGGGAGGGCATAAAAAGTTCGACTTTTAGATATTCACTACCTTACAATTACTGCAACACCTTCTATATACCACCTTGACAATAAAATTAAAGTTAAAAATAAGCTACATAAAATATAATTTCACTATATTTCTATAGTAAATGATATTCTATGTGTATTACATTTTTTTAAAAAATGAACAATATTTGGCTTCTAATTTGAATTAATTGCCCCTTTCTTTTTCAGATGGTCATCAACTTGAATGCTATCAAACTATACAAACGTTACAGAATATACTTGCCATTATTTTTTTAAAAAACATTATTTTAATATTGCCTCATATTAAATAAAAAATAGTTCAATTCTCTGAAAACTCCTAATTATTAAAACTGAATATTTGTTAAGAGGACAGAATATATGTGTTCTACTAACTACTCATTTTTAAATTCTGAGTATGCCATACCAGAGATATTTAAAACAGTGCCTGTACGCATTTTATCTAATTCTGCAAGAGATGCAATTTCCAATGGGGCATTACATATTTAAATGTCAACAGAGAAACTAGCCACATTCTGGTAGAAGATAAAACTATGAAGTATCTATAATAATTAATTCCTCTAGAGTAAACATTTGTTCATCATAGTAAGCTATTATTTCAATGACAATCAATAGCAAAATTTTATGCAGTAAAGTCATTCTAGCCCAACAGTTTCCACCTTGTAAGCTGCACCTTAAAATTCCCTAAATTCACAGCATGACTAGCTTATCACTATTGTGAAAAAATTCTACAATTCTGTTAATGTTATACCCTTTTCATTGTTGAAAGAACACTACACTAAATTTTGCTGCATCGTTTTTCGTCAAGTGGTATTCTTGAGATCAGAAAACTTGAAAATATTATTTATACTTATCTTTTCGTCTACCATAGATATTCAAGAGGGAAAGATCTGTATATTATGGTTCAAAGCCCACCCAGCCAGGAAGGTTCCTTAGATTCTTATCTCCAATAAACTGCTCAGGAAAAGCCAGACACAAGTAGCACTGAGGATCTAGTGGTAGAGCAGTATCCTTGAGCAAAAAACAGGCTCAGGGACAGTGCCCAGGCCCAGACGTCAAGCCCTAGGACAAACAAAACAACAAAAACAAAATGAAAACAAACCCCAAACCTAGTATGTTTCTCATTGTATACAGAGATATATAATTAAGGAAATTTCTTTCTATGTTATGTACAGGTAGAAGAAAAAAGATTTCAAACAATAATTCTCTTCATACCATGATACACAAAAGTCACAAAACATGGCTCTTTTTCTAAATTTATAAATTAATACCATCCATTTATTGTCAACTTTTTCTAGATTATTCACATTATCACGTTATACATCTACTGTTGGAATTATCTATAAACTAAGTCCTAATTACAACTCTCTTGAAAGAATATTCTAGACAAATAGAATGCCAGAATCATTTGTGAATTGGTAAATTAAAACTTCTACTTAAAAAGTATTTTGTAGTATCCTATAGAATATGAAATTACAAGCAAAAGATATTTATTTTAAATCTAAATTCTAATTTTGTAAGGTCTACAAAGTCCTACATTAGATAACTTTGCTGTTTCTCCTGGCTTAAGCTTTTGTATTCCTTCATTATTTCTTTGGAATCCAACAGAATGATGCTAAATTTTTAAAATTTTTGGTTCGGAATCATGACCGATTTTGCATCTAGAAGTATTCTGTAATGAAGAGAGCATTTAAAACATGACTGAGGATGATATATGAGTTGTATTTCAATAGGAAACTTGACTTCACAAAACATGAAAAAATTTGCCCAAACTTCCAACTGTGAATTCCTTTCTTGTTCTTTGGTTTGTTTTATTGAAACAAAATTATACTACCTAGTCCAGGGAAGGTATTACTATTTAATCCACTCTCTAATCTCCTGTATTAGTCTGAGTGCTAGAATTCCAGACTTGTATCGCATTGCCCTGCCATAGTTTGTTGGTTTATTTGATCGAGAAACATACTAGTAATTCTGAACTTCTCTGATGATCTTATCCACGACTGACTGTTCAAACTGTTTCTCTACAATTTTCAAAGATGTTCTAACATTTGACACAGGATATAAACATTTTCAGATGCACCTGCAGGGGTATCTGATTCATTCTTCCATGGATCCGATCCGTTTAATAATTATTACTTGGCTCTTTTACTATCTCTGGTCACTACTTATGTAATAGTCTCATGCTTTTGGGGGGAAAGTTCACTTGACGACTTTCTAATATTAAAAATTATCACTTGATTCTAGTCTTACTCAGGACATATTTTCTATTGTTTTCTAACTTTTCTACACATTTTGAGAATTGTTTCATATGTGTGTTTGCACATATAAGTGCTTCTGTGTGCATGTAAATGTTTGTATGTATGTATGCAAAATCCTCAGGCTATTATTCAGCACTCTTGTTCATAACTAGTATTCCATCACTTGGGCCATCATCCAATGCAGCTTTTGGCTGGTTAATTATAGGTAGTGTTGCAAAGATTGTTTTGCCCAGGCTGGATGCAAACTGAACTTTCCAGACTCTTTTATATTCTTAGTTTTTATTTTTTCCAGGAGTATTGTTTTAAACTACAAACATTTTTGTGAATGTAAAGTCTAACCTGTAGCCTAGATTTTTAACTCAAGAATTCATACAAAGATAGATGAACATACGCATTACACATCCTGAGTGTACACTGCTAGAAATGTGATATTAAGCCTGGTACTGGTGGCTCAAAATTTTAATCCTAGTTACTCAGAAGGTTGAGATCTGAGGATTGCAGTTCAGATCAAGCACCAGTACGAAAGTTTTCTGAGGCACTTAACTCCAATTAACCACCAGAAATCTGGAATTGGCACTGTGGCTCAAATGGTAGAGTTCTAACCTTGAGCTGAAGAGGGGAGGGACATCGCCCAGGCCCAGAGTTCAAGACCCACAACCATAAAAAAAAAAAACTGAAAAAGAAAAAGAAATGTGACCTTATCCACTAGCTCATTGCTACTATATTTCCTGCTCTCTCAACATTGCCTTTTTTTCCAGTTAAGTCCATGCTCTTATATCTGACTTGTTTTGGAACCAGAATTACTCTTCTGTTCTACTTTTTAAAAATTTGCATGATTAGCTACCATGATTTAGATCTAGTAGAAAACAAGAGTGGCCTCATCCTTCATGTTCCACTTAGTAGTAATGCTTTCCCTACATCACTCCCATAGATCTACATACTGGCCTTGGATTTATTGTTTCAAAGTTGTCTTACTTGAAGTGTCTTCTATAGTGTATTGAACCATTATAATTAAGCACAAAACTTCTTTTTCTCCTATTATTCCTATTGTTTCTCCTACTGCTAACTTATGTACACTTGGGAAATAATGCACAAAACACACTCACAAAAATTTTTCTGAGAATATTCTTCCCACATAAAATTGATCTTAATTACAGAGCACTTAGAAAATTTGAACTTAAATCAGTCCAAGATGTTTTTTCATGTTTTTTATTGTAAAAATGGTTTAAAGAGGGTCTAGAGTTACATAAGAAAGTTAATGAGTACATTATCTATCAAGCATTGTTACCTCCCCTTTGGTTTTTCTCCTACAATACTTTTCCTCCCCACCAACCTAACTCCCTTGTCCTCTCCTCAAGTTGTAAAGCTAATTTTCTACATAGTGCCATGTACAACTCATTGTTACAATAGGTCATACTGTATACTTGATTAAGCATTTTGTTATTTCCCTTCCCCTCCCCACATTAGAAAAATGTATATGCAAGATGCAGGTCTCTGACAATAAATATAGTGAAAATCGGGGTTATACCATGGAGGAAGAAAATAGAAGAGAAACAAAAAAATCACATACTACATGTTAGATACATTAAAAAAAATAACAAGCAAGAAAAAGCAAGTTGTGTCCCTATCTTGGGTTCCATTTCACTTAACATCATCTTATATGGCCATATGTACATGAATAAGGTTTTATAAGCCATGCAAATTCCATATTTTCTCGTTATGAAGTTATCTCTGAAACACATGTTACCTCATGTCCAAAGATATAACTAGTGCTATTTCAGTGAAGCCAGAAAATACTCATTTTACCTGGAGCAGCACCATAGATTGTTACTGGAACTAAGTGGAAGGAACTGTTATTGCAAGTGGAAACTGATCCCAAGAGAGGAATTGAACATAGAGAAATGACAAATTTCAAGGTAATTTGTGCTGTCCTTTTATGGTACAAGAAAAGAATCCAAGGCCTGAAGGAAACTCTGTCCCTGACTTTGTCAAGTGTGTCTTTACTTATATAAAACTTGTCTGTAAACTCCTAGTTGAGAGTATAACAAAAGGAAACAATATGCCATTTGAAGGCCAGCATAGAATAAAAGGAAATAAATTTGTTTTAAAAGTGTTCTCCTGCAAAGAACAAAGATTTGGGGGTTTTAAAGAGACTTATGCACGGATATTTCATTCCTGAGATGATTCTCCTGTTGCAGGAGTCAGTTACCCAATTCTTTAGTCTGATCCTGAGTTCTCCACAGCAATAAGGATTCCAAAAAGCAGGATCCAGTGAGTACGATCAGCAAAAGGAGCCTCTTCTCAAACCAGCGCTTTAAGGATAGTCTCAAAGAAATATGTGGTTTTTTTCATTTGCTTGTTTGTTTGTTTAGTTTGTGCTTGTTTGGGGGCTTGAATCCAGAGGGTGGACCCTGTCCCTGTACAGTTGCCTTTCCTGTCCACCTGCCCCCAAAGCTAGTACTCTACTGCTTGAGCCTAAACTCCACTTCTGGCTTTTTTAGTATTTAATTACAGATAAGAGTTAGACAGACTCTCCTGCCTGGGTTGGTTTTGAACTGAAATAGTAATAAATCCAATTGACTTCAACTGTATGGACTTCTCTTTTGAACCAAGAAATATTAGATGAAGTTTATTATAAAGCTAATATTTGACAATTTTTAAAAGAAGAGAATATGTCCAGAAAAGAAACCATAACTTAAATAACTCAACAATAATAGGTGCACTTAATCATTTTGGAATTATTTTTTCTACTTGGAAAGATTACTATTGACTTTGTGGTTCCTTTTGGGGAAACTTAAAGTCAAATTTGTACTTTTTTTGTTGGTCGTGGGTCTTTAACTCTGATACTGGACCCTGTCCTTCAGTTCTTCAGCTCAAGTTGAACACTCTGCCACTTTTGGTACAGCACCACTTCTGGGTTTCATTTGGTTAATTAAAGATAAGAGTCTCATGGACTTTCCTGACCAGGCTGGTTTTGAACCAGAATCCGGTGGTCTCAAATTTCTGAGTAGCTAGGATTATAGGTGTGAGTCACCAGCATCCATCTTATATTTGCATTTATGTGCACTTATTGACACTATGTAGACAAAGAATGGAAATTTGAATCAAATGATGACATTGCAAGTTTTCAGAAAAATTGAGGTAGCAATAAATTTATATCCTTTTCCATGTTGTTACATTAATGATTCATGTGTCATGGGACTCTTACATTAGCATCCTCTGCTGTCTGCATTTGTCAACTTAGTATCAGAAATTGTTCGTAGAGAAATATAAAAGACTGAGATTTTTAGAAAGCAAAGGAGTTCAGGTATGAAAGTACAGCATGGAAGGATATACAACCTATCACACAGAGATTAAGAATTATCCTAATTACTGGAATGCTAAAGGCAATGAGGAATAATCCTAGTTGATGACTAGTTCTTTAATAACCAAAAATGGTTCACTAGAACATTTTGTGGTATAACTTAGTTATTATCATTTATTCCTTCCATCTGGAGTTATTCTTTCTCTTCTGTAAAAACTATTAATTAGCCTCTGCCTTTTTGGTGCCATGACTTACCAAAAAGATTTCCAAATCTCACTTATACTACCCTTCTGATTGTGATTAGCAATGACCACCCAAAAGCCTGGAATCTTTGAATTTCCAGAATTAATCTTCACCTGACATCTAAGCACATTCTTTTCATTAATTGCCATGATTTAATGAACAAAAGTTTTTGTTTTGTTTTTTTTTTCAAAATTGTATACTAATATAGGTAAAATACGTGAATTAGGGACTATTGTCAGGTATCAGTATGGAAGGAGCAATGGTATATTTCAAGTATGAGTTGTTTATTTTGCATTTACTAACTAAATGTTTGTTGTTGTTGTTGTTGTTTTGCCAGTCCTGGGGCTTAAACTCAGTGATAGGGAATTATTCCTCAGCTTTTTTTTTTTTTGTTGTTGTTGTTCAAGGCTAACCCTCTACCACTTGAGACACAGCACCATTTCCAGTGATTCTTTTTCTGTTTATGTAGTACTGATGAATTGAACCAAAGTTTTCATGCATGCTAATCAATCACCGTACTGTGAAGCCACATTCCCAGAGCCCTAAATGACTTTCTTAAGATGGCATTAGTTTTTCATTCCGTAAATATGTATCATAATTTTAGCCCGAAATTTTTGCTAGAAAAGGTCATTGAACACAATACTGAGTCCAGTAAGTCTAGATGGACAATGAATAACCGGCACGGTCTAGCCAGAGCACAGAGGGGCTTACCTCATGGAGCTGGAACAACAGACTGAGCGAGACAACTCCTGACCCACAGCCCACCACCAGAATGAGAGGGCCACATTGGTTCCAGCCACATGGGGATGCTGGGCCACCTCCTCCAGCACCCATTCAATAAGTTCTTGAGAGAGAGAGAGAGAGAGAGAGAGAGAGAGAGAGAGAGAGAGAGAGAGAGAGAGAGCATCAGAATTACACTTAAGTCAGGCCTATAATCCTAAGTACACAGGGGACTGATATATGAGGACCATGGTTTATAGACAGCCTGGGCAGGAACATCTGTGAGACTCTTATCTCCACAGAACCACCAGAAAACCGGAAGTGGTGCTATGACTCACGTAGTAGAGAGCTAGCCTTGAGCTGAGGAGCTCAGGGACAGTGCACAGGCCCAGAGTTCAAGCCCCACGACTGACAAGAAGTGGACTTCCCACCACAAGAAGTGGACTGAATAGCACCCATTGTCCTAGGGAGCATGGCAGAGAAGTCAGGCCGAGCTTCCTGTCAGCTCTCTCTTTTTTTTTTTTATTATGAAGATGATATTCCAAGGGGTGGGTCACAGTTACATAAGTAATAAGTACTTTTTTACAGTGTTACCACTTCCTCATTTTTTCCTGCTTCCCCCAACCCTGATATCCCATTTCCCCAAAGTTGTAAGTTCATTTCTAACATAGTGTTTAGTGTATATCGCTATTGCTTTGGTTAATCTTTGTCCGAACGTTTCTGTGATTTCCCTTCCCTTCCCCAAATCAGATAAACTTGTATATAAGACAAAGGGTACCGCAATAAAAAAACAGTGACTACAGGGAATAAACCAAAATGGAAACAGTAAATAGAAATACATAAAAGCAGTTCACTATACAATCATCTTGTATCCATTTCTTGGAGCTCATTTCAATAAGCATCATTTTCTATGGTGACATGCATATAGCTATTGAGCTGTTGTGATCTTTTATAAGAATATCCTAGACATATTCTAGTTTTTTTTAAATGAGTGAAAACATGTAGCCTATGATTCTTTAGGTGTGGCTTGTTTGACGTATTATGTTTTCCAAGTCTTTCCATTTCCTTACAAATGGGGCAATGTCATTCTTTCTGATGGAAGCATAGAATTTTGTTATGAGTATATATGACATTTTCTTGATTGATTCATCTACTGAGGGGCATCTGTGTTGGTTCCATATCTTAGCTATGGTAAATAATGCTACAATTGACATAGTTGTGATAGTAACTTTAGTGTGGCCTTGTCTGTGGTCATTTGGGTAAATGTCCAGGAGTGGGATTGCTGGGTCATAGGGGAGATCTTCTGAGGAACCTGTATACTTCTTTATGGAGTATTTGAACAAGTATACTTTTCAACCAATAGTGCAGTAACATTCCCTTTTGCCTATATTTCCACCAGACCAGCATCTGTTATTATTAGTTTTCTTCATAATGGTCATCAAACTGGGGGGAGGTGGAATCTCAATGTTGCTTTTATTTGTATTTCTATGGCCAGAAATGTGGCATATTTCTTCACGTTTCAATTCACCATTCATATTTCTTCTTCAGAGAGGTCTCTCTTTAAATCTTCAGCAAACTTATTAAGAGGGTTGTTTCTTTGAAGATTTGTTTTTGGGGGGAGTTAACATTTGGGGCTCTAAATATATTTGAGATGTAAGGCCATTGCCTGTTGCAGAGCAAGTAACTAACGTCTCCCAATCTGTGGGCTTTCTATTTATCTTTCTATCTATGTAAGTTCTCTTCTTAGATTTGGTGTCTGTTAATTTATTGAAACAACCAATTCTGTTTTGTTGATCTTTTTATGTTTTAGTTCGTCTTTATTTAGTTATTTCTGATTTTTTTTATTTGTTTCTGTCTTCTGCTTTGGGTTAAGTCTTGTTCCTGTTTTCAAGAATTTTGAGGTATATAATTAAAATACAGACTTCAGATTTCCCCAATTGCTTGATGTAGGCACTTAGAGCTATAAATTTTCCTCTAAGTACTGCACTTACTGTTTCGAAGAGGAGTTGGTATTTTGTGTGTTCAATTTGTTAATTTTCAGAAACTTTCAGATTTTCATTCTAATGTATTCAGTGCCCCACTGGTCATTCAGCAAAGTGTTGTTTAGTCTTCATGGGTTAGGGATATTTTTTTTGCTTTAGCTTTTTAATTCTAAGTTTATTCTGTTGTGGTCTGACAAGATATGGGAATTCAAATAATTTTTCTTTCAATTCGGATAGAATTTCTATGTGACATAGGATATGTTCTATTTTGGAGATTCTTCCATGAGCTGCTGGGAAGAATTTGTATACTGATGCTGAATGTATATTCTGTAGATGTCTGTTAAGGCGAAGCGTTCAATGTAGTTATTTAGGTCTTCAGTTTCTTGGTTGTGTTTTTCCTGGATAACCTATCCATGCATTTCAATGATGTGTTGCGATGTGTTTTTAGGTTAAGTAGTATTTGGTTGATGAAGTGGGGTACTCCAGGATTCAGGACATTGATTCTTAGAATTGATATATACACCTAATGCAGATGTGCCTTTATCAATATATAATGTCTCTTCCTAGTAATTATATTTTGAATTCTATTTTATCTTATGTTAGTACTGTGGCCTGTTTATGGTGTTCATTTGCTTGAAAATTTTCCTTCCAGCCTTTCAGTTTGAGTATGTGTTTGTTTTTGTCAATAAAATGTGTCTCTTGTAGATACTACATGCGTGCGTCTTGTTTTATTATACTACTATATAGTCTGTTTTTTATTTGGAAAGTTAATTCCATTGATATTGAGAGTTAAGACTGTGAAATATCTCATAAGTCTTGCCATGTTATTCACCTGTTGTTAGGCTCTGTGTCTAATCTACTCTTAATATATTTACCTTGTTCACTGGTAGGGAGCATTTTATATAACCAATTTCTGTTCTTCATGATCTTCTCTGTGTAGGATATATTTGATTAACTTCTATCCTGCTGATTTGGTGGAGATACATTGTTTCAAGTTTTCTTTGTCATGAAATATTTTTATATATCCTTTTAATGTAAAGGAGAGTTTGGCTTAGGACCATATTCACGGTTGGTAGTTGTTTGCCTTTAATGTTTGTCATATATCAGGCGAGGCTCCCCTTTTTACCATATCACCTAAGAAATTTGTATTTATTCTGACTGTATATCCTTTATAAATAATCAGTCTTTTCTCCTGACAGATTTAAGAATCCATTCACTGATGTCTAATGATCCTCTAATGGATTATGATGTGATGGTGTTTTGTTCTGTTCTGGTACACTCTGTTTGGTGTTCTAAAGGCTTCTCTTATCTGAATGAGCCTATCTCTTTGATTTCTCTGTGTTACAATTGGTTATTGTTTTAGGGCTTCTATCTCTTTATTAAAGCTTTATTTTAGGTCTTGTATGGATTTTCTTTACAACTTTTTATTGGGTGGGGACTTGGGAGGTATGTGTTTTAGCTGTGTCTTCTCTCATATCTTTTAACTAGGCATCCATTTTTCCCTTGGACTCTCTTGCCTTCTCAGAATTTATTTTTCTTTGTGTTTGGAGTCTCCATGAATTATTTTGCTGATCTTTGCTTGGTCTCATCTTGTTCACAAATTTCCTTGTAGAGGTTTTGTATCTTTTCATTAATCACAATTTCCAGCAGTATTTGTAATGTATTTTGAAAACTATCTTCTAGGTAATTGATTGTTCTAATGCCTGTTTATTTACTGTGTGAATTATGTTCCCTTGGCATGACTTTTGTCATATTTTTCTGATTTGTTCTGTCCATTTGAAGTATTTCTTGGCTTCAATTTGGGGGATCTATGATCTTAATAGGTGACTATCTATTTTCTTGGTTGATATGCCAAGTGTTGCTTTGGTTTTCTGTTGTGATTTGCTTTTCTGGAATTAGGTTTTTGTCTAGACCATTAAGTGTAGGAGAAGAGATCAGTAGGGAGAGATGTTGTCAAATGAATACTAATGGTTCCAACGAAAGTTCCGACTATCCAGTGGTAAGGTGAATTATGTGTGTTTATATGTGAGTGTCTCTGTTCATGATTTTTTTTCTCACATGGCCCTTTCATTTCCACACTGCAGTTGTGTTTTTGAATATGTTGGCCAACACAGTCACAGCAGTCACCTTCCTGGCTGGGTAACTTTTCATAGAGTTCTGTTTTCTTGTGAAGACAGTATAAAATATTCTTTTGAATTGTGTATCCATATATAATTATACCTAACTTAGTGTGACATTCTAGAAATGGAGTACCTTCTAGGATTCTAAATCTCTGTTTCATTAGAGAAATCTAGGGTAATTTTCTGTTGTTATTCTGCCACTGTTTATCCTCTTCCTCTGGTTTATTTATGATATTGTGGATTTTGGTCACATGATTTAGGATTTGTGATGGTTGTATCAAGTTATTTTTGTTTTTCTGTTTGTGTTACTTTGAAGTAGTGATTTCAGGCTTGTATGAAGAGTCAGTAATAATATGAAATGTGAAGAGCTTAAAGCTTAAAGAGGCACAATGAAGGCCTAAGTAACTCCATTACAGGCTAGCAACCATCTTGTGAGGTATGAATTATGAAAATAACCATGGGTTGGACCCAGAAATGACACAAAAAGGAAATCAATTCCTGGACAACTGAGACATAAACAATCCTTGGGAAAGCCACAGGAATTTTCTCGAAATGCATTTAGCAAACATTGGGTGGCCATGCAAGACACAGTGACCCAGTGGCCAGACACTTCCTGTCAATCACACCTCAATAATATTAGCCAATCACATATGTATAGCTTAGTTTGCTTAAAATGTTAATCAATCAAGTAATTTCTCATGTAAATCTTCCTCAAAGTTATTTGTTCAATACTCTAAAAGCTGTGCTGATTCTATGCTTTGGGTCTCTTAGTGTCATGGGTTACCAATTGCACAGAGTACCAGCCTGGAGCTTGCAAATAAAAGACTCCTTTGTTATTTGCATTGGTCGAGGTCTCTGGTGGTCTTCGGGTGGTCTTGAGTCTAGGTAAGACAAATGTAAGTTATTACATTGAAAGAAAGAGAGCAGACATTTTAACCTATTTGCTACAAGTAAATTAACATTAAACAAGGCTAATTAACTCTTATTTACTCTTCAGAGGTTGAGTATAGTACTCTTGGATATATTGGAGGAAAAGACTTTAGACAGATTACAATTTATGCCTTTCACAGAAATTACTGGCTAAACATTCTTCTTCAGAAAGGCAAATGCTCCATTTTTTTCATATTAGTATCATAAAATCATAACATCTGCATGTTGAATTGTTTTCCTCTGCTATTTTCAATACCATTCTTCATAAATTAGGTATCTAGGGCTTGGAATGACCCGTTCCTTAAAATACCTATATTGCTTATATTGTGATATAAATCTCAGTAATATTAATATGAATTTATCTCTGAGTTTCATCTTGAGCTACATTCATATGTAATTTACGCAGTTTCAAGCAAGAAACCAATTTTACTCTTTTCTGTTCTTTAAACAATAAATCTATTATCTTTAGAAATATATTCTAAAGAAAGTATGTTCTTTTGTATTGTTCCAGTAAACATCATTTATTTCTAGTACTTTTACTGAAATAAATATAAAGTATGTCACATGGAGACAACCCCCCCTTATCACTTTAAAGTATATCCTTGGGGACTATTTTATATATAAAAATAAAAAAGTACAATGCACATGTTTATACATGAATCATCTAATGGTTAAGTCAATTAAACACAAGAACTATCATACCACATCAAGTCTCAATTTACTTAAAGGCACATTGTTCATGAATATCACTCATTTTTAGAAAATGACTAGTCACAACAAAGTTTATATTTCAAATTTAAAAATAAAAATTACACCCAGATTTCATGTGAATATCCTGTTTCCAGGAATACATTTATCCAGCAAACAGGGAAACAAAAATATAAGGGCTTGTCATATAGAAAGAAAGATGTAAAGCATACTGTCTTTCCTTAAGATGATACATACATGCAAATCGTGTCATTTATTCAAAGATAGTATAGAAATTCATGAGCGGATTTGTGAACAGAAGTGATAAGTAAGCAAAGTAACTGGAAAACAGTATTTGTAAATAGTGCTTTCAATATATGATGACGTTTTCAATAAATAAGCCTATAGATGATGATTTTGTATCTGTAACACACATCCAGTATTCTACATTTTAGACATACTCCCATTGTCTTCCCTAAGTTCTTGATCAATATTATTCTACTTTCATGATGTCAATTGCTACTAAAGTAACAAGGTGGGTGTTCCCTTGGTTTCCACATCCAATAAATTTTAGTATTTTGCAACGGTGTCTAAAGTCATGGAGTTTGACTTGGATGTGAAGTTTGAGGATAATGTATTCAGGGTATTAATTGGCCTGTAGCAGCCAGGAACTTATTGTGAATACACAGACACACGGGATACTAAGAATTAGGGACTTGATCTCGGGGAAAGATAAAGGTCCAGGCAAGATCTTGAAGCTGAGATAAAGCAATGCACCAAACAACAATCAACTATCATTAAAAGGGAATGGAACTTATCTCTGATGTCTGGTTGGCAGCTGTGTGTGTGTGTGTGCGTGTTTGTGTGTATGTGTTTGTGTGTGTGTGTGTGTGTGTGTGTGTGTAGAGAATTTTAGTGTGGCTTCTATATTTACAGTCCATAGAGCATTACTTGCTAAGGAGAAGGTGCCTTTACCAGAGATCCGATACCACTGTCATCACTTTTTACTGCAAAAAAACCACTTACTTAATCTCTAATTAAAAAGGGAAAAATAAACTAACATCTTAGATGATTCTTTTGAAAATTAATTGGCAAATTGAAGGCCAAAGGGAGAAATTGGAGATTAATATAATCTTTTCCCTGTCTTCTGATTATTAAACCACAATAGCTGTGATTTTCAGGAATCTCCTGTAATGTACTTACTGCTGAATTATTAATATGTTTAATAATATGAAACATATGATAGAGAAATAGATCAGCCAGCAAGCACAAAAAACTAGTGATAAGATCGAGCTTTTGAGCAGGGTTGCCACATCTATTAGCAATGCAATTCCTTCATATGAATTTCAAATTTCCTGGCTTTCCTTGTGTGATTAAATGGCAAGAAAGTACTGTAGAAAGAAAAATTCCTGTTCAGCCAAGAAGAAAGTGCTTATGTTCCCATCCTCTTGTGGCAAATTTCCATTCCATAAAGAGTCTTTGTTAGAATGCTTTCATTTAATATACTTTAGCACATCATCCTTCCCTGTTGGAGACAGGAAAAAAAATTTTGTTTGAATATTATCTCACGTAAGTTAGTGTGTACCGGCATGATTTGTATAATTACAGAAGTTTGTAATAAATATAAGTAGGGATCATGTCACAACTATAAAATATAATTAAAATCACATAAGACTAGAAGTCACAGAATTTTGTGCATGAAAACATACATTAAATTAGTTGCAGAATTTCTATTTTGAGACAGACTTTATATTAAAGTATAAAGCAATTTACTAAGGGTTGAAACATTTTATTGAAAAATATATATTTCTTAGAGATATTTTGCTTCATATTTTAAGATGAAAAATCGTCTCAAAGTAATTATTTTTTAAAAATTTTTCCCGTTTCCATGTGATTAACCTCCAAATTAGAAATTCAGATATTTAATTCAAATTAGCCAAAAATATTTATTGAGTATAAGAACCTTCTGCTCTCTACATTCTTCAGACTAACTCTACCAAATATGATGAGTCTGAAATAATCAGTCTCTTTGTGACCTGTGTTGATATTATTTACAATGTGAGCAAAATGTGTAAAAAGTAGTATTTAGTTTAGCTTAATTGCCTTGAAGAGACAACAAATGATATAATCAAAGGCTAAAACTGAGTAGATTTAAAAGTTAGAATTCAGGAAATGTTTTTGACCACACTGGTTACTAACCATTATTAATTTTAACTGGAACATTGAAACTAACCATAAGCCTAAGTGTAAGTAGATTCTAAAATTAATAGCAATACTCTAATTCACATTCATTCTAATTCTTACCTGGCTTAATATGAAATTTACCTTCAGGGGCTGGGAAGGTGGCTCAGTGGTAGAGCGCTTGCCTTGCATGCTCGAGGCCCTGGGTTCGATTCCTCAGCACCACATAAGCAAAAAGAAAAAAGCCGGAAGTGGTGCTGTGGCTCAAGTGGTAGAGTGCTAGCCTTGAGCTGAAGAGCTAAGGGACAGCACCCAGGCCCAGAGTTCAGGCTCCACGGACCGCCCCCCCCAAAAAGAAATTTACCTTCAATTTGACCCTCATTTTTTTCTCTTACACTCTAACCCTAACCATGGATAGAATCCTAACCATAACCTTGACACTAATGTTATCTCAAATCTAAAATTTATGAAAAATTTTTTTTTCATAAATTTGTGTCATCCTAACTGAAATTCCACTTGTAATTCTTGAAATAAATTGCAGGTTTTCCTAAACCCTATAGATTTTCTCACTCTTAACTTTGAACCTATCTTGTTCCATAAGAGGAATCATTATACCCATTGATCTCAAATCCTAATATTATGAAATACATTGTATTTCCATTATCCCAGCTATTCCTGAATTCCTAGAACCTAAAATAAGTTCAGATTTACTTAACATTTAACCCATTCCTTTTTTTTGCTTTTTGTTGGGTGTGCAGATTGGTTTCTGGGCCTGGGCAGGATCCCTGAGCACTAGGCAAGGGCAAGATCCCTGTGTTCTTTAGCTCAAGGTGTGCACTTTACCACTTGAGCCACAGCACCACTTTCAGGTTTTCTGGTGGTTAATTGGACATGAGTCTCAGACTTTCCTGCCAGGGCTGGCTTTGAACTGCAGTCCTCAGAAATCAGATTCCTGAGCAGCTCTGATAATAGGTGGAAGCCACCAGTTTAACCAAATTCTTTACTCTATCCTCAACCACCTTTAACCAGAAACCTAATCCTAATCACAATCTGAATTAACACCAAATGGTTAATGTAAGGAAAATTGTCTGGATTCTATTCAATCACACATTTTATTGCTTCTGCTTCTTAGTGAAAAACTAAATTTTACCCTGATGCTATCCTTCGCTAACCCTAACAAGAACTAAAACAGCAATTCACAATTTAAACCAAATCATATCTGAATGTTAAAAGCAACACAGACGTTGGTTTTCATTCATTCTAACTTTGATATCATTCATTCTTCTTAAAATATATTGCAGTTTTACACAATACTTACATCTTTTTCTCATCCAAACCCCATCTCTACCAAGAACACCTTGTTGAATCCTAAACCTACAGATAACTGAATCAAAATGTTAATAGCAAGCCTCTATTTCAGATTTATCCCAACTCTTGCTAAGTATGTAGGTCTAAATTTTACTTGCATTTTGAACCTAAAGTTTAAAAGTGTTTTCCTATTTCCTGTCAGGTTTTATTTTACATTTTTTGAAATTTTAGTTATTGTAAAAGAGGCTGACATAGGGATTATGGTTATATGTGTAAAGTAATGAGTACACTTCTTGTTGAACATTGTTACTCTCTTCTTTTTTGTTCTCCCACTATAACTTCTCTCTCCCACCTCTCTCACTCCTCTTTCCCAATGGTGTAAAGTTCATTTTCAATATAGTGTGTTGAGTATCATTGTTGCAATGGGTCATCATGTGTTGAACCTAAATTTTCTTTTTCTCTAACACTAATTCTAATTCTGTCTGGTATCCTAACCCTAACCATAGTAATAACAATAGCCCAATTCAGAAGATAAGAAAAAATATTAAAGTTTTTATTCATCCTGTTGATTCACTGTACATATTGAATTAAGTTGCAGTTCACCTTAAATCTTCCAATTTAGATTATATGTGCATATTTAAAGATGTAATTTTATGTGAAAAACAGAAATCTTTGGAGGAAGGAGTAATGAAAAGGAAACAGAGGGATTATAATCAAATGCTTTAAATATATTTTGGAAAGAGCATAAGGAAACTGCCACTTCTGATAATTAATAACCATTAACAAAATAACTAAAAATTAATAAGTAAATAACACACTGCCATCTAGTGTTCTTTAAGAGAGCCATAATATGTCTTGGGAATAAAATACTTGTGTGAAATAAACTTTGTTCATGTATAATTCATATTGCCATTGGCCAATTATTTAACTTAATCAATAAAAATATATCAAATAAAATTCCATGATAAAAAAATATAAATCAGTTAGTAATTGTTTGAGAAAAAGTAGTCATGTCCTGCTGAGAAAAACGTGTATTCTTATGCTGCTGGGTGAAATATTTGGTAGATGTCTCTTAAATCTAGTTGATCTATGCAGCTGTTTAGATCTGCAGTTTCTCTGTTGAGTTTTTGCCGAGTTGATCTATCTAGTGGGGAGAGTGGTGTGTTAAAATCCCCAACTATTAATGTCTTTGGATCTATGTGGAATTTGAAGGAAAGTAGTGTTTCTTGGATAAATTTGGGTGCTCCATTGTTTGGCGAATAGATATTTAGAATTGTAATATCCTCCTGCAGGAGAGATCCCTTAATTAGTATGTAGCGTTATCTCTTCTCACCAATTTTAATTTGAAGCCTATTTTATCTGATATTAGGATTGCAACTCCCGTCTGTTTTGGGGGGCCGTGTGCTTGGTAGATTTTGCTCCAACCTTTAACATTGAGAATGTGTTTGTTTTTACGGGCAAGTTGTGACTCCTGAAGGCAGCAGATAGAAGGATCTTGTTTTTTAATCCAACTAGACAGTTTATGCCGCTTAATTGGAGAGTTAAGTCCGTTAATGTTAAGAGATAGGATGGAGAGGTATTTGGGAGTTCCTGCCATTTTATCCACCTTCTTGGGGGCTGCAAAAACTGGGTTCTTCCTATGGTTCTTGTATTCTCAGTTTGGGTGCACTTTCTTGGCCTTTATTGTGGTCTTGTTGGTTTTCTGTGTGTAGGGCATCCTTAAGAATCTTTTGTAAGGCTGGTTTGGTGGAGATGTATTGTTTCAATTTTTCTTTGCTATGGAAGGTTTTCATTTGGCCTTCAGTTATGAAGGAGAGTTTAGCTGATTACAGTATTCTTGGTTGATATTTGTTTGTGTTTACAGCTTGGCATACATCATTCCAGGCTCTTCTTGCTCTCATTGTCTCTGCTGAGAAATCTGAGGTGATTCTAATTGGTTTTGCTTTATAGATGATTAATCTTTTCTCCTTGACAGCTTTAAGGATCTTTTCCAAGGTCTGAGTTGATCCTGTGTGGATTATAATGTGATGGTGGGATGTCCTATTCTGGTCTGGTCGATTTGGAGTTCTAAAGGCTTCTTGTATTTGAATAGGCCTATCTTTTTGCATGTTTGGGAAGTTCTCTGCTAGGATCCTGTTAAACAAATTTCCTAGACCGTTACCTTCTGATTCTAGGTGCACCTCTACACCCATTATCCTTAGATTAGGCCTTGTGATGGTGTCTTCCAAGTGTTGGATAGATCTATCATATTTCTTGGACTTGTCTTGGATGCTTGTATGTTCTTTCTCTATAATATCTAGGCTGTCTTCAATCCCCGAGATTTGATCTTCTGCATGGTCTAACCTGCTTTCAAGACTTTCTACTTTGTTTTTTATTTCTTTTCCTTCTAATTGGTCAGCTAAGAAAAGTCCAAGACCAGATGGTTTTACAGCAGAATTCTTCAAGGCCATCAAAGCAGAACTCACACCAATACTCCTCCAAATCTTCAATGAAATTGATAGAGAAAGTTCATTACTGAACACATTCTATGAAACCATCAAAACCCTCATCCGAAAACCAGGCCCGGACTCATCAAAGAAAAAGAACTATAGACCCATTTCTTTGATGAATATTGATGCAAAACTTCTCAACAAAATTTTGGCCAATCAACTTCAACAATTGATCCAAAAAATCATACACCAAGATCAAACATGATTCATTTCAGTGATGCAAAGCTGGGTCAATATATGCAAATCAATTAATATTATTCATCACATCAACAGGAGCAAGAATAAGAACCACATGGTTATCTCAATAGATGCAGAAAAAGCATTCGACAAGATCCAACACCCCTTTATGATGAAGGTTTTGGAAAAGTTAGGAATCCATGGATCATTAAGTATAATGCTGGCTGTATATGACAAACCTACAGCCAGCATTATACTTAATGGTGAAAAACTAAAGCCATTTCCTCTTAAGTCAGGAACAAGACAAGGATGTCCACTCTCTCCACTTCTCTTCAATCTAGTATTAGAATGCCTAGCTACAGCCATAAGACAAGATGCAGACATAAAGTGGATCCAAATAGGGAAAGAAGAAATAAATCTCTCCCTCTTTGCAGACGACATGATCTTGTATTTAAAGAATCCCATAGACTCCAGGCCCAAATTACTCAAGCTGATCCAAAACTTTGGCAAATTAGTAGGGTATAAAATTAACTTCCCAAAATCAATGGCTTTTCTGTATGCCAACAATGAGAAAAGTGTGGCTGAAATTAGGAAAGCAACTCCATTTGTAATAGCCCCACAAAAAATAAAATACCTAGGAATTAACTTAACTAAAGAAGTGAAGGACCTCTATGATGAAAACTTTAAAATCTTGGAAAAGGAAATCAACACAGAACTTAAAAAATGGCAAAACCTCCCATGCTCCTGGATTGGAAAGATTAACATCGTGAAAATGTCAATACTTTCCAAGGCTATCTACAAATTCAACACAATACCTATCAAAATTCCAACCTCATTCTTCAAGGAAATAGAAGAGGCAACCCAAAAATTCATGTGGAGCAATAAAAGACACCGAATAGGAAAAACGCTCCTCAACGGAAAGAACACTGCTGGAGGAATATCAATACCAAATTTCAAACTCTACTATAAAGCCATAGTAATCAAAACAGCTTGGTATTGGCATAAGAACAGACCTCAGGAACAATGGAATAGAATTGAAAAGCCAGAAATGAACCTACACACCTACAGCCATCTAATCTTCGATAAGGGGGCTAAAACAATAGAATGGAAGAAAGACAGCCTCTTCAGTAAATGGTACTGGCAAAATTGGTTAACTACTTGTAGAAAACTAAAGCTAGATCCTTATATATCACCCTGCACCTGAATCAACTCCAAATGGATTAAAGACCTCGAATTCAAAGCAGACACTCTGAAAACATTACAAGATGGAATAGGAGAAACCCTAGGTCTCCTTGGCTCAGGCCGAAAATTTCTGAATAGAGACCCAGAAACACAACAAATCAAAGAATGGTTGGACAAATGTGATTGCATAAAGTTGCAGAGCTTCTGCATGGCAATGGACATAGCTGGCAAGATCAATAGAAAGCCCAGGGATTGGGAGAAAATCTTTACTAGCCATACAACGGACAAGGGTCTCATATCTAAAATATACTTGGAACTCAAAAAATTAAATCCCCCAACAACAAATCCTCAAAGAAACAACTGCCCAATAAATAAGTGGGCGAAAGACTTAAAGAGAAACTTCTCTGAAGAAGAAAGCAGGATGGGCAATAGACACATGAAAAAATGTTCAACATCCCTAGCCATAAAAGAAATGCAAATCAAAACAACATTGAGATACCACCTCACTTCAGTTAAAATGGCAAAAATCAAGAACTCTAACAACAACAGATGCTGGAGGGGATGTGGACAGAATGGAACCTTACTTCATTGTTAGTGGGAATGTAACTTGTTCAACCACTTTGGAAAGCAGTATAGAGGTTCTTCAAAAAACTTCACATAGAGCTCCCCTATGACCCAGCAATCCCACTTTTGGGCATTTACCCAAATGTTTACAAACAAGACCACACTAAAGCTACAAGCACAACTATGTTTATTGCAGCATTATTTACCATAGCTAAGATATGGAACCAACCCAGATGCCCCTCAGTAGATGAATGGATCAAGAAAATATGGTATATATACACAATGGAATTCTATGCCTCCATCAGAAAGAATAACATTGCCTCATTTGTTTGGAAATTGAAAAACTTGGAAAAAATTATATTTAGTGAAGTAAGCTAGGCCCAAAGAAACATAGGTCCCATGATTTCCCTTATTTGCAATATCTAGTATATGTATGAGTCAAGCCGAAAAGGTCAGATAATGTGATGTTAGGAAAATGAACCCTTAGATATGTATTTTAATGTTTTTTTTTCTTTCATGCATGTGTTTCTAACGCAATTATAAGATTATTTCTTTGTTGCTTTGTATGTCTCTCCCCACAGTATAACCCCTGCTTTCACTATATTTGATGTCTGTATAACTTGTGGAGGAGATGGGGAAAAACAAGTCGTTTAAGGATACAGGTGGACCTGTTTCAAGAATGAGAAGTACAAGTTGTCATGTCCAAAAAGAGCTTTACAATGTCGGTTGGTGGGGGGGGGGAGAAGGACTGGGATTGGGGGGGAGGGGGGATGCTGGGAAGGGATGTGAAGGGTAAACAAAGAGGAGGCTGCAATGCTTGATAAGAAATGTATGCATTATCCTGCCCATGTTATTCTAACCCCTCTGTACAGTATGTTCACAAATAAAATAAAATTAAATTAAAAAAAAAAGAGAACTTATGAATGCAATAAATGTGGCATGTCTTTCTGGCTAAAGTCATACCTCACTTTGCATCAGATAATACATATAGGAGAAAAACCTTATGAATGCAACAAATGTGGAAAAATCTTTCACCAGAAGGCACTACTTACTGTCCATCAGAGAAGACACACAGTGGAGAAATCCGATGATTTTAACAGGTGTGGAGAATCCTTTACCAAGAAGGCAGTCCTTACCGATCATCAGAGAAGACACACTTGAGAAAGACCTTATGATTATATCAGGTATGTAAAGTCTTTCATCCAAAAGACAGACCTTCACATCCATCAGAGAATCCACACAGTAGAGACATCTTATGAATGTATCGAGTATGTAACATCCTTCACCTGGAAGGAAGCTGTTACTAATCATCAGAGAAAAAATACAGGATAGACATCTTATATATGTATCAAGGTTGCAACTTTTTTCACCTGGAAGGCAACTTTTACTGATCATCAGAAAAGACACACATAAGAAAAAACTTAGGAATGTTTCTCACCCAGAAGGCACACATTACACTCCATCAGAGAACACACAGGAGAAAAAGTTTATGAATATGAAAAATATGTAACGTCTGTCACCCAGATGGCACCACTTACTGTCCATCAGAGATGACAAACTGGACAGAAACCTTATGATTGTAACGTGTGGAAATTCTTTCACTTGGAAGGTACACCTTAACAAACATCAGAGAACACATACAGGATTGAAACCATATGAATGTGTCCAGTGTGGAAAATCTTTCACCCATAAGGCAAAACTTACTTAATAAAAACAGAAGAAACACAGGAGAGAAACCTTATGAATGTGTCCTGTGTGGAAAATCTTTTACTGAGAAGGCAGACCTTAACGTCCATCAAAAACACACACACAGGAAAGAAAGCTTCTGAATGTATTAAGTGTGGAAAGTCTGTACCCGGAAGCAGAACTTACTGATCATCAGAGAAGACACACAGCAGAGAAATTTTGTGAATGTAACAGGTGTGAAATATCCTTCAACCAGAGTCCAGACCTCAGTAAGCATAATGGAATTCACACAGGTGAGAAATTTTAGGAGTGTAATAAATTTGGAAAGTCTTTCTCCTGGAAGAAAACTCAGTTTGCATCAGAGCACCAACACAGGAGAGAAGTCTCATGAATGCAGCAACTTTACAGCCTTTTACCCAGAAGGCTCAGCTGAGCGTTCTTCACTGAACATTCAAATGAGAGAAATTCTATCAATGCAACAAATGTGTTTTTTTTTTAAAGTTCATCCCTCTGTTTGCATCAGAAACACACAGGAGAAAACACATTCTCCTTAATTTATAGAACACAGACAGGAGAGAAACCTGATGAACATTACCAGTGTGTAGAGACTTTCATCTGGGAGGCATACCTCATTGTTGATCAGAGAACTGACATATAGGAGAAACGAAATATAATGAATGGAACAAATGTTCAATGACATTTAATCTGAAGTCAGTCCTCAGTGAAATTGAGAAAATCCACGACAGAAACTGTAAATCCAACAAATATAGAAACACATTCAGCAAAAAGTTATATCTCAACAGGTATCAAAGACTTGGACACACAACAGAATCTCCGTAAAAGTAAGCATTAGAGGAAGTCTATCAACTGGATGTCAACCTTCAGCAAGCATTGGAACATTAACACAGAAAAGAAACTCAATGTGGGAGAATTGTTGTCACAGATCTCCGTAATTTATAAAGAGAAATCCATCATTGCAGAGGTAACCTAGGTGTAATGGGAAATCTTTCTTTACTCTTAAGCATTCACTGAACCAAGAATTCCTATCCTTTCATTGTTTTGAGTAGGATATATATACTTGAATATTATTCAAAGGATTTGGACACAAGTGATGAGCATTATTACTTTCAGGCATGCAGAGTGATTAAAAGCATAAAGTTGTTGACTTGTGTCTCTATAATAAGCAATGACTTCTCATGTTAATTTTATAAACTCTTCTCATAAATAAGAGTTCCAGCCCTTTGAGACTGGAGTCAGATGATCACCAAGTGCTTTGGGGAACAATAGATGTGAAAACTCTCCTGAGTTAAGCCCAGGACATGAGAGCAAAGATTTCTCCACTCCTCCCCTAAAGTCTCCACTGTATGTGTGGTCCATTCCTCATAACACAGATGACACTTCTTCCAGTTCAGTTTTTGAATGGAAGATCTTGTTTATTACAAAATGTGCAAGAGCCTAAAATCTGTCTGGACACCATTTATCCCTAGATCATTCATATAACATTCAAAGAACATGGAAGGACAGATATTTGGGAACACATTTTCTTTGTGTGCGGACATATATCTTACAATTTAAACTCAGAGTCTAGGAACTGCCCTTAAACATTTTTGCTCAAGGCTATTGCTCTACCACTTGAGCCATAGATCCACTTTGGGTTTCTTTGGATGGTGAATAAAAAGAAGATAATTCTGCATTTGGTTATGGATGAGTAACACCAAAATTATTTCAGTGCTTAATTAATCACTGGAGATGAGCCACTTGTAATTGACTCACTCTTAACTTATTCTGCTGTTCTGTTGAGTGAGTTATAATAAAATATCAGTATGGATGATGGTAAGAGCCTGATTTTTCTCACTCTTCTGGAGGATGAAAGTGGAGTTGTTAGGAAGATGAGTATCTCTCTATCACCACTGCTGTCCCTTAACCTCGCTCTCTTCTGATAACTTATCAAATCACAATTAAAAATAGTTTTGGTAAAAATTCTGATAGCAATGTAAAAATTAGAAACTTGGCAAAAGAGAAGCTTGTTAGATGATGGTTGCAAAAATCCAAGGGATGAGAGAGAGATAGATAGAGGTAGGACTCTGCTAGATGTTTAGTAGGGTAAAATTCAAGTAAAAAGTGATTCTCATCACTTTCTATTGCGTAGATAAGTACATACAGCAATTTGATACATTATTATATTCCATGTTTTCTTGATGCATTGATTTTCTATCTAACACCTGGAACACATATATTTATTGACTTATTTGCAGTCATTTGCAATCTCATGAAAGACCATGGAAGGTAGTCCATTTAGTGAAATAGCCACGCAGAGAAAGACATTGAACAATCTCAACAAAAATGGAAACTGTCAAAAATAGAACCAATTTCCTAATGAAGTTGAGAGATGGAGTCATGGCGATATTGATCCATTTCTACTTGATTCTCTGTTCAAGATTTTGGTATTATTCTTCTGTTGGTCAAATTGACCCAAGTAAGATTGTGCTTTTGAAGGGTTTCCAGTGTGGTATGCACTTATATATCACAGAGGAGTTATGTGGTCAAATGCCCTCATTTGGAGAGTTCACATAGAAAGAACAGACCAGACATGATATCCATGATAGACTGTGGAAATGTTACCCCTGTCTATGTTATTCACATTAGATAAACCTGGGAAAAGACAAGTGAACCTTAACTGTTCTTCCTTTATATGGTTATGTAATTTGGAACTCATATATAATGTCTATGTTTTCCTATGCAACCTCTTTACAACTGTCAATAGTATTAATAATGCTGCAGTTATGCTGAATGTGCCAATATCTATTTAGGATCTATTTACATTCCTTGTTTCCTTACTTCTTTCCATTCCTCCTTCCTTCCTGTCTCTATGTATATCAGGAATTGGATTGCTAGATAATAAGCTAGTTATGCTTTTAATTTTTAGAGTGCTTTTCATACTGTTTCCCAAGGCAACTGCACTATTTTATATCTCTACTAGAAGCGAACAAAGGTCCCATTATTTTGTTAGTCATGAGGCTTGAACTCTGGGCCTGGGTGCTGTCCCTCAGTTCTTTAGCTGAAAGCTAGTGCTCTACCACTTTAGCCATAGCGACACTTTTGGTGTTTTGATGGTTTATTGGAGATAAGAGTTTTACAGACTTTCCTGACTAGGCTGGCTTTGCTCCATGATCAGACCTCAGCCTCCTGAATAGCTAGGATTACAGGCGAAAGCCACCAGTGCCCAGCATCCAGCATCATTTTATTTATTTTTATATTAGGCATCCTAAGGAGTCATTGACATTTTACTTACATTTCCCTACTGTTTAGTAATATTGAGCATATTTTCATACATTTGTTAGCCACATAAAAGATTTATGTATCTTCTTTGTAAAAACGGTGAATTCCAGTGTTTTTCTCATTGTGTGTTCAACTTAGTCTGCCATAACAAAATAGTATACAGTGAGTTAATTAAATAAAAATTTATTTCTCATATTTCTGAAAGCTTGAAAGCTCAAACCAGTATGCTAGTGTGACTGGGTTCTGGTGAAGGATCTATTTTAGGTTTATAGATGGCCTATATCTCATTGTGTATCTACATGAAATCTTGGTATGTTCATGACTGGGAAAGGAGGAACAGTTGAGATGGAAAGGATCTTTCTTTTCTTTTTCTGTGAAAGTTAAATCCATCTGGGGCCTCACCTCCATGATGTCATCTTACCTTAATTACCTACCAAAGGCTCCATCTCCAAATAATATTTTGAGGATTGGGAATTCATCTTATAATTTTGAAAGAATGAAATGCAATCCATAGTGCCCATTTTTAAGTTTATCATTATCATCATCATCATCATCATCATCATCATCATCATCATCATCATTGTCAGTCCTGACAGTTGCCTTGAGTGTTTCTCTGTCCTCTTCAACTCAAGGTGAGCACTCTACCACTTGAACCACAGCACCACTTCCTATTTTCTGGTGATTAATTGGAAATAAGAGTCTCACAAACTTACTTGCCCAGGTTGGCTTTCAGTTCTATTTGAGGTTTTATACTTTTCATTATAGAAGTCTTTTACTTCATTAGTTAAGCACAATCTTAAGCTAATTTTTTGAGACTATTGTGATTTTTCTGATTTCTTTTCCAGACTGTTCATTGTTGGCAGACAAGCTAATGATTTTTACATTTTGATCATATATTCTGGCACATTTCCAATAGCATTTATAAGATCTAGAATTTTTCTGTGGAAATTTTTAGGATCTTTTAAATACAGGATCATGTTATCTGTGAACAAGCATAATTAAAATGTTTTCTTCCCTTTTGTCCTATTTATTTCTTTCTCTTTGCTTATTTCTGTGGCTTGATTGCATTCAATATGGGAAAAAAGTGAAAAAATAGACATTTGTGTCATTCCTGCTATTAGCAGAAATGATTTAATTTTTCACATATACCCATAATCCTATCGAGATATATACCCAGTATCACTAGTTTCTTCAAGGCTTTTATGATAAAAGAATGCTGACTTTAGCTGGGCATTGGTGGCTCACACCTGTAATCTTGACTTCTCAGTAGACTGAGCTCTGAGGATCACAGTTCAAAGCCAGGCCGGGCAGGAAAGTCCGTGAAGCTCTTACCTCCAATAAATGACCAGAAAACTGGAAGTAGTGCTGTGCCTCAATGATTGAATGCTTGCCTTGAGCTGAAGAGCTGAGGGATAGCATCCAGGCCCACAGGTCATGCCCCACAACTGACCAAATAAAAAAAGAATGTTTACTTTTGTCAAAGGCTTTTTCTGCATCCAGAGAAATGACTGTGTGAATTTTGTCCTTGATCTGCTTATGTGCTGCATTGTGCTTAAAGATTTATGTGTGTTAAACAATCCTTCATCACTGAAATGAAACTAAGTTGACCATGATGTATGCTATTTAACTAAATAATCTTTCCCTCTTGTTTCTAATTTGCTTAGTGTTTCTTGCCACCAAATGTCAATTAAATTATAACAGATAGCTTATGAACACAGAGTGAAGCAAAGATGGGTTTTGTCTAGGTTTGAAGAAATTTAAGAAAAAATATAAGGACAAGCCTTAATGATAATTCAGAAAACATTTTCCTAAAATAGTCTTTTCTCTCTGACTGAGATTTGCTATCAAAAATGAGAATCCACAGTTTGGAGATATTTTGTAACCAAAATTCCGATTTCTCATCACTTTTAGTCAAACCTTCTTGGGTGACCTTCAGAACCGAACAGAGTAAGCGTCAGAAGATAAATGTCTCCCAAATTCTATTGATGAGTAAATTTTCTTCATGGTTCTTATCATATTCATTCTAAGATTCAATTCATATCCACAATAATCACTACCACTTATTTTATTTTCACAATATTTTAGACTTTATTTTAAATGTCCCATGAACAAATATATTTGAATACTACAACAACATAATGAGGCAAATAGTAAACTATAATCACTTATGTGATGAGAAAACTGAAACCTAAAGATGTATTGTGTCTGAGATAACACCTAGTGGTGGTGAAGTCTACCAATACATTTTCTCTAAAGGCACTTACAAGTTCATAAATACTTACACAGCATTATAAGTCTTAGCTATCTTAGCCATACACCTTCACACCATTCACTGAATGATTGTTCCAATCTCTGTTCCAACCTCTCTTCATTTTGTTTTACCAAACTGATAGATGCACCAATAAATCCACACTATTTGTAAGTTTTAAGGAAAGTTTACCGATACCCAGAAAATTCCTTCTATTGTAAAAGGACACTTCTGTTAAGAAGCAGCCCCCAGCCCTAAGGAGTTTCAAATTTGATGGCTTAGAAGTGACAACTAAAAAAAGTGACTTAATATTTCACATAGATACATATCCTTCTGAGGCTAATTTCAAATCTCAATTCTGTGAGGAAGAGGAGGATTGGTCCCCTCTTCTGAGCTTTACTTAGCTGATTCTGGAACTTTCCATAGTTGTTTGTTTAGCTGTAGCCTTTACATGTGAGTCTTTTGAGTGGTTGGACAATAACTGATCTTTCTTCAGATGTCTGAGGTCTCAACTGAACCCCCCTCAATATTTTCAGGATAAACAATAAATTATAATCAATATATGAAATAATTAATCAGTTTGGAAATTTAAGTAAAAGTAACAGGTTTGAGAAATACTGAAGTTAACATCTTCAAATTCAATTTCAACTAATTTATTTCAACTAGAGATGTCACAGAAAGTAAATTTATATCAGAGCTCAAAAACAAATGATTAGGGCCTTGGAATGTAGCTTAATAGTTGCATGGTTGCATGGTTGCATGAAGCCCTCAGTTTGATTACTTAGTACCACATAAACAGGAAAAGCAAGCTGAAAATGGCGCTGTGACTCAAGTGGTAAAGTGCTAGCCTCAAGCCAAAGATGCTCAGGGAAAGGGCCCAGGCCGTGGACTGGAAAAAAAAAAAGCAGAAAGAAATGCTTAGTCCCATTGATGCTGTATTTTAATAATTCACAAGATTCTTTGGTGAAATTTTTTTGGTGCTGGGCCTGAGACTTACAATCAGCACCTAATCACTGTTCCAGATCCTTCCTTTTGTGCTAGCAAGGCTAGCACTCAACAACTTAAACCACAATACCACTCCTGGCTTTTATGGTGGTTAAGTGGATATGAGTCTTATTACTGCTTGGGCTGGCTTCCAACCTTAATCCTCAAATCTCAGCCGACTGAATAGCTAGGATTACAATCACGAGTCACTATAGTCTGCCTGATGAACATTTTCTTTTTTTACCGTATCACATTTTTTTACCATATCACATCAAAAACAGACATGTATACCAATTTATACAATTATTAGATGGTACATACTTTTTCAGGCAAAATTACATAGAAAAAAGTCAAACTAATTTCAAAGTCATCTGTTATACCTAGTTGCAATTTGAATGTACTTAATTGTCCATATAGATTTCTGCCAATAATTTCTTCCTATTCTCACTGCTCTGTCATATCTTTTTCCAGCCAAGTTTTGTAATTCTCCACTTTCCCCGTGTCCTCTTTCATTAAATGTCTCCATTAGACATGTCTTCTTCCAAGCTTCATTTCCTTCATTCACAGACCTTGTTTGCTCTTCGGTTTGTATTCTCAAGTGCTCTCCCTCCCTCAGTCTAACTTATATGGATTTGAGAGAAAACTGATAGGAGATGAAAGCCTTAGGAATTAGATTCTAATTCTATATGTGACTTTCATTGAAGGGAATGCCCAAGACAACCTTAGGTAAGGAACCTAGTTTGAAGAAGTTCTCAGGAATTATAAATTTCTCAAAGTCAAGTGGATTAGAAGAGGCACAGAAACCAGTGTTCACTCCTGGAGAAGCAAATACACAAGGACAATACTGCAAACAAAACTTGGGTAAGAGAAAATAACTTGGGAAGTTTACTAATTTTGGAAATTCTAGCAAGGTTGATGAGAGTAATCTGACTATGTGAGGTGGACTTTGGAAAGTTCAAACATAGGCTGAACTAAGCTGTGGAACTAGCAATTAGGTTTCCAATGAGCAGCACATAAGAATTTGACAATGAAGTTACACACTTGGGTTATTATCCACATGGAGGCACTTACGCCATGACACATTTTACAATCTCCCTGAACTTCTGAATGTTAATCTGAAGAACATGGATAAAGATGCACAGACTGCACTGGGAATGTGGCTTGTTGTAGCGTATGTGTCTTGTATGAATGAAGCCCTTGGTTCTATTCCTTAGAACCACATGAACAGAAAAGGCCAGAAGTGGCAATGTGGCTCAAGTTGTTGAGTGCTAGCCTTGAGCAAAAGAAGCACAGGGAGAGTGCCCAGGCCATGAGTTCAAGCCCCAGGACTGGCAAGAAAAATATGTACAGCCTGCATGTTGTCTGAAAACGATAAGTAAATGGTAAAATAATAGATACACGCAAAGTGTCTAATAAATCTGTGACCACACATTTTCAATCCTGTATGTCCAGGTCTTTGCTCAATACTTAACATAACCTCAACAAATATTCTGAATGAATAAATTCATCAATGACCACTTTATAAGAAATTTAATGAAGTAGAAATTAAACCTGAAAATGGGAATGGTCAAAACTTAAAATTGAATTAGAAACCTGTAGTTAATGTTAAAGTGAAGTCTTTGTATCTCTGAGTCAAAGGTTAATGGGGGACCAGAGTATGTGAGAAGAATAGATGATAATTTGGTAGTAAGAGATTTTACTTTTTTGAAGAAATAGGGACAAACATTGTTGATCCCCAACTTAACTAACCATTGATTTTTAACATGGACGTAGGAAAAAGGAGGTAAAAATGAGCATATACAGCCTACAGGAAAGAAAGAGTTATGCTTATGGAGATATCCGTAAACCCCAGGATGATGATTACCTGTGTAAGTAACCCTCTGTGCTTGGTCAAACAGAAGGCAAATGTGCTTTTATAATAATTCATCAGGTCATTCGGCCCCCAATTACTAGTTTACTCTAGTAACTTCACATGAAGAACTAAGTGACAATGATATGCATTCTGTGCTCTTTCTCATGATTGTTAAATCTGAGAATGTACATATTTCTTTATTTTTTGGGGGTCTGGTCATGGGGCCTGAACTCTGGGCCTGGGCACTGTCCCTCAGCTCTTCAGCTCAAGGCTAGCGCTCTACCACTTGAGCCACAGCACCACTTCCAGCTTTTTTTCTTTTTTCTTATGTGGTGCTGAGGAATCGAACGCAGGGCCTCTGGCATGCAAGGCATGTGCTCTACCACTGAGCCACCTTCCAAGCCCCTGAATGTACATATTTCTTTACTAATTTTTGCTGCTCTTGCCTGAGATTGTGAGCAGTGTCAGAACTTCTTCATCAACAGCTACACTGTTCATGGGCCACCTATATTTGTAAGAGACAATGTGGTGGACAAGGGGCATTATGACCATTCAGTCCTCAGTCTGCCCACTGGGCTGAGAATTCGTCAGTATAGTATTCCTGAGGCTGGGCTTAGAGTATGGAATGAGGAATCTGATCTGCCATTGGGTTTGCAGTTTAGCCCCTATGAGGGCTAGATCATAGAAGATGAAGATGCAGACAATAGGTACTCCTGGATGGTAAGAAATGCCCTCCCTTTCCCCACTTTCTCTAACTCCATGTGTCCCCCTGTGCCTCCAATGAAACATTGCTAGGACATGGACAAAATAGTTGTATGTGTTTGTGGAATCTGCATAAACATGGACATTCTGATTTAGGATCAAATTATAGTGCATATAAACAGAGTGTGTTAGAGGCAAAGTGCATCCATGCTTAAGGAGCCTCATTTAGGACTATGATAAATCCCCTCAGATGTGTAGACGGCATCCTATGTGTTCACAACTGCTGAATCCATGCAGGCTCAAAGAGCATCACTGGACTCAAGTAATGTGATTTTGCTGATTATTACTCAAAAGCCTTTAGCTTGTCTTTCTGAAACTCAGATCACAAAAAGGAGAAACCGCTATGTGTAGATGCAAAAGATAAATCCCCGGCCATCTGGAGTGAGTCCAGCAGTCATTTTCATGGTTCCTAAGAAGATATTCTCCTCACAAGACTTGCACTGTGATCATCACACCTTTCTCAATGGATTCCCATATCTCCATTTTTCTTTTGCTGTACTTGGTGCTTTCAAAATTATGAATATTTGAGGGAAAAGAAATAAAAATATGAATAGTATAGCTGGGTTCCATAGCTCAACCTTTAATTTGGACTTTTGAGATAGAGATGATGAGATCTCAGTCTGATGCCAGTCCTAGCATAAAAGATTATAAGACCCCAATTACTTCCAATGGCTGAGCACGTTGGTGCACATTTGTTATCCCAGCTACAGTGGAAGTACAATGGCTGGATAAAGTGAAGTATCTCCAGCAACCCAGGCAAGCACAAGCAGGATGGCAACCCAGGCCAGCACAAGCAGGATGGCAACCCAGGACAGCAGGGGAAATAATACCTCAAAAATAAACTGCGCATTGGTGGCTCAAACCTGGAAGTAGCTACTCAGAAAGCTCAGATATGAGTATCATGGTTCAAATCCAGCCCATGGAAGAAAGGCTGTGAAACTCTTATCTCCAATAATCCACCAGAAAATCAAAAGCGGCGCTGTGGCTCAAGTGGTAGAGCGCTTGCCTTGAGTTGAAGAGCTGAAGGACATTCAGGCACAGAGTTTAAGCCCCTGGACAGACAAAAAATACCTCAAAAATAAACAACACAAAAAGGGCTAGTGGTTCAAGTGGTAGAGTATTGTATTGCAAGAGTTAAGTTTAGTTACTGAGTTCAGTCATTAGCTCTGCTATGTATGTATGTATGTATGCATGTATGTATGCATATATATGTGTACTGTATCAAAATAAAGATTTCCATGAGAGACAAAATTAAGACATCAGAAGAAAAAGCAAAGGGCCTAACTTCATTCATAGATCCTGCATCTATAAAGCACATACTGTATACGAGTCAAAGAATTACCCTCAGTAGTTGAATAAATCATATTCCCTGAGTAATTGCGAAACACATGTGGAGACAGAAATGACAATTTCATTGTAGGAGTATTTAACTATAATTTTTCTTCCTAGTTTTTGCAAATTACATAGTGCCCTAACAACCTACAGGAAAGAACTTTAGTCTATTAGGGTACACTCAAACACGTAGAAGTAGAGTTGGAGCAGTGGTGAGGTTCAGAAAGCAGTGGGTCTGTGATATGTCCTGCAGCCCTGTGCCATGGGGAACCATTGTCTTATCATGAAACGACATCATGAATAAACAAATTTCCCTCTATTGTCTTTATAAGACAAAGGGTTCTCTGAATTTCTATGGGAACATAGTGGCGACAGGTGCATGAGTGAGTCCAATCTAAGGAAAATTACTTGGGCCAAATGTCAAATGATGTGTGCTAATCCAGAAACAGAGTACACGTCCCCAACCAAATCTATGACATAAACTTTAACTCAATTTAGAGAATCTGGAAATCAATCTATTTTTGACAAATAAGGATTAAGAGAAGTCTGGAACTGGGCTTTGAAAACAGTGCACTTAGAGTTCTAGAGTGGATGAGTATTAGGAGTAGATCCAAAGGGAGCAGAAACTTACCCTCTTATGTTTCCTTCCTGTGCCTGCTTCAACTTTAGGTATATGAACTGTGGCAGGTAAGCTGAGAATCAGAATCCGAGGGCCTTTCTGTACGACAGGTAGATCTTCTACCAAACCTGTCATACATCAACGCAGGATGTGAGGTGCTTGTCTCGTATGGGGATGAGTATTGACAGCAACTGGGCAGTAAGTGGAAAAAGAGCTCACAGCAGAAACAGATGGACCTCACTATGGTTCCTTAAAAAGGAAGAAAAGAAAAAAAAATTCTCTTTAGGAATTTTCGAATATCAACTCTTAGGTAGAACAAAAGGCAATTTAACGTGAGAAAAATTTCAAGTTAAGTACTTCTGAATTGAAAGATGCAGTTTGTGATACTTTATTAGGAAAATTTCCTTATTTTTAACTATTTGTCCTGATTTTACATTTTAAGAACTTCATATGTTTGAATGCAATACAAAATACTGTGCTAAAAGGCTTAGAGGCCAAACAAAGAACCTACCAGCTCTCTTTCAAGGAACCAGTTACTTCTGGCCATTGCAGTTTTTTCTTAATTCCCTTCATATTCGCAAATATTATGCATATGTCATTGTTCATTCATTACATAGTCTACATATTCTGTGAATATATTACTGGGAAGAAAATCAGTTAGAATGAGAGTTCCCATAGAGACTTATGTCTTTGACAAAAATGAATCCATCTTTTCTCAGGGCGTTTTGCTCTAGCCATGGTCCTCAATTCTTGGTTCCATGGCTGCAACTAGGCCTTACTTTTCTTCCTCACTAGAAACAACTAAAAAGTTTTTAGTAAGGATGTTCTTTCAGTAGAAAGGCCTGAGATGGAGAGAGGAAACAGCCCTGTGAATACCTCTGAGATGGCTTGTCATCAGCGTGGAGAAGTTGACTCCTGTAGTTGGACGTGTCAGTGAGAGGACAAATAAGTTGGCAGTGATTTCAGAAACTCTAAGGAAAATATCTGCTACTGGAAAAAGAGTGTCAGTTCATGTTCTAAGAAAATGTAACAGTAAAAATAACTAAGAAATCAGACAGCCCTGATCTGTCCAGGAATCTCAGACTGCCCTGACCGATTATCTCCCAACTCTATCAGGAAGCAATGTAGGTCGGGAAATAATCCAGGAATAGCGCCCTCAGCATTCCTGTGATTGGCCCCACCTACCCCAACTTATAATATGCTTGCTATGTATGATTTAACCTATCCTGTAACTGCTAAGTTAGAAAGTCCCTGCCCTTACTGGAAATGATCATTCCCCAACCAATAAACTTAAGACTAGATTTACTCCGAACCACCGACCTATCACAAAATCAGTGTTGTAATGATCCTTCCACCTGCTTCATACACAATAAAAAAACCATGCTGAACAAGAGATTGGGGCTCACAATTTCTGACCTGCTGTGTCAGGGAAGATTTGTGAGTCCAGCTCGAGCCATAATAAACGACCCTCCTGCATTTACATTGGCAACGGCTCTCTGCTGGCCTTTGGAGGGGTCTGTGTCCTGGTACATCAGCAGGAAGCAGGAGGACAGCGAGAGTCCAGAAGACAGGAGAGGCACAGGAATGAATGCACCTTTCCGTGGAGATGCCTGGGCCATGCTTATGAAGTTCCCAACATGCACGTGTTGGCCACCACGCAAGTCCCTGGAAGTCCCACTGGTCTGGGGCACACTGCCTGTTCTAGATCTACAGTCCGAACTTCCCCGGTGGCCCTGGACCTGGCTGGGCTGGAGCTGCACCCACCAGCCATGCTTCCTCCACCCTGTTGCGCATAGCCTCCCAGCCACTGCCTGGTCTTCAGCATCTATGCCAGTCTGGCTCTCTGGGGCAGGCTGAGGCTGAGGTGACCATTCCGGGTGCCCGTTCAAGTCAAGTGAGGCCAAAGCTGTGGTGGAGCCAGTCCTCACACACTTCCAGGTATGTCCAGAAAGGATTGAACGCCACTGGCCCAGTGCTGCCGTCCTCTCCATCCCCAGAGTTTACCTCCATGTCCCCACCTTTGTTGTTGAAATTGTTCAGCCACTGTGATCTTAATTTTCATTGTCCTCCTTTGCAGTACTTGAGACTCCTTCCTCTTCTCACCAGGCCACCAGGCCCCATGGGATCCGCCCCAACAACCCCTCCTCACAGACACTCTCCACAATCAGGCAGCCTTTGGGCACGCTGCTTTCTGAGCCTCTGGCTTCCTGCCTCTTTCCTCGCTTCACCAGCTTCTGCCAAGGCCTCCTCTCCCCTCCACACTGCACCAAACCCCAACCCCAGTGTGGCCTCCCATGTGGCCTACACTCATCTCCCTACCATGCCCAATCCAACCCCAGTGTGGCCACTGCACTGGAGAAGACAACTAAGGTCCAGCAGAAGCAAAGATGCCACAGTGTACAGCTGGCTGAGAACGGGAGGCAGCATAGGTCTCTCTGATCATCTTCTCTTCACTTACTCAGGTATTAATTGAATTTAGTATTTAATTTTTGGTACACAAAATCTCATAAGTATCTTCTTATTAAGCCTTTGCAGAATAGCTGGTAGAAATGCAGTCCCAAAATTCCGATTGTGTGTTGTTTAATTTTTTTTGAGATTCAGAGATGTTTTAAGTAGTTATAATCATCATGAATTCTCATTTTCATAGCAGAGCGCTATTCGGAAAATAATTATTTATGCATCTATTATCAATTATTTACATGACTTGAAACTTAAAGTTTCAAATATTACAGGAAGATCTTTGATTCATGTTGAGTCTATGTGAGTAGGTTGAGCTGTTGCATACATTCATTGTGTGTGTGTGTGTGTGTGTGTAAGGGGTGTATATGTATTATTGAAATCAGGGATAAGGATGAGCACTGGTCTGAACTTGTTTCCTTTTTCTGAGATATATGGTATTTCTGTGTTTGTGGTAGGCTCTGACTGCTTGCCTTTGCCGGATGTGCACTTTGCAGTTTTTTTTTTCAAATAAGCTTCTTATTTCTTATTGAGCAGATAGGGCTCTGATATTGCTTTGCCTTTAATCTGCCAGCTAGGATCTTATTTTCCTCTTTAAAAATTAACATACAATATAAATTTTATCCCCTGTCTGATTTTCCCTTTAATTTACATTTTGAAATAAGTAGTATAAGAAGTTTGAGCTCTGTATTCATGAAGTTTGAATTTTCTGTTTAATGTAATAACTGCACACATTTGTTAGCACAAAGATCTTAAATTTCTTTTGTAGTTTTAGTTTAAAATACCCTCCTCCATGTTTTTAGCATGGGAAGACAAACAATTCCTAGTAAAAATGCTAACAATTTATCCTTTAACTATCAGATAATTCATAATTAATGTCTAGTGGCAAATGAATACATTTGCTGAATAAATTTCCTTGATAGACCCGTGCACAAAAATACCCCTCATAGGTGCTGAGAAGGTAGATCAGTGGTAGACAGATTACCTTGCATGCATGAGGCCCTGGGTTTGATTCCTCCTCACCAGGTAAGCAGAAAAAGCCAGAAGTGGTACTGTGGCTTGAGTGGTAGAGTACTAGTCTTGAGCTGAAGAGCTGAGGGCAGCGACCAGGCCCAGAGTTCACCACCAGCGACAAAAATAAATAAATAAACAAATAAATATATAAATGAATAAAAAAATAAAACAAACTCATACACAAGTAAATTAATTTCAAAGGTTGATTACTATTTTAGTTAGGGGCAGGGTGCCAAGATATAGCAGACCTCTGTCCCAAAGCTTCAAGAAGGATTTCAACAGTTGACAAATATTGAAAACAAAAAGTAAAAAATATAGCTCTTCTAATAACATATAGAATCTCCATTCAAACAGAAAGAAGTACTATGAATGAAATACTTTTTATAACATTTGTTAAGAGATTTTGGCTCTATATTAATTATCATATCAATTGACCTTTGAAAACTCTATAGGTGGGCCTGTATCTCAAGGGCCTCTAACTAAAACTGGAGGAGAGAATCATCAACCTGGACTTTTAAAAATTTTTATTGTTAATGTAGTGGACATGCGGGTCACCATTTTGTAATTTAGATAATGAGTTCATTTCATGTTCCATAATCTCATCACTTCTTTGCTCTCTCTCTGTTTTTCCCTCCTTTCCCTGCCCACAAGTGGTATAGTTGATTGTCAACATAATATCTACAGTGTATCACTGCTGCATTTGTTTCCTCGTTCTCCTTGAATTTCTGTGGCTCCCTCACTGCCCAGAAATGGATAAACAAAAAAAGAAAAATCCATCGTTTCCAATTCCTTTAATTCATTTCAATATAAATATCAGTAGTTTTATGAGATTGTCAGGCTCTGTCTGCACATCCGGAACACTTATACTTCCTATTCCCAGTCATAACTCCCACCAGATTCTAAGATCCACAAAATAATTCTGTTCACTTTCCACACAAGAAGAAGCTGAGATTCAGAAAGATTAAGTAACTTACTGGAAATACTGGGCTGAGCATAGTGGCTCACTCCTATAGCCTTACCTACTCCAGAGAGTGAGATCTGAAGATCATAATTTGAAACCAACCAAGGTTGACATATACCTTACATGTTTATCTCGTTAACCAGCAGAAGTCAAGAAATTGTGTGATTCAAGTGGTACAGCTAGAATGCCACCAGACTTGAATGGGAAACCTAAAGATAGTGCCAATAGGATGATTTTTAAGAACCAATGCTGCCCCATACAAAAATCTGAGACACCATACACACACCTTTAAAAAGATGTTAGTACTGAAACCCAAATAGTTTTTTTAATTTTTATGTTTAGTTATTACCTTTATTGAGATATGACTTGATAGTCTTTGCTGATGAGCCACAATTTAGAACTTTGTTGTAATTATATCCATGTCTGTGCCAGAGAAACATTCTCCTAGTTGTCTTCCCCCGTTTCTAGCAACAATAAGTTGTCTCGTCTTGGCCCAGTTTCAAGTTCATTGTTCTAGTAGATCACAACCATCCTAATAACAAGGGTTATAGGTGTTAACTACTGTACTGGACAATACCTGCCTTGGGAAAATTTTTCAAATTTTTCCATTCAGTGGAGGTTGTTAGGATACACCCATGATTACTTTGTGCTCAGTATTGGGAACTTTTTAGGTCCAGGAATTCAGGGCAAGCACTGTGTGCTATTTCATACTTGTTAACTTTAATTTCAGCTTCCTATTATCTACATTAAGCATTGTGTGAAGAGAAAAATTGCCCCTAGGAGACAGAAACACAGTACTAACTGTTGTTCTCAAAACACAAGAGGAGGGAAAGAAGTTCTGAAAGAGGCATATAGCTTAGACAATGAGTTCTTAGAAACTTGGGCTGCCTGTTAATCTTAACTTCAACATAGAAAGTCAGAGCCTGCAATGGCTTGTAAGCTCCATTTGTATTCCTGAGCATGCGGCTCCCTTCCCCTCAGCCCTTCTGATCCTTTACATCAGGGTTTCTTAGTGTGTCTTAATGTGTTCCTGTTAGTTCTGTGCACAGGTTAAAAAATTAAGCATGCCCAACCATGGGTTTCCATTGCCCTAGTAGATGTTTTGCATTTTAGGACATTCCTTCCAGGGAACTCTCTTCTTGGGCCCTCATGTGCATATGATCACAGAAGCGAATGTCTCACAAACCATGGAACGCAGTTGTTCAATGATGTTAACTCACACAGAGGCTCAGCCAGGTTGGTTTAGGAGCCTTTGTGAGAGGCCTTGGACTAGGCACTGTGGCAACATTGACAGTAATTCCTCAGAGCAATACCACTGATTAGAGGGCTATGGAGAGGTAAAAGGAGAGTGAATTTAACCAAGTTCTTATCCCAGAGAGAGAGAAATAGATTAGACAGAATGATAGGAGAATGATTTAAAAGAAAAGAAGAAAAATGGAAATAAAAATTTAAATTTAAACAGTGAAACACTTAAAAATTATGTAAGTTTAAAGAAATGGTATTGAGAGAAGGATAAAATCAGAGGAGGTGAGGGATAGGAGACATGAAAAACTAAAAAATAAAAGTGCTTAAAATTAGTTATTAAAAAATTAAGGCTGGGAAAGTGGCTCAGTGGTAGAGTGCTTGCCTTGCATGCATGAGGCTCTGGGTTCGATTCCTCAGCACCACATAAGCAGAAAAAGCTGGAAGTAGCGCTGTGGCTCAAAGTGGTAGAGCACTAGTCTTGAGGTGAAGAGCTGAGGGACAGTGCCCAGGCCCAGAGTTCAGGCCCCATGCCCAGCAAAAAACAAACAGACAAACAGGAAATTATATAGGTATAAAGATATAATATTGCTACTAAAGAATTATGCCTAAGAGCTTATGAATTGAGTAATAAATTTCTGGATTAAGTGTATATACCATGGGGTATAAGGTCTAATAATTGATGATGGGCATATATATGGGGATGAGCAGAATATCAATTAAGTCACTCAAAAAAGAAAGAAAGAGTAAAAAACAGAAAATAAAAAAGTACCAAAAGATCAGAAGATATAAAAAAAAGCACACACACACATACACCTAAAATAAAAATTATGAGAGGAAAAGAAAGATTAATAGAAAACAATTTTTAAAAAGGTACAAAAAGAGTTATTTTTTGGAGAGGGGATGGGAAGATCCTTTATCTCCACTGTGTCCATAACCAGTCTCTTGGTGCAGTCTCAGGTCTGCTTGTGGTGTTTGGTTTTCCTGTGGCTTGATTGGATTCTTAAGTCAGTTTGTTTGAGCAGGCAGAAAAATGCTGTGATTTACCCAGGATTTTGTGATCCTCTTTCCAGGCTAGTTCAATGGGAGGGAGATCTGCTTTGAGTATCACAAAACAGGGAGATGGCTGTTTCCTCTAGTTTCGAGATGCTGTGATGAGGATAGGTTCTGGGTAGGGTTGAGGTTTTTCAGCAAACTAGCTTTTCCCTGAGGGGCTAGCTCCAGAGACACTCCAAGAGCCCAGCCTGGCTCCATTCTCAGGGTTTGTGTTTACTGAATTTTAGTTGATTTTCTAGGCTGCTGTAGGGAGGGGCAGCCTCTGGTTCTGTTTACACAGTGAAGAAAGTCTCTCCTAAGGTGGGAGGCGGATCTTCCTCTGTCTGGGCTGGGTGATTTTCCCCTGGGTGGAGCTGAGCCTGGCAGGTTAGGTCAGGTTCTTGTGACCTGCTAAATGACTCTTTTCTTTTCTTCCAAGGCCTGAGTTGTAGCTAGTTGCTCAGAGGGGCCTTTGTCAGTATGGAAGATGGAGATCTCTGGTGGTTGGGGAGGGATGGCTTTCCCTCCTCTGCTCCCTGAGAAGGAGTGAGGATGTCAGGTTTCTACTCATTCCAGAGTGTTGTTTCCTGAGTTGTCTCTGGTGTGTGATCTGCAGGATGAAGATATCTGCTCTTTGTCAGTTCTTGCTGGTGATGAGTAGAATCTGCTCACCCTCTGTGTCTGGTGCTGTTTCTCTCTGTTATAGGTATGGCCACTACGGCCACTGTCACTGCCGCCACATCCGTTGCAGCCTTGGCTACCAGCAAGAGCTCAGTTTTGCCTCCTTGTGTGGATTTTCCCTCTCTGGCCAAACTCTCTGTACCTGATGGCACACTTGGGGTGATTCTGTAGCCTAGGACTGTTCACTAAACAGTGTTTTGGAACACTAAAACTGCTTTCTATGCTGGAGCTTGTTTAGCCTCCAGCTTCTCCTTTGCCATCTGCCTCTGAACATCTCTAATGAGATTCTTATCTCCAATTAGCAATCAGAAAACTAGAAGTGGACTCTGGTGGAGTGCTTCACTTCAGTTGAAGAGCTCAGGGACAGCACCGAGAGTTCAAGACCCATGACTGATAAAAAATAGAAAGAAAGAAAACAAGTGAGTGCCCAGAGCCAGTGGCTCATACCTGTAAGTCTAGTTAGTCAGAAGGCTGAGATCTAAGGATCAAGGTTCAACACCAGCTTGGTCAGGAAAATCTATGAGATTCTTATTTTCATTTAACCACTGAAACCCATAAGTGACCATGTAACTCAAAGTGGTAGAGCACTAGCTTTGAGCACAAAAGTTCAGGGGCAAGATCCAGGACCTGAGTTCAAGCCCCACAACTGACAGAAAAAAAAGAAAAAGGAATGAGAAGCTACCTTAATGAAATAACTAGACAAGTACAATATACAGAATAATTCCTCCCTTCCTTCTTTTCTTCCTTCCATATGTTCACATCCTTCCCTCGGTTTTATCCTAGAACTTAAACTCAGGGCCTCATGTACTTTAGGTAGGTGCTCTACCAGTTCAGCCATACACCTGCCTTTTTGCATTAGTCATTTTTGTTTTTGTTGGTCATGTGTCTTAAAATCTGTGCCTGGGTGCTGTCCCTGAGCTCTTCAGCTCAAGGCTAATGCTTTACTGCTTGAGCCACAGCACCACTTCTGGTTTTCTAATTGTTTATTGGAGATGAGTCTCACGAACTTTCCTGCCTGGGATGGCTTTGAACTGTGATCTACAGATCTCAGCCTCCTGAGTAGCTAAGACTACAGGCATGAGTCACCTGCACCCAGCTCTGCTTGAGACATTTTTGTGGTATGGTTTTATGTTTATGACCAGGCCATCATGGACCACAATCCTTCTTTTTACCCTTTCTGAGTAGATGAAATAAAAAACACAATGCATTGGTTTCAGATATTGATTGAGATCCAATATTGTGAATGTTTTGCCTGGGCTAGCATCAAATCATAGTCCTCTCTGCATTAGTCAACACACAGCAGATAGCATTACAAATGTGAGCTCCCATGCTTGGCTCAAATTTCTGACGACTAAAACATATGAATAAAATTTTAATAATTTCAAATGATGAATTTGGGGACAATGGGTGCTCTTACTTGCCTAGTTTCAAATTTCACCAAAAGTCCCAAATATTAACTTTTGATTTCCTGGAGTAAATCAAATAAGAAGATAAACTTTTATTTTATTTTATTTTTTCTTTTTTTGGGTCCGGTCGTGGGGCCTGAACTCTGGGCCTGGGTGCTGTCCGTCAGCTCTTCAGCTCAAGTCTAGTGCTCTCTACCACTTGAGCCACAGCACCACTTCTGGATTTTTTCTTTTTGCTTATGTGGTGCTGAGGAATTGAACCCAGGGCCTCAGGCATGCAAGGCAAGCACTCTACCACTGAGCTACCTTCCCAGCCCAAACTTTTAAAAGCAATTAACTAAAGAAAAAAGTTAAACAGAAAACATCCTTACCATTACAACTTTGGATTTAACACCTTGTCAAACATTGCTTATATCATAGTTGTTTTTTTCTGGGCAGTATATTCCATACACGAATCACGCCACCACCAAAGTCGAGGGCTAAACAGCCTATTGGCTGTAGGTACACATACAAGGGAAGGCATGGCCCAGCAGCATTGTAGGTGGTAATGTCCCAACATAGGACTTGAAGGGTTAGGGCAGCTTAAATAGAGCTTTTTCCTTAGGAATAATACTCTATTAAGCCATACCTCTTTTTCTGGGTTTATCACTGATTAATTGGAGACAAGTCTCATGGACTTTCCTGCTTGGGCTGGCCTGAAATCATGCTTCTCAGATCTCAGCCTCCTAAGCTGTGAGGATTATAGGCATGAGCCACCAATGTCTAAATCAATTATTCCTTTAACAAAAATCAAAATGGCTACAGTATGGTTTAACAGAGAGCTTGAATCCTTATCAGTTTTGCTCCTGACCTGCTATTCTAATAGGACCCCACAAAATTCACATTCAATTCTCCACTGAAGTAGAGGGTTTCCATTGCATGCTCTGCAGCATCATAAATCACTTGCTGGTGAGGAAAAATACCTCTTTTCCATAGGAAATGCTCAATAAATTCTGATTATTGAATAATCATAAACCTAGGAGATGGAAAATACCACTATCCAATCACATTTTTTTTTTGTTCATTGTGGTACTTGAACTCAGGGTCTGGGTACAGTCCCTGATCCATTTTCTAGCACTCTACCACTTGAGCCACAACCCCACTTCTGTGTTGATTTTTTGTTGTTATTGTTCATGGGGCCTGATATCTGGGTCTGGGCGCTGTCTCTCAGCTCTTCAGCTTATAGCTAGCACTCTACCAATTGAGCCTTAGCACCACTTCCAGCTTTTTCTGCTTATGTGGTGCTGAGGAATTGAACTCAGGGCCTCATGCTTGCAAAGCAAGCACTCTACCACTGAGCCAACTTCTTAGCCCCCCACTTCCGGTTTTTGAGTGATTCACTGGACCTAAGTATCTCATAGGGACTTTTCTGCCCGGGCTGGGTTTAAAACATAATCTTTCCATCTCAACTTCCTGAGTAAGATTATAGGCATGAGCCATCTGTCCATGGCTCCATCCACATTTTTGTACAAGTGAATAAAGCTCAGTGATAAAGTGTCTTCCTCTTTAACCAAAAGCAGGTAAATAACCAAAATTGAATTTGAAATTCAGTTGAATCTGAGTCTATATTCTTAACAACTGGGTTGTAAGTTATTTGATCTTTGCACAGGTTTGTTAGTAGATACAGCACAAATGTCATGAATTTTCTATTTCTAATGGCCCATGACACAAAGTTGGGTGTGGTATGGCAAGCCTGTAATTCCATCACTTGGGAGGCTTAAGCAGAAGCCTGGTAAGTTCAAGACCATTTTGGCTATGTAGTAAGATGCCATCTCAGAAGGGCAGAAAGTAAATGGCTCCTGAATATATAAGCCTTGGCAGTTACTTTCCCATCTTCTGTGTCTACAATGAGAAGCTTAAGACTCTCCAAGGCCAAACAGAAAGCATGACCCAAAAGACTAACCCAAAACACCTGGATACCAGTTGTGTCGACTCATTCTTGGGCCAATAAAGTGTCACCCAAAGGCACTATTGAATAGTTGGGTCTATGTCCCCTCTTCTTCTCTCCAGAAGAGCTATTTCAAAATCATCATTCCTAGAAATGAGAAGACAGCAGTGATAGTAGGATTTCCATTCCAGCATATTTACAGGTCAGTGAGCACTTAGACATTGGCAACTATAATATTAAGTGACTAGCAAGTGGCACACAGTACCTGAAGAAACTCATAGTTCATAGTATATGTTCTGTGAATTAGAACTAATTAAGTTTGCTACCATAGCTACAGCAGGTGCAGTACCAGTTTGGGGATGGCAGCAGCATCCTTAGCTCCAGCCCCTTGACCTCTGGAGTGCATCATGAAACCCAGCCACCCTTCACAAAGGCTGAGAGAGAAGGGGGCCACCATAGAATGCTAGGCTCTTATGGTATGTCATGAGACCATCACCTCACTTCTGTTTCCTGGCTGGATAAGTTGGGGCTGCATGCCTGTGTCACTTCACTCCTGATTCTGGTCTGGGTGGGTAGGTGCCGTGTACCTGTACCACCTCACTCTCGCTTCTGGTCTGGCTGCTTGGGGGCCCGTGCCCGTGTCACCTCACTCCTACTTCCAGTCTAGGTGAGTGGGGGGTAGTGTGCTTGTGTCACCACACTCCTGCTTCTGGTGTGCATGAGTAGGGGAGTAGGGATCATGGTGCCTGCGTCACCTCACTGCTGATTCTGGTCTGGGTGGATAGGAGCCATGTGCTTGCACCACCTCACTGCTCCTTCCTGGCTGGATGAGTCTGGGCTAATGCCCTCTTCACCTCACTCCTGCTTCATTTCTGGGTGAGTGGGGGCCATGTACCTATGTTTCCTCACTCCTGCTTCAGGTCTGAGTGAGTGGGGGTTGTGTGCCTGTGTTACCATACTCCTGCTTTTGGTCTAGGTGAATAGGGGAGTAGGGGCCATGTGTCTGCACCACCTAACTCGTACTTCCAGTCTGGGTCAGTCCGATTAGCTCTGAAGTAATTACTCTCTCCAGATGCTGTTTACCATCATGGACTGCAGCCCATGCCAGAGGTTAGACTTTTCCAATTCTCATAGCAAAGCATGACATTAAGGGATTAAGATGGCACCATGCTAGGTTTAAGAACTATGTTATAAAGTTGTGCATGTGTGTGCGCATGTGCACTGGTCTTGGGCCTTGAACTCAGGCTCTGAAGTGAATCTGAGATATTTGATTAAGGTAGAGCTCTACTGCTTGAGCCACAGCTCAACATATTGCATTTTTGTGGTTAATTGGGACTAAAATTCTCCCAGATTTTCCTGTCTGGACTAGCTTTGAACATTATCCTCGGATCTCAGACTTTTCAGTAGCTAGGATTTACAGGTGTGAACTATGGGCGCCTCTGCTTGATTGCCATCCAGAGAGAATTGTGCTTAGTAAGTGTTCTGGAGTAAAAAGATTTGAACTCTTCAAATGAGCAGTGGTGAAAATGCTCAGGTTCTAGCCTGGCATTGGTGGATCAGGCCTCTAATTCTACAGATTCAGGAATGTGAAATCTGAGAATTGCAGTTTGAAATCAGTGTGTGGAGGACAGAGTCCTTGAGACTCTTTATCTCCAACGAACTACCACAAACCCGGAAAGTGGCACTGTAACTAAGTGGTAGAGCACCAACTTTGAACAAAAATGCTCAGGGACAGCACTTAGGCCGTGAGTTCAAGTCCAATGAGCACAAAAACGAAACAAATCAAGAAAAAAACCTGGGTTCTTCAGTAAGAGTTTTTCATTATAAATATCACTTTCCCATTATATTAAGCTCTGTCATAGGTACATGAATTTTAGGGTATTAAGAAACTTAGCTAAAAATATAGGCAGCATTGTGTGTATGTGTGTGTGTGTGTGTGTGTGTGTGTGTGTGTGTGTGTGTGTGTGTGTGTGTGTTTGCCAGTCCTGAGGCTTGAACCTGGGTCCTTAATCTCTTGATTGGATTTTTTTCCATTAAGGCTGGTACTCTGCCACATGGTCCACAGCTCTACTCCCAGATCTTTTTAATTCTTATTTGGAGATAACAGTTTTACACACTTTTCTGCCTGTGGAGGCCGATTCTGGAATGTGATTATTTGAATCCTGCTATAAAATATGTGTGTGCATATAGCTCTACTATAAGGCTGACTTACGTTTCTTCAGGTGTATATGTAGGATTAATAGGCATTCTGCTTTGCATTTCCTTGATTATTAAAGATGTTGAATGTTTTCATGTATTCCTTAGACACCTATATCTGTTTTGGGGAATGATCTAATCAATTCACTTGCCTATTTATTGATAAGATTGTTCTTAGGTTGTTTCATTTTTTTGAGTCTATACATCTAGATTTTAGGATTTCTTCTGTTACTCAAAAGGCAGGAGTTTAGGCTTATTTTACTTAATCTTAGCAAAGATGACTTGTGAGCTTCAAATTATTTAATAGATGATTGATTAAAAATGATCAGAAGGATGTGGCTTGCACAGGAGAGTGCCTGCCAACAACTACAAGTTCTGAACTCAGACTTCAAGGTCTATAAAAAAAGAGATATATTTTATTATTTTAAAACAATAAAATTTAATCAGTTATATACTCTCAAAATATGTAATTCTAAATATTTCATTATTATTCATGGTAAAACTATTGCAAATTTTAGCATAAGCTAACAATTTTAGTTTCTATTTTTTCCTTGGTAATCATTCAAGCCAACAAAACTGATAAAATACAGCTTTGGCCAGGTGGTGGTGGCTCATGTCTGTATTTCTAGCTACTCAGGAGGCTGACATCTGAGGATTGCAGTTCAAAGTCCGCCTGAGCAGCAAACTCTGTGAGGCTTATCTCTAAATAACTACCAGAAAAATAGAAGTAGTGCTGTGGCTCAAGTGGTAGAGTGCTTTCCTTGAGCTGAATAGCTGAGGGACTTCCCCCAGGCCACAAGATCAAGCCCCATGACCAACCAAAAACAAAACAATACAAAACAAAAATCCAACTTTATAGGAAGAGGAAGAATCTCCAAGTTTTTATTCAAGATTTTTTAATGCTTGTGGCAAATGATTTATCCAGTAGAAAGTGGACAGCTTATATCTGAAATTGTGATAAAATTGTTACTATGTGGTTGATTTTCTCCCATTTATAATTTCATTCATCTAACATTGTTGAAGATGAAAAATCCATCAAGGACATGACATACTATTTGGCAAAACTGGTAAGTTGAAATGACTATTTTTTTCCCAAGTTTGGCAAAGTAACTGTGGTTTTCCTTCCCTCCCCAGGATTTGAACAATGAAAAAAATTTTCCCAAAAGTGAGGAAGACAGCTCATATTCAAATAATTCGAAGATAATGAAAAGAATGTTTAAGACAAATAATATATTTAATTTTGAACCTTCCTCTCAAGAAACTTCCAATAAACTTAGCAAAAATTGGTTATAGGTATTTATATCAAAGAGCTCACTGCAGGTGCCTCATACCTATAATTTGTTACTCAGAAGGATGAGATCTGGGATTGAGATTGGAGCCAGCATGGAAAAGCAAAAATTGCATGGATGATGTCCCCTGCTGTTAGATCATATGTGCCTTCCTCCCATCCTCAATGTGAAGCTGTCTCCCCACATTACCATCCTCCTGAAATATTGACATTATCATTGTAATTTCTGGTTTTCTCCTTCAGCATGAAAGGTTCATGGAGCAGGCCACTTGCAGCTGTATTCACATCTGTTTCTCCAGTTGCCTACAACATTGCTTGGTCCTTAGTGCTTAGTAGCCTTGTGTAGATGAAACTGCCCTGCTCATGTAATCTCAGAATTCAGTCAGGAAAGCTCATCAAGCTGTGATCTTGTGGTTAATAGTTAATTCTTCTAATTATTTTTTCTTCTTTGTGTATCTAAAGTCCATGTAAGGGTGAGATCAGTGGCTGACACCTATCTGTTGTAATGGCAAAGTTGACTGTGACATCATAGAAGTTTATTGTGAAGCTGCATGAAGACTCATCTACCAAAGCACTGCAAATCGTAGCCTTCCACATCCAGGGGTAGATTTAACAGCTCTGCAATCAAACCATCATTCGCTCTCTGCTGGATTCAGACTCAGCCTCCTATTTAAAATAAAGAAAAATTCAAGACATGTTTTTTATGTCACTGAATTATGTAAATGTCCCTCCAAACAAAAAATAAGAATGCCATTAGTGGAATGTAAATACAAGGCAAGGAATAAAACAAGCATAAAATTTCCTAGGGAAAAAATCAAAAGTTGCATCTGCTACAAAAGTTGGTCCTTAAAACTAGGACTGGATTCTGATACCAGTAATCCTAATATAATATAAGGTAATGAAAGTTTTATTTTTGTGCCAGTCCAGGGGTTTGAACTTGCACTCAGAGATCTGAGTTCTCTTGCTCAAGGCCAACAATTTACTACTTGAGTCATAGCTCCACTTCTTGTATATTTGGTAGTGTAGTGGTAATAAGTATTTCCCACATTTTTCTGCCTGTGCTGGCTTCAAACTGTGATCCTCGATGTCAGCCTCCTGAGGAGGATTACAGGCATGAGCCACCAGTACCAAGCTAAAAGTTACTTTTGTGAAATATAAAAATAAGATATATAAAGCAACATAAACAAAAAAAACATTAGAACAACAAAACTGAAACAAGTTATATAAAAGATATAAAAAGACAAACACGAAGGCCCCGACTTCAAGCTTCAGGAACAGCACAAAAGAAATAAAGAAGTGTAGAAGAAGAGAAGAAATAGTCAGTGACAGACTTTTAAATTAATCAATCACAAAATTTTGCAAAGTAGCAGGGTATAAAATTAACCCTCAAAAATCAATGGCTTTTCTGTACGCCAATAATGAGAAAAGTGTGGCTGAAATTAGGAAAGCAACTCCATTTGTAATAGCCCCACAAAAAATAAAATACCTAGGAATTAACTTAACCAAAGAAGTGAAGGAACTCTATGATGAAAACTTTAAAATCTTGAAAAAGGAAATCAAAACATAACTTAGAAAATGGCAAAACCTCCCATGATCCTGGACAGGAAAGATTAAAATCCTGAAAATGGCAATACTTCCCAGGGCTATCTACAAATTCAATGCGATACCTATCAAAATTCCAACGTCATTCTTCAAGGAAATATAAGAGGAAATCCAAAAATTCATATGGAACAATAAAAGACCCCCAATATCAAAAATGCTCCTCAACTGAAAGAACACTGTTGGAGGAATATCAATACCAAATTTCATACTCTACTATAAAGGCATAGTATTCAAAACAGCTTGGTACTGGCAAAAGAACAGACCTCAGGACCAATGGAATAGATTTGAAAACCCAGAAATGAACCTACAGACCTATAGCCAACTAATCTTCGATAAGGGAGCTAAAATAATAGAATGGAAGAAAGACAGTATCTTCATTAATTGATGCTGGCAAAATAGGTTAACTGCTTGTAGAAAACTAAAGCTAGATCCTTATATATCACCCTGCACCAGAATCAACTCCAAATGGATCAAAGACCTCGGAGTCAAAGAGACACTCTGAAAACATTACAGGATGGAATAGATGAAACCCTAGGTCTCCTTGATTCAGGCCGAAATTTTCTGAATAGAGAGCCGGAAACACAACAAATCAAAGAAAGGTTGGACAAATGGGATTGCAAGGAGTTGCAGAGCTTCTGCATGGCAAAGGACATAGCTAGCAAGAATTATAGAAAGCTTACGGATTGGGAGAAGTTCTTCACTAGCCATAGAACGGACAAGGGTCTCATATCTAAAATATACTTGGAACTCAAAAAATTAAATCCCCCAACAACAAATCCTCAAAGAAACAACTGCCCAATAAATAAGTGGGCTAAAGATTTAAAGAGAAACTTCTCTGAAGAAGAAAGAAGGATGGCCAATAGACACATGAAGAAATGCTCAACCTCCCTAACCATAAAAGAAATGCAAATCAAAACAACATTGAGAAACCACCTCACCCCAGTTAGAATGGATATAATCAAGAACTCTAACTACAACAGATGCTGGAGGGGATGTGGACAGAAGGGAAACTTACTTCATTGTTGGTGGGAGTGTAAACTTGTTCAATCACTTTGGATAGCAGTATGGATGTTCCTCAAAAGACTTCACATAGAGCTCCCCTATGACCTAGCAATTCCACTTTTGGGCATTTACCCAAATGTTTACAAACAAGACCACACTAAAGCTACCAGCACAACTATGTTTATTCCAGCGTTATTTATCATAGCTAAGATATGGAACCAACCCAGATGCCCCTCAGTGGATGAATGGATCAAGAAAATGTGGTATATATACACAATGGAATTCTATGCCTCCATCAGAAAGAATGACATTGCTCCAGTTGTTAGGAAATGGAAAGGCTTGGAAAAAATTTTATTAAGTGAAGTAAGCCAAGCCCAAACCAACATAGGTCCCATGATTTCCCTTATTTGCAATATCTAGTATATGTATGAGTCAAGCAGAAAAGGTCAGATAATGTGATGTTATGAAAATGAACCCTTAGATATGTATTTTAATGTTTTTTCTTTCATGCATTTGTTTCTAACGCATTTATAAGATTATTTCTTCGTTGCTTTGTATGTCCCTCCCCCACAGTATAACCCCTTCCTTCACTATATTTGATGTCGGTATAATTTGTGGAGGAGATGGGGAAAAACAAGTCGTTTAAGGATACAGGTGGACCCGTTGCAACTATGAGAAGTACAAGTTGTCATGTCGAAAACGAACTTTACAACTTCAGTACAGGGAGTAGGGGGGATTGGTTGCGGTGGCTGGGGGAGGCCAGGAATGTATGTGAAGGGTAAACAAAGGAGGAGGCTGCAATGCTTGACATCTTGCCAATGTAATTGTAACCCCTCTGTACAGTATGTTCACAAAAATTAAAATTAAAATTAAAAAAATAAATTAATCAATCATTGGTGGCTTACACATGTTGTATTAACTACATAGGAGGATAAAGTCAGAAAATAACAATTAAAGGTAAGCCCAAACAGGAAATTCCATTGGCCATTTTTCTGTGTGTGCTAGTCATGGGGGTTGAACTTGTTCTACTTTACTCTAGGCTGGAGTTTTATCAGTCTCATTAGTGGAATCACTACCAGATAATTGGAGATAAAGAGTATCATGGAATTTCCTATGCAGTCTGGCTTCAAACTTTGATCCTCAGATTTCAGCTCCTTAAATCATTCTGTAATTTCCATTAGACTGCTATGTCCAATGATCCCCCCAAAAGAAGAAAGAAAACAGCTGGAGCTTGACGTGTGGCTCCAATGGCAGAAATGAGACAATGATTTCGGGGACATTACCAACACCTTTAGATCAATCTCCAGGAACAGTATACACAAGAATAAAATAAATAAATGAAAAGAAAGGTGGAAGAAGAAAAGAGAGAACCAATTTCAGAGGCTAAAATGAGTAAAACTGAAATAGGTTACACTTGTTCTTGTAGTTACTCAAGGGTCTCACATCTGAGGATCAGTGTTCAAGGCCAGCCAAGGCAGGGGAGTCCATGGACTCAACTCTAATTAGGCAAATATGGTTTAAAAACAAAGCCCCGAATTGAGCTGTGGCTCACATATTAGAGGTCTAGCATTAAAAATATAGTGGGACTGAACTGGGAAGCTGACTCAGTGGTCGAGTGCTTGCCTTGCATGCATGATGCCCTGGTTTCAATTCCTCAGCAACACATAAGCAGAAAAATCCAGAAGTGGCACTGTAGCACAAATGGTAGGGCTCTAGCCTCAAGTTGAAGAGCTGAAGGACAGTGCCCAGGACCAGAGTTCAGGCCCCATCATGGGCAAAAAAAATAGGTGGACCCATTGCAACAATGAGATGTACAAGATGTTATGTTTAAAAACAAATTTACAACATTGGCTCAGGAGGGTGGTTGTCAGGGCGATGGGGGTGTGGTAGGAAGATGGCTAGGGATGGGAAGGGGGAAACAAAGGGGGAGGCAACAATGCTTGATAAGAAATGTACTCATTACCTTGCTCATGTAATTGTAAACCCTCTGTATGGCATTTCCACAATAAAAAGAAAAATAAATAAATGAAAAAATAGATGAGAAAAAAATTACTGGGACAATACATAGGCTCTGATTTATAGCCCCAAGCCCAGCATACATGTGGAAATAAAAAAGATAGAAATTAAAATATGTGTTGGAAAATCCAACTAAATTTTCAAAATGAGCATGAGTTTTTGTTTCATGTGTGTAATCCTAGATACAAAGATAGATAAAATCTAAGGGTTATGGCGTCTCATCATCAAATCGCCAGCAAAACAAACAAACAAGAAAACAGAAGTGAAGCTGTGATTGGAGTTGTAAAGCACCAGTCTTGAGTGAGAAAGCTATGAAACAGTGCCCTGGCGCAGAGATCCAGCCTCAAGATCACAAAAATAGTCATAAGAAGAGAACCTGGTGCTGGTGACTCATGCCTGTAATTCTAAAACCTCAGGAGGCAGAAATATGGGAATCCAGTATAAAGGCCAATCCAAGCAGGATAGTCCAGAAGACAGTTGTTTGTGGGCCATCCTGGGGCTAGTACTGTACTACTCCGAGGTTTTTGGAAGTTAATTGGAGGTAAGGATTTTAGACTTTCCTGCTCAACATGGCTTTGAACCATGAAGGTCAGACCACAGCCTCCTGAAACAGTCCAGGAATTGCATGAGTTCCTGCTCCAGGAGCAGCACACCCAAAACAATGAAATTAATAAATGTAAAGAAGGGTAGAAGAAGAAAAGAACCAATAACCGAGGCTTCAATGAGCCAATCAGCCAATCATTGATGGCTCATAATAACTCTAATTCTAGTTACAAAGGAAGCTAAAATCTGAGGATAATATTTAAAGGCCAGACCAAGTAGGAAAGTTCATAAGACATGTGTGTGTGTGTGTGTGTGTGTGTGTGTATGTATGTGTGTGTATGTCTGTGTGTGAGACCTGTTGCTTGAACTTGTACTGTTTTGCTTAAGGCTCTACTAATCTCAGCTTTTTAGTGGTTATAATTGGAGATATCATGGACTTTCCTACCCATGCTGGTACAAAATTTGATCCTCAGATTGCATCCTCATGAATCAGGTCTGGCTCTACATGATAATCATTTCTAATTAACCATTAAAACAGAAAAAAAAAACAGGAATTGAGCTGTAGTTCTCCTGGCAAAACTGGGAAAATGTTTCTGGGACAGCACCCAGACCCTGAGTTCAAGCCACAGGACAAACACAGAAGAAATAAAAGGAGAACAGAAGTACAGAAGGAAGAGTCAGTGAGAGTAGTTGAAATGAGTCAAACATTTGTTGTTCACACATGTTATATGAGGTAGTCAGGAGGATGAAATCTAAGGATCACGGTTCATGACCAGCCCTGGCATGAAAGTCCATGAGACTCATATATCTAATTTGCACCAAAAATAAGTTACAAGCTGTGCTTTGGTTCATTCGGTTGAGTGGTAGTCTTAAACAGAAAGCTTGGAACAGCACCTAAGCCCCAAGTTGAAATCCTAGACACACATTTCAAAACAAAAACAAAAACAGAAACAAAAAAGCAGAAACTAAAAATGATAGGTAAAGAGAAACATAAAGTTTCAAAATGATCATGGGTTTTGGTGCATGATTATTCCTAGTTATTCACTTTCAAAAAGACACTTACAAAAAGAAAGAAAAAAGACCACAAATTATAAAATATGGGAGAAAGCGAAAATTATAATTTCAAAATTAGCCATGGGTTTTTGGTTTTTGTGTGTATTTCTAGCTACTAAAATGTTGAAATTGAGGATCATAGCTCAAAGCCAGCCTGGGCAGGGCAGTGACTGAAATTTTTATCTCTAAGTACCCAGTAAAAGCTGGAAGTGAAGGTGTGATATTAGTTGTAAAGTACTGAAATTCCATGAAAAACCTGGGAAACAATTCCCAATTCAGCCCTAAGTCGACCAAAAACAAAACTGAAAGAAGAGAAGAAATTACCATTTGAGATTTAAGCCTGAGACTGGTGATTCTTGCTTATTATTTTAGCTATTCAGGAGGCTGAAGTCTGAAGTTACCAGTTAAAAGCCAGTCTAAACAGGAAAGTCTATGGGGCTTTTTATCTGTGTGTGCCAACCTTGTGCTTGAATTCATGTAGGAGCACTACCACTCCCAACGTCTTGGTATTTAGCTGATGAAAATAGTCTCATGGACTTTCCTGCCAAGGATGGCTTCAACTACAATCCTCAGATTTCAGCCTCCTATGTCTTGCTGGGCTTTACATGAGACTCTTATGTCCAATTAACCACCAAAAGGAAGAAAAATAAAACCTGGTGATTGAACTGTGGATCCAATGGCAGAAATGAGAAAATATTTTCTGGGACAGCATCCAGACCTTGATATACACCAACACACACACACACAAAGTATAAAATAAATAAATGTAGAGAAGGTAGGATAAGAAAAAGACAATTTCAGAGATTAAAATGAGCTAAGCATAGGTGGCACACACCTCTAATGGTAGCCACTTGGGAGATTAAAATCTGAGGATCACATTTGAAAGTCAGCCCTGGTAGAATTCATGGACTCAAATGTAAGTAGCTACTTAAAAGAAAACAAAAAGTAATAGCCACAAGTTATGTGGTGGTTCGTGTCCTAGTGTTCTAATCTTGAATAAAAACTTCTGGGCCTGCACTTGATTTTTAGACCCAGGACCAGCATACACAAGGAAATAAAAATACAAATAAATAGGTATAAGAATGGCGGGGAATGTGGCTTAGTAACAGAGTGCTTGCCTACCATGTTTGAATCCCTGGGTTTGTTTCCTCAGTATCTCATAAATAAAAAAGACTGAAAGTGGCACTGTGGCCCAAGTAGTAGAGTTCTCACCTTGAGTAACAGAAGTTCAGGGACAGTGCTCAAGCCCTGAATTCAAGCCTCAGGATTATGAAGAAGAATAAAAATGTTGTGAGAAAATCCAGTTAAAGTTTCAAAATGAGCAATGCATGAAATTTTGGTCAATATATGTAATCCTAGTGAGTCAGAAGGCTGAAATCTGAAGGTTGTTGTTCATAGCCAGCCTGGACAGGGAAGTGCATAAGTCTGCAACTAACCAGCAAAAAACACCAGAAATAAAACTGTGGTTGTAGTTGTAAAGCAACAGCCTTGAATGAAAAGCCAATTGAAACAATGTCCTGGCTCAGAGATCCAGCCTCAGCATCACAATAAGAAAATTAAATGGTTGGAAGTAGAGAACCCAGGACTCTTGATTCATGTCTGTAATTCTAGAAATGCAGGAGGCTGAAATATAAGATCTTATGTAAAGGCACACCCAATCAAGAAATTCCAGGAGACTGTTTTGTGTGTGGTGGCCACACTGGGGATAGGTTTTTGTTGATTGATTGGAGATAAGAATTTCATGGATTTTCCTGTCCAGGCTGCTTTCAAACCATGATGGCCAAATTTCAGCTTCCTGAGTCAGGCCAATACTTGCATGAGTTCGAGCTCCAGGCCCAACACAAACAAAAAGAATGAAATAAATGAAAAGAAGGGTGGAAGAAGACAAGAAAGACCAAGTAACAGAAGTTTCATTGGGGACTCATATTTGTAATTCTAGCTACTTAGGCTAAAATTTGAGGATACTGTTTAAAGCTCAGCTCAAGTATAGGTGTTCATAAGATGTGTGTGTGTGTGTGTGTTTGTGTGTGTGTGTGTGTGTGTGTGTGGTGTGTGTGTGTGTGTGTGTGTGTGTGTGTGTGCTTGGCAGTCCTGGTGCTTGAACTTGCACTATTTTGCTCAATAATCTACAACTCTCAGATTTTAGTGGTTCATTGGAGAAAAGAGTGTCATGGACTCTCCTCAATTTTCAACCTCCTGAATCTGGCTTAGCTATACGTGATTATTTTCTCTCCAATTAACCTCCCCACAAAAACCAAATGTTCTGGTTGGTCCCATGTGTGCCCTGAGACAACATCTGAGCTTCAATTTCCACTCCAAGGAAAAGTAAAAAAGAAAAAAAAAAAGAAAAAAGGTGGAAGCAAGCACATATTAATGTTTTAAAATGACCCAAATGTTGATGGTTATATGTGTAATCCTTTTTACACAAGAGGCTGACAACTGACAATTGCAGAGTCAAGTCAGTCTAGGAAGGAACATGCTTGAGATTCTTATCCCCAGCTACACAACACAAAGCCTTGAGCTGTGGCTGAGGTGGTAAAGCACCAATCTTGAGTGTAAAAGCTAAGATATAGGCCCCAATGACAGATGTCAAGCCACAGGACCCATAAAATTTTCAAAGGACAGAGGATGAAGATAGGCTGAAATCTGAGAATCATTGTTCAAAGCTACCCCATGCAAGAAAGTCCATGAGGCTTTCTCTGTGTATGCATCTGTGTGCTAGGTTTGGCTTGAATTTATGCTGTTTTTTTCAAGGATAGAGCTTTACCACTCCGAATTTTTCAGTGATTAATTGGAGCAAAGAGTCTCATGGGATTTCCGGCTTTTGTTGGCTTTGAACCGTGATCCTCAGATTTCAGCCAACTGATTCATGCTGGGCTTTGCATAAGACTCATCTCCTATTAACTACCAAGAGTTAAAAAAAAACCTGGAGTTGAGCTGTGGCCCAAGATGCAAACTGGGCAGTCACATTCCAGGACAGCACCCAGGGTTTTAGTTCAAGCACAAAGACAAAACAAATATTGCCACGAGCTATACTTTGGCTTATGTGCAAAGCCACTACTCTTGAAGAAAAAGCTCTGGCATTGCATCCGCGCCCTGATATATAGCCCCAGGACCAAAACATATACAAAAGTAAAAAAAAAAAAAAAAAAAAAAAAACAAGGAAAATTTTAACAAGATAAAGTGGAAAAAAACATATTAATATTTTTAAATGACCAATGGGTTTGTGGTTCATGTGTGTAATCAGAGCACCTCAGGAAGCTGAAATCTGAGGATCACGGTTTGAAGCCAGAATACCCAGAAAAGTACATTAGAAACTTATGTCAAATAAACAAAAAAAGCTAGAAGTGAAGCTGTGGTTGAATTTGTAAAACATTGTCCTTGAGTCAAAAAGCTAAGAAACAGAAGGGCACTGCTGGCTCTACACTGTAATCTCAGGAGGTTGAGATATGAAGACCATGGTTCAAATCCAGCCTTGTCAGGAAAGTTCATGAGACTCTTGTACTCCAATTAACCACCAGATAACCTGAAGTGGCTCTGTAGGTCAACTGTTAGAGCATTTGCCTTAAGTTGAAGACCACAAAGACAGCACCCATGCCGAGTGTTCAACCCCTACCCCCCTTCAAAATAACTAAGGAACAGCAATGTGGCCCAAAGATCAGGTCTACTGGACAAAATAAAATGTACTGAGGTTGAAGGCAAGAAAGAGCTGGTTAAAAATATTAAAATAATCTGGACACCAGTGGCTCATGCCTGTAATCCTAGCTACTCAGGAGGCTGAGATCTGAGGATCACAATTCCAAGCCAGCCCAGGCAGCAAATTCTGTGAAACTCTTATCTTTAATAAAGCACCAGAAAACTGGAAGTGGTTCTATGGCTCAAGTGGTAGACTGTTTGCCTTGAGCTGAAGACCACAGAGACAGCAACTAACCCAGAATTTAAGCCCCACAAATGACAAAAAAACACAAAAATTAAAATGTCTGCTGTTGATTTCTCATGCCTTTAAATCCTAACTACCCAGTAGGCTGAAATCTAAGGGTTGTAGTTCAAATCCAACCCAAGCAAGAAAATCCATGAGACTTGTTAATGTAATTACAATACTAGGGCTTGAACTTGCCCTGTTTTACACAAGGCTAGATACCGTTCTACTACCCGCAGCTTTTTGGTGATTAATTGGAGATAAGAATCTCAGATTTTACTGCTCAGACTGGCTTCAAATCAAGATCAGATTTCAGCCTCCTTAGATGTGCTGGGCTTTGCATGAGACTTTTCAAAAGAATGAAGCTGGAAGTTTATCTGTGGCTCAATTGGCAGAACTGAGAAAAATCTCTGAGACAGTGGCCAGTCCTTACATATAAAATTTTTCTTTTTTTTTAATTTTTATTTTTTATTGTGAACATACTGTACAGAGTGGTTACAATTACATGGGCAAGATAATGAGTACATTTCTTATCAAACATTGTAGTCTCCTCCTTTGTTTCCCCTTCCTATCCCTTCCCATCCTCTCCCACTCCCCTACCTAATCCTCCCCGCTACCCCCCTTCCCCGCACCAAAGTTGTAAAGTTCATTTTTCGATATAACGACTTGTACATCTCATTGTTGCAATGGGTCCACCTATATCCCTATTTAAACGATTTGTTTTTCCCCTGCCCCTCCACAAATTATACCGACATCAAATACAGTGAAAGCAGGAGTTATACTGAGGGGGGGAGGGACATACAAAGCAACAAAGAAATAATCTTATAAATGTGTTAGAAACAATCGCATGAAAAAAACATTTGAATACATATCTTCGTGTTCATTTCCCTAACATTTTCAAAAGTAAATAATAGTAGTTGTATAATATAGAAAAAAATCAAAAACCATGTTTAATATGATACAAAAGAAAACTATGTTTCTTTTTAAATGTAGCAAATGAGAACATATATAAAGCATAAAGTTTCAAAATGACATGCTGAGAGTAAGGGAAAAAGGAAAAATTTAAAAATTCATGTAAATATTAAATACAAGCTGACATGACCAAAATATAATGTGATCAGAAACTTATCTCTCAGTTATCTATCACTTGCAATTACTTACAAATAATTGTCCCTCCAGTTTCAGCAGCAACCATGGAAATTTAGACATAACCTCTCTATGCAGCCTATACTGTGTAAGGGTCTTCCTGTTTTAGCCTCTTGAATTAGATCTGCAGGCATTGCCCACATTTTAATATATGATGTTTCCTTTAAAATTTAAAATTAATATTAAAATAATGGATTGTCTGTAAAGCATGACTAAACATCAGAGATCCACCAGAGATCCTCTGAGGGATACAATCAAAATATTAGAAAAGCACCTACCACTCAAGGTAGGTAACAGAAAGAAGATTTAGCATTTTTTGGATGTGCTGGGGATGAACGCAGGGCCTCATGCTTGCTAGGCACGTATAAAATTCAGTGACATTAATTATATCCACACCATTACCTCTATTTGTGAACTATCTTGTTGATACTAATGGAATCCACACAATCATTGAGTAATAATCACCCCAATGACCTGCCCCAGAAATTTTAATCTTCCATTTTCTCTTATAAAATGGTTTAGTCAATGTTTCACATAAATAGTAGATTATTTTTTATGTCCATCCGTGACAGATATATATTAATTGCAGCATTTTTGTGGATGTCATAATCCATTAATGCTTACCTCATATTTTGTAAACCTGTATATCTGATAGACAATCCAGGTAATTCCAGCTTCTGACTATTGTGAACTTTGCTGTTATTATTGGCATATGAGCTATTATTTTTTTCTTTTCAGTTCTTTTGGTTACGCAATGAGCAATGGAATTGCTGGGTAATGTGGTAATGCTATGTTATGTTAGAAGAATGTGTCATATTGTACAATAATTGCTATATCACTTTTCATGAGCACAGAAATGTACAAAAGGTCAATAAAAATGTATTTCAAATGTATTTCAAACCTTCCACAGATGTGCCCTAAAAAATCTTTTTTTTTTTTTTTTTTTTTGCTTTTTACTTGCTTTTATTTAGGCCATGCAGGCCTGGAGCTATGTAGCCTTGTCCAGAGCTGAAGTGAGAACAATTCCAAATGACACTGACCTAGCCTCCAAAAACATTTAATCTAGTAGCCATTTTCTCTAGAGATAAAATTTAGTGATTATATGCATTTTTACTCTTCTAAAATAAGGTTTTGAATTTTAAAATGACTTACATAAATGTAACGCCTCTGTGTACCTTCTTTTTATTAAGAAGAAAAATTATATTTATATATATATATATTTTATATTTATATTTATAAAGGACAAAAAAGCTTCTCAGCAGGAAATTACATTACAATCACAGTCTGATTCTGACCCAAGCACATAAAATACAATACAAAAAATAATACAATAAGAGCTCATCTAAAGTAAAATGAAGAGTAAGGCCAGGCGCAGAGGTCAAGTGGTAGAGCACTAGGTTGCCCAGCACCAGCCTCTGAATCAAAACCGCAGTATTGCCAAGGGATAAAATAAAGTTAAGGAAACATGCAGATAAAATATGATGGACAACAAAGAGGGACACACCTGTAATCACAACACTTGGGAGACTAAGCAGTAGAATTATGAAATTAAGATCAGACTTGGCTACATAATGAGACTGCATCTTAAATAACACAGAATAAAATAAATCAAACAAAAATTTTAATGACTAGGGTGTAGTTTAAGTGTAATTAAAGTAGTTTTGTATGCACAAAAATTACATGCTTTGATAACTACAACTTTCAGTTTACACTGCAGTACAAGGTGCTCAGTGGCTGGAATCCCTCCTGAGGAAATCTATGGCAGTTGATGCACTTGTATTCTTGGCTGGACTGAGGGTTTTGCTAGGCAAACAGTGTTTTGATCTCAATTCGTGGATCCCACTTACAACTCTTTTTTTTAGTACACCACCTACAAATCTCTCCCATCTCAATAACAGGGCCTTCTGGCTTTCAAGTGAAGTTATCTTTGATATCTCTTAGGGTTTTCCTCCACTTTGTCTGGAACTGCTCTTTTCCTGGGCCCACATTCAGCAGCTTATTCTGAGAAGAGTTGTAACTATATGCTAGCCATCTCTAACCATTGCCATCTCCACCTCAAATTAGTCTTTGGTATCAGTATGAGTCTGGTCAGAGGATAGAGCCATTCTGGGCTGGCTTTGAACCATGATCCTCAGACCTCAGGATCTTGAATAGCTAGGATCACAGGAGTGAGCGACTGGCACCCGGCCATCATTTCTTTCTTCCAGGAAAATTTAGGAGGGTGGAATAGCACAGCAGCACATACATTTGATAGCAACTGCCCCAGGGTGAACCAGATGCTCAGATAAAACCACAGACTTTGATATTGCCTTTGGTATCCAACAGGATATTGTCGGAATTAAGGTCTCAGTGTGTTTCTGTTCTGGTGTGGGTAGTGAACAGCACTTACAATTTGTGTGAAGAGCCTCTTGGTTTCATCCTCTTATAGGCGGCAGGATTTTGAGATCCACCCCAGAAGGTATCCCCTACTGGCCAGTTCCATTGATGAGATACATATACTCTTCCTTCTCCATCACCTGGTACAACCTGATGGTGTGTTTGTGTCATACCTTCTTAAAAATGTCCACTTCATTCTTTAACTGATGACTGGAGGACTCTCGCTGTAATGCCATGGTTGCAGGACCTCCCACCCGCCCCCCAAGAAGACCACCGAGATTCAGACTCTACAGCTGTTTTATATAAACGGGCTGCAGCTTGGGCCTCATCCTACACTCTGACACAGCGGAGCCTAGGAGGAGAGCCCTGAGCTAAGGATTTGCAGGTCTTATAAAGGCACACAATCAACCAAGTGTTTGGATTACCACCACGTGTTGCTTTGCTAGACAGAAACTAGCAACAAGTGGTCACTGTCTCAAACTTTAGCCTTTCAACCCCCCCCCCCCCCCCGCACTTGATTTATGGTCCTGAGCCACAATCTTGTGGCTCTGGCCCAAAACTAAACTTCAACAGCTCTTGATCTTGAAAGAGTATACCAATAACAATCAGTCCATTTATCTTTTCTTGAGGCATATGCGGAGTGGTTGGGTAGGATGCTTGGAGACTTCCCATGTTTCCTGATGGTCATCCAGGGCAAAGGGGTCAGCTGGTCTGGCATGGGAGCAGTGGATCCAAGCAGCAATGCCGTCCACCTTAAGGGCAGTGGGTATAGCCAGTAGCACCATGTAAGGTCCCTTCAATCGTGTTTCCTGAGATCGCAAATTGTGCCTTCGAACAAACACCCAGTCCCCTGGTTTAAACAAATGTGGGATAGGAATAGAAGCAGAATCATATAATGCTCTAAGTTGGAGCCACATACTCTTATGCACCAGCTGTAAATAGTCAAGCTTACACAGAAATTCAGTATCATCCAAATCAGCAAGCAATTAAGGACAAGCCGATAGGGTGAATTTCTTATTCTAAACAAGGCAAAAGGAAGGAGCGATACCCAGTCTACACCAGTCTCCAAGGCCAATTTAGTTAAGGTCTCTTATAGATTCTGATTCATACCTGCCCTGAACTCTGGGGTCTATAAGCACAGTGCAATTTCCAATCCATCCCCAATGCCAGAGCTATTCGCTGACTTACTTTTGAGACAAAGGCCGGTCCATTTTCTGACCCATTGGGGGATGGGAAGCCATACCTGGGTAGAATTTCTTCCAGGATCTTCTTAGCCACGACATTTGTGTTCTCATGCTTTGTTGGGTAGGCTTCAACCCATACTGAAAAGGTTTCTACAAAAACTAGCAAATTTTTATATCCAAATTTTCCACTTTTAATTTCTGTGAAGTCTATTTCCCAATACACACCTGGCCTATCTCCATAGAAGTGAGCTCCTTTTGTAACCGGCTGATTGGGGGCATTGGTGAGCTGACAGGCTTTACAATTTTTAACAATGTCCTCAAGAGTTGATTCCCTTGCCTAATTTTTACTTCTGAGTGTCAAAGCAAGTCCTGCATTCTTCAGGTTCCCATGTGAGAGACCCGATGGATTCTCTTAAGAATCCCCTTGCCCAATCTTTGTGGCAAAGTAAGTTTTCCCTCACCAGTTTTCCACCAGTCTTTGTTTCCGTCTCTGCCAGGGGGTTTATAGGCCTTGGGAATTTTCTTTATCCACTCCAAGACTTCTTGGGAGTACTGAGGCTCAGGAGGCAAAGCTCGTGGCCCTGGGTCTACTAGAGTCAGTACTTATGCTCTGGGCTGGAGGGCCGCCTCCTTAGCTGCCTGATCAGCCAAGTTATTTCCTTTGGTTATTGAATCAGTTCCCTTTTGATAGCCAGGGCAGTGCATAATGGCAATATTTGCTGTTTCCCATAAGGCCTGGATGAGGCTTAAAATTTCTTGTTTGTTTTTAATAGTCTTTCCCTCAGCTGTCAGCATCCCCCTCTCTTGGTAAATGGCTCCATGGACATGCACGGTGGCAAAAGCATACCGACTGTCTATGTAAATGTTTAGTCTCTTCCCTTTTCCCATATGTAGGGCTTTCGTTAGTGCCACTAGCTGTGCTCTTTGTGCAGATGTTCTCTGGTGGAGTGCTTCTACCCACACTATCACAGTGTCCATGGTGACTGCTGGGCCCGTGTACCTTTTTCCATCTCGAATGAAACTGCTGCCATCTGTGAACCAGGTATGCTCAGCATGAGATAGTGGTGAGTCCAACAAATCTGGCCTCTTTTCCTTGGTCTGGTTTTTCTTTTCATGCTCCATTTTACGTTCTCTTTCCTTCCTTTCCTGTCTTTGCTCCTCTGTCTCTCTTATTGTAAACCTTTCCTGCCGTGGCTACTAGATCCCTAATTATAGACTTTTCACCAAGGCTGTCTAGAGCCTGTAACTTTATGTCTGGTGCAGCTTGATTTATATAGGCAAACATAATCATCTGAGCCGACTTCTGGGTCTCAAGATCATATGGAGTATATTGACTAAAAGCTTCCAAGAGCCGCTCAAGATATGTTGCTGGACTTTCACTTACTCCCTGTCTTACATCATAAACCTTGGCCATATTAGTAGGTCGGCAAGCCACCACCTTGAGACCTGCCAACAAAGCCTGGCGGTACATGAGGAGATGCTCCCTACCTTCAACTGTCTTGTAGTCCCATGTTGGTTGGATCTCAGGAAAATAGGCAGCGATCAGGGCAGGATCCATGATGGGCACTCCTGTGGGGCCACGGATATGTTTGTGGGCCGCCTCTCAGTTATGGTCTCTCTCTTCAGTGGTAAAAAGAACTTGTAAAAGCTGACTGCAATCATCCCAAGTGGGCTGATGAGTAAAGAGAATAGTTTCAAGCAAATGAATTAAATCCTGGGGTTTCTCAGAAAAGGGGGCGTTTTGTATGCCCCAATTGTATAGAGCACTGGTAGAAAATGGGCACTATTGGGTTGCTGTTGACCATCCACATCCACAGTACCTATGGCATGTAGGGATAAAAACAGCTGCATTAGATGAGGGGTTGATCCCACTGCGGGGTTGAGTGACTGGCCCCTCAGAAACTTGAAGGGCAGGTGCCAAGTGTTCTATAGCTCCCTCCTCTTGATCATTCTCAGGTTCTGCAAAAGGAACCTGGGAAGGGGAGTATGGGGAAGGAAACATTTCTTCTTCCAAGTTATCTCCCTGAAAAACCAGGGGTACGCTTTCTTTTCCTCTTTCTTAGTTTCTTTTTGTAAGTCTAGGGGGCTAGATGGAGTGTTGCCCATGGTTTACAGTCCTGTCAGTCATACAGTCCAAAAAACAATAAACAGTACAAACAAAACACATGCAGGCCTGACAGTTACAAAAAAAATGCTTACAAAGTGGAGATCTCCCAAATTGGTCCACTGACTCCTGTCATGGTGGCTTCCATACCCATGCCCCACAGCAGAAGGAAGTGGGCGAGTTGGGCCTCAGTTAGAAGGCTCTCTTAGTCAGTTCCGGCCCAATACCAAACCAACCCTCGCCCCACAATTCACACGGTGGGGGGTTCCAAGGACCCCCCCCCCCCCGCCTCACACAGCAGGGTTCCAAGGACTCCTGCCCCACACAGCGGGATTCCAAGTACCCCCGCCCCAGACGGCAGGGTTCCAAGGACCCCCCCTCCACATGGTGGGGTTCCAAGAACCCCAGCTCCACACAGCAGGGTTATCCCCTCCCCACAAGAGGATATGGGAGGTCTCCCAGTTCCTCCAGTGTTGTCGTGCAAGTGGGTCCACTTTGACAGTCCTTTACAAATTGGAGGGGCCATCCTCACAAGGGAAAATGAAAGTGAAACAGACAAACGAGAGGACAAGACAAATGAAGAATGACAGTGCTGTTTTACCTTTGGAGTCTGAGGTCTCCGGGGTCTTTGGGAGGTATCCCAGACCAGCCCCTACTAATATGTTATGCCATGGTTGCAGGAACCCCCCCCCCCCCGCAAAAAGACCACCGAAAGTCAGACTCTACAGTTGTTTTATTTAAACGTGCTACAGCTTGGGCCTCTTCCTACACTTCAGTACAGCGGAGCCTAGAAGGAGAGCCCTGAGCTAAGTATTTGCAGGTCTTATAAAGGCACACAATCCACCAGGTGTTTGGATTACCACCACGTGTTGCTTTGCTAGACAGAAGTGGTCTAGCAACAAGTGGTCACTGCCTCAAACCTTATCCTTTCATCCCTTCAGGAGTATTTTAATTGCCACTTCCATGTGGGTGAGGTGTGGATAGCCAGCTTCACTTGTCCATTGGTACCATGGTCAATGAGCTCTTTCATCTGGTATTGATTGATGATCTCTTCATTCAAGGATATGGAGGATGATTCTTTGTATTCTTCCATCCTTCTGCTATGATGGCAGGTAGCAAGTCTACCTAAAATTAACTAAATAAAATAATGGAAACACAGAAAAAATAAAAAGAAATACCAAAACCCAACGACAACTCATACCCCCCCCCCAAAAAAAATCAGAAAAATCATGAATTTTGCTTTGAGTCAGTCCAGTGTGTCACCAATCAAGAGTTCCTAGAGGTGTTAACTGACATAGGTTGGAGCACAGTGGCTTCCTATATAGACTGCATGACCTCTCAAAACGGAGCTATCACAGCCCATCATAGTGACATCATAGAAGAAATGGACCAATCAGAGTCTGGGCCAGTGAAGTCAGAGAAAAAGTGGACCAATAATAGCTTGCCAGCATTGATACTCTAGCCCATAAGCTTCAAAGACTGTTGCTAAGGACTCCATGTGGGCTTGAGGTTGCTCTGGTCATTGTTATGCCATTCCTGAAACTACTAGGACAGTGGTCAAAGTCCTCTGATCTTGTAGAGGACTCCTGAATCTCATAAATTGCTTCTGTGGAGACACTGGCCAATAGCCTCCATGCTTGATGGCCACCTTATCCTATATTTGTTCCAGCAATGACATGGCAAGAAGACCTCCGTCCTTCTCAAGGACAGCTCTCCTACAATCTGCTTCTGAGGGGACAAGGCCAAGGCTGTCTTTGAGCCACAATCCTCACAATTCACCTTCCTGAGTAGTTAAGGTTATATGCCTGAGCCATCGTTAGGTACTTAGCTCATCTCTCACATTTGGGGGAAGTATATATATTTGTTAGAAAGGTTGGTATTAGATATGTCCTTTTAACACCTTAAATGTGTTGCCCTTGCTGTCTAATATTTAATCTAGTGTCTGATTAGAAATTTGTCATAATATGATTGAAGATCCCTTGTTTGGTTTATTTTTAATTTCAATTTAATTTTATTGTAAAGGTAATGTACAGAGGGGTTACAGTTACATAAATAAGTACATTTCTTATGGAAGGAACATTGTTATCTCTTCCATCAATTTTTTTTTGTATGCTCAAAAAAAGAACTACTGATGCTTTTGCTGTTGCTATTGATCAATGGGTACTTTTGCTTTCTTTGTTCATGTATTTTTATAAGAAAATTTATATGCAGAGGGTTTACAGTTACTTAAGTCATCTAGAGTACACTTCATTTAATTTTCTAAATTTCAAATTTTGAACTTAAATATTTTCTTCTGTTTCTTTAGGGTAATTCTTTTTTCAGAGTTGTAGGACTAGTTAATATAATTTTGCATGATTTTTACACATGTAAATTATTCAGACACATATATTTTGTTTTTAAAATATTTATAATGTGAATATTTAAAAATTATTCTTCGAATTTTTTTCCTGAGGTAATCACAAGTCATATATATGTCTAGTTACTTTAAAAAATACTCTTACTACTTGGCACCAGGGGCTCCCACCTCTACTCGTAACTACTGAGGAGGCTTAAGAATAGAACCAGACCGAAAGTTTAGTGGACCTCCTTCTCAATCTATAGCTGGGTGCATTGGATCATTTCTACCACACTGCACTATCTACAGGCTAAGATTGGAAGGACTGCGGAATCCAGGCCAGCCAAGGTAGGAAGCTAGACAAGTTGGTCTGCAACTCTGATGCCATTGATGATAGGAAGGCTAAAATGACAGATCAGGTGCATGTTCTTGTGGAAAGGGAACCCCTATCCTAAAATTAACCACGGATATGACGCCTGCCTAGCAAGAGCAATAACTCAAGTGAAATCCCCACAGTTTCCCACAACCAAAATAAGTATATACATTAACATACAAAAACTTAGTAGAATCTGTTCTTTGCTCTAATATCAGCTTTATCTGATTATCATATGATGTCACAGAATAGGTTCTTTATTAAACTTAAGATATATTTTAAAAGACCTAGAAAATTCTTTCTCACTTATTAAGTGCAAATGTATGGCAAATTGTCTCATTTCTTACATATTTGACTATCACTATAAATTCAGCTTATGATTATTATGAATAGTAACATATTCTGATTAATTACTTTACTTTGTAACAGTTTTTAAACTTTTTGCTTCTCTACTGAAGTTTAATTATTAAACCAACGTCAACTACTGGGGAAATACATGGACACCTCATTCCGACTGGTATTCAAAGTCTCTGGTTAGGCAATTCTGATGAAGACAAGGAAGAAGATGAAAAAGTGAGGAATGGTATCATTTGTAAGAAAAAAATGGAGAAGGATCCAAGCAAATTTCTTCTTTGGCCTGCTGAAATTAATCGACTTTCTACAGTGTGGCGAAAACTTTCCAAAAAGGCCACTCGTGTGAATACTAGGGATGACGATGAGTATACTGCTCTTCATCAAGAAACCTACAGTTGACACTGAGACATTGTCCATGAGTTGGTGGCTCGAAGCAGATATTCATGCAATAACTGTGAATGGCTGGACACACCTGCACAGTGCTTATACGTGGAATAATACCAGTGTGGCTTCTTTCTTACTTCATCATGATGCAGATACCAATGTCTAAACGAAAGGCCTCTTGACCTCCTTGCATCTTGCTGCTGGGAATAGAAACAGCAAAGATTTGTTTGATCTCCTTCTTTTGAACCATTATTTTAAACCAGGTCTGAAGAACAACTTGGAAGAAACTGCATTTGATACTGCCAAAAGATAACTATGTATGACTACCTCTTTGAAGTTGTGAAAGGCTGTACAAATTGTTCTCCTATGTCTTAATGATTTGGTTAAGTTACTTAAATTTCAAAAATGCGAGTCCATCCTTTGTCTCTGTACAAAATATTTTCACAATACAAAGCAACAGCAATATCTTACTTTAAAAATTCATGGATTCCATGGTATTCTTCCAAATGAATTGCCTGACTTTGATGTCAAAATATGTTCAAGAGTTGTTTGTATACATCTATAATGATTTCTGTAGAGCTTGTGATTTTTTAAATCAGAAATAATTTTACCATATTTGTTGAAATGAGTAGTACAGAACCTGAATATATTTCCAGTGCTTGTCTGAAGAAAGTATATTTTAACATATTCTGTATTCTGTTTGTAAAATGTCCATAATCTATTTCATTCTCTCCTAGATATAATACTTTGAATACTACATTGTTATATATTATATAAATGCATTAATAAATGTGTCCTTACAGATTGCATTCCATATAAAAACAGTTTAAGATTCTTTTTTTTTCCAAGGTCCTTATACTATTTTATTTCTTTGGGATAAAATTAAAATGTTATCTAATGTAAAAGTTTTGTAAAGGTTATGCTACGTAAAGACCTTTCTAAGGTGAAGATTTAATACACTGATATCAAACTAACTTTTAATTATATGAATCACATATGTTGTTACACTTGTATTTTTGTAATCAACTTTTTAATAACTGTTTGTAATTTCTAGCAACTGAAGAATGAAAAATATGGAATAATTCGCATATTTTCATATCATCCTTGTCCAAGTGGCATGTTAATCTCCATATTGTTGTAATTTATGTATACGTGCTGCCGAAGCATGTAGTATCCTGTATATTTAAGTAGTTAATGATGCAATCTCTATACAGGCATATATCCTTGGTTGTCTATTTGTAACAAGGAAACCTTATTGTTACTAACAATGCTACTGATCTTATTTCTCTGAAGTTCTGTGTATAGTGGAAAAAACATATTGTTCGGTAGATTGCTCACACTTGCATTTTTTTGCCAATGACTATTTTAAGTCTTTTTCATTTTAAATTTGATCATACTTTGAAGCCTTTATAGCTAGGCTCAAAGAGATGGCTTTTCAAGTACTTATTTATCAACTGAGTTAGCTTTGTGGAGCTAATGGATTCAAAGTAAGCCTTGCTGAAGAGCTACTTCTAAACTTTTGCAGCTTAAAATTTCCCAAATGAGGTCTTACTGGCACAAATGTCTAATGACCCTTTACCCTTCTTCCATGTAGTAACAGACCAAACAGAATATCTTACCCTGACAGCAAAGATTATCTTACTGGAACAAAACTATCTTAGTTACAAGGGATCATAGAGAAATAAACAGTTCTGACTAGAAAGTATTTTATCAAAATGTAATTGTTTATTATACCTACCATTTCAAAAATAGCTAAAGCCAAGAAGGTGAAAAAAATTGTTCTTATGCATGATTACCTAATGTCCTGACCTGTCTACCATCCAACCAGGCAGGAACATAAACTACTGAATTTATATCACCAAATATTTCCATAGATCCAGAAGAAGTCCATATTTTTCTCCTTGATATTAGGCCTTAAATTGGTAATGTTTTAATCACAGTGTTTCCTCTTGCCTCTAGGCTGTAAATCTACAAATGGTAAAGCTTTAGGTCTAACTCTACCAAACTCTGAGGTAGAGATAATGGAATAATACTGTAAAACAGAGTTGCCTTTGATACCCTAACCACAACAGAACAATGAAAAACATTTCCTTATATTACATATAGTTATATATTTTGTATTTATATGTGCTAATTTTATGTTTCACACAATGAAACTTACTAGAATTAATCGATAATTTGACAAATAAATTGATATTTATTGCAATAAATAGATTGGAATATAAATAATTAGGTTTAGAATATATATTAGAATATAAGAAGTATCAATGCAATGTCTTCGGTATAAACTTGTGATACCTTCTAAGTGTTCTTAGTCTACTGAATTCACATGGTAAAAAAAAATGTTGTTTTCCTCTAATCTGCAAGGAATTTTACTCTGCTGCTCTGTATATTGTTTTAACTCCCTGGACCCAGAATGGATTTCTCCATATTTCTGATCATACCCAAATTTTGCTGATATGATATCCAAAAGGTATTATTATTCTACAGGACCCACGCGTCCTAGGATCCCAGGTCCCAGTTATCTGCATCATCAGATAACAAGGGCAAGTCTTCTCACCTAGGCCCATGCAACATGCCAACAGAAAGTAATTGAAGACTCATCTTAACTTCTCATTTCTTATAATAATTTAGGGCCCCAATTACACAGGGTTTAGCAGTAAGCAATTGTGAAATGCAAGGCAACTTAAAATGAAAGATGAGATCACAAAATCTGAGAGAAACTACTGTAATTCACACTTTCAATTTACAGATGACCAGCCCATACGAGTGAACAAGATCACAAATGTCACAAGAATATCTTTAATACCCCTCTCCTAATGATTAATGAAAGATTTTAGTCCAGTATAAGTAGGCCAAAAAATAGTTCCTGGAAGGATAAGATCCATAATTTGTCTACCAAGGCTCGGAAAACTTGAATTAGAAGTCAAATAGCATTCAGAAAAACATTAATTGAGAAGATCCTTAGTGCTTCAAAACACTGGTACTTCAGTAAAACTTGGTTATGTAGTATAAAAAGGTTGTCATTCTCAAATCAATGGTAAACTATATTTAATCTTCTGAAAATATATTCCTTTTAAAATAATGTTTTTAGGGCGTCCGGGCGTAGGGCCTGATCTCTTGGCCTAGGCGCTGTCCCTCAGCTCTTCAGCTTAAGGCTAGCACTCTACCACTTGAGCCACAGCACAACTTCCAGATTTTTTTTCTTTTTGGTTTTTTTCTTTTTGTTTTTTTCTTTTTGATTTTAAAAGATCAAGAATATTTGCCTTATCATGTTGTTTGATGTTTTCCTTAAGAAATATGACTTCAAGTCTTGAATATGGGTACTCATCAGAGATGTGACAAACATAAAATCTGTCTTCTATTTCTATCATATTCCTCCACAGTAATAAATTTTAGTTTTCTTCTTTTCCCAAAAGTTATAGGTAGTAGAAAATATTATCCCATGTAAAATAAAATAATCACAAACCTTTGTACAAAGCCATTTATAAAAACTGCTAGTTAGCAAAACATTCTAAGCCATTTTTAAACTTTCTTGTTGACTAAAGATTAATCTTCCAAATGTCTAGGTCCTTCATGTCTCCAGTCTTTCAAATTGTTAATGCAGATAAATTAATTATGGAAATATAAGCTGATATCAGTTCAAGTATATGCAGGTTTGAAATGCCATGGAATGTATATAAACCTGTCAAAGTATGAACAGACAGTTTAACAGAATGACTATCAAGAAGTTGAAACCAGAGAAGAATATTAGTAAAAACATAGAATGAATGAAAAATTAAAAAGTGGCAAGTACAACTAGAATACTCAATGTACACATGTGATAAAGGAAGTGGTAAATCTGAAATAAATCTTGGAGAAGGGGTTGGTTGAGAATGATAGGAGTGACTCTGATCCAGGAGCACTGGACAATTACATGGACATATTTAATTGTAACACACTACCACAACCTTTTGAAATTCAGTTAAAAACACAACAAAAACCAAACACACAAATGTCACAACCAAACAGCAATCTCTAGAGAGTATATGACCTCTCAAAATTTTAAATATTTAATCAAAGGCAGTATGGGAAAAGCAAACCAACTGTTCAAAGAGGGCAGTTTGGGGTAGGGGAGAATTTTGAACAGATTTAAATAGATTGTCTAAGGTTATAAATCACCTACATCTGCAGCAAATATTTTCTAATGGGAGATCTCTTTGTCTGAACTGGATATTCCAGTCCTGAGATACACTTGATAGCTGGTGAATATAGAATGGAAGAAACAAGATCAAAACCCATTACTCCATTGGAGAGAAAACAGTCCTCTATGTTTTCTCTCATCTCTCTTTACTACTATTTTTCGTACTTTTCAGTCAAGTGATTTTGAATTATGTCTTTCCTTCTTTGTTCTGGCAAAGTAATCGGTCAATGTAATTCACTAAAGATTATTTGCCATTTTTTCTATTATGCTGTTTACTTGTCCAAGCGAGTCCATTAAACTTCCCTCTTGCATTTGGTTGCCACGAAAACCCAACATCTATGATAATGAGAACAACTCTCATGTAAAACATCGTCTCCAAAAAACCAATCCAAGAAGCTGTGATCACAAATATTTAGCTTTACTTTTTTGTTCTTTTACCTTGAAAGTCTTCTTGTGTCTAAAGTGCCCACAAAAATAAGTACTCCACCACTTTTTGGTTCAATTACTTCTAACCTTAAAGATAGTTTGCTAACAAGATGCTTTGAGGAAACCGAAGAATACTCCACTTTTATATTCTCACTTAAGACTCTCTTAGATACCATATCAGGAACAGTGAAGTTATTCTTTGCAAAATTACTTCAATAGATTATTTTTCTCTTGGTCTTGCATTTGCTTAACAAGATGTATGGAGGGGCTGGGAAGTTAGCTCAGTGGTAGAGTACTTGCCTTGCATGCTCTAGGCCCTGGGTTCTATTCCTCAGCACCACATAAGAAAAAAAGCCGGAAGTGGCGCTGTGGCTCAAGTGGTAGAGTGCTAGCCTTGAGCTGAAGAGCTGAGGGGCAGTGCCCAGGCCCAGAGTTCAGGCCCACGACCAGACCCCCCAAAAAAACAAAAAACAACAAAACAAGGTGTATGGAGAAGAATAGAGTTAAATCACCCATACCATGGATGACAGTGTCTGTTACAAAGGACAATACTTCTATGTCCTATTTCTATGTCCTCCTCTTAGCTCTTACCTGATTTCCAATTAATCACAGCTTCTTGGCTTAAAGTCTAGTGAAGTGGAAGGATTATAAGGCCTCCCCCACTGCTACGTCTTCATGGTTTCTCTTTTAAAACTGTTTTATTTGGATGTGGAATTTATTTTTATGTCTTCATTCGATCTAGTGTGCATTGAAGTGAGCCAAATAGGCTCTGTAAAACCACTTTAGGTAGCAAAAATATTAAGACAATCTATTTAAAAAAGTTTTGGCCTCCCTCCACTGCTGAAGCCAATACGCTTAGCTAGGGCTTCTAAGAACACTGTTTTCTTACTTTTTCCATTTGCTCTTCTTTTCTGATCCCAAAACTTTTTGGCTTATGTAATAAGAGAAGTCTTCACTGTCTCATGTTAATAATGATATTATATTTTTGAGCCACTTAGAAATGTGAAATCATTGGTTTGAAGTATCCAGATTTTTTTCTGTTTCAGTGTTTTATGTGCAAAGACATTGTAGAAAGTATTATAAACAGAAATGTGTAAACCCAATACCTTCTTTCATTGTGGAGGGCACTTTCTCCCTAAATAGTTTGACCCCAATTATCTTTTTCAGAGAATTACTGTTTGGTAAGTAAAGGTCAAATCACAATTTTGATGTCTTTTTTTAAAGTACTTTGAATTTAAATTCCACTACAACCTTGTTTCACACAGTAAGAGTATATTTCTTGGGTAAGGACAATTCTCAAGGTTACCTACAGGATTTACAGCAAGGTTTGTGAGGTTTGTTTGTTTAGTGTGAAAAAGAGCCATCTTCACCCACATTGCTCCCTCTGAGCTAAGTCTCCATGGATTTCTTTGCATGAAAGCCTATTCTCCCAGGCAATTTAAAAAAAATTTTAATAGGCTAACTTGTTAAAAAGTTTGAACAATTAAAATTTACCTGTCATAACTTTAAAACTCTTTTGAAATTCCTTTAACAGAATCCTAATTCCACCTTTACCATCAAAAACAGTTAATATGTTGTTTTCATGATATCGTGTCCATGCAACTATTATTTTCCAGGGCCTTTGTTATGCTATATATATGAGCATATATGCTGATGCTAAGCAAAATGAAATCCAAGATATGGAAACAGAGATTTTTATTTGTGGTTGTTGTTTTTAATGTACTATGTGATTTCTATTTTCTTTTGGCATTTTTCCCTATGGTTTATTCCCTGCTGTATTTGATTTTGATACCCTGTGTATTGGTATACATTTACCTTAATTAGGGAAGGGAATAGGAACAACAAAATGGCGAGAAACAGGACAAAGGGCAAACCAATGCAATAGAAATGCTCACAAGACAATATGATGGAAATGTACATTACAACTTGTAAGGGGTATTGTGGTGAAGGAAAACTGTGAGAAAAATGAGAAAGGGGATAACAAGTTTGAAACATTATGTATTCACTACCTTACAATTTTTGTAACTCCACTGTACATAACTTTGACAAGAAAATTAAATTAAATAAATAAGCTACATGAAATAAAATTTCACTGTATTGGTATAGTAGATATTATTATTTTAGTAACTTTTAAAAATCAATACTATTTGGCATTAAATATGAATTAATTACCCTTTTTTATCAGAGGGCCATCAACTTGAATGTTATCTAACTAGAAAATATTTTCACAATATACTTGCCAATATTCTGAAAAAAGAATAAATTTAAACTTTCTCATACTAAAACAGAAAACAGTTTCATTCTATGGAAACCCATAACTTTTAAAAGTAAATAAGTTGTTAAGAGGACAGAATATATGTGTTCTTCAAAATTCCTATGACTAATAACTACTCATTTTCAAATTCTGAGCATTCCTACCTGAGAGCTTCAAAACAGTACCTGTTTGCATGTTATGTAATTCTGCAATAGATTCATATTCCAATGGGTTGCTACAGATTGAGAAGTAAACAGAAAAATAGCCACATTCTGGTAAAGGATAAAACTATGAAGCATCTGTAATAATTCTTCTTCAAGAGTAAACAATTGTTTATCAGAGTAAGCTATTATTTCTATGACCATTAATCCGAAGATTCATGCCATAAAGTCATCCTAGCCCAACAGTTTCCAAGGTGTAGAGTGCACCTCAAATTTCCCTTAACTTACATCATGAATAGCTTATCTCTATTGTGAAAAAATACTACACTTCTGCTAATGTGATGCCTTCCATGTTCTTGAAAGAATACCACAATAAACTGGATTGCATCATTTTCCCCCACTGGTATTCTTGAGATGAGAACATTTGCAAATATTATTCATATTTATACTTTTTTAACTATCATAGATATTCAGGATGCTAAAAGCGCAATGTTACAGTTCAAAGCCCACCCAGGCAGGAAGGTTCCTTAGATGTTTATCTCCAATAAACTTCTCAGCAAAAGCCAGACAGAAGTGGCACTGAGATTGAAGTGGTAGGGCACAAACCTTGAGCATAAACAGGCTCAGAGACAGTGTTCAGGCCCAGAGTTCAAGCACTAGGACAAACCAATAAAACAAAAACAAAAATGAAAACAAACCCCAAACCTAGCATTTTTCTCATTGTATACAGAGGCACATAATTAAGGAAATTGCTTCCTGTGTTACATAGGTGGAAGAAAGAAGATGTCACACAATTATTCTCCTCATACTATGTTATACCAAAGCCTCAAAAATTGCTTTTTCTAAATTTATAAATTAATATCATCCATTTCTTGGCAACTCTGTCTACATTATTCACATTATCATTTTATACATGAATTGTTGGAATTATCTATTAACTAATTTCTAATTATATCTCTCTTGAAAGAATATTCTAGGCAAGTAGACTGCAAGAATCATTTGTGAATTTGTCAATTAAACCCTCTACTTAAAAATAATTTTGGCGCTGGGAAGGTGGCTCAGTGGTAGACTGCTTGCCTTACATGCATGAGGCCCTGGGTTCGATTCCTCGGCACCACATAAGAAAAAAACCCGCAAGTGGGGCTGTGGCTCAAGTGGTAGAGCACTAGCCTTGAGCTGAATAGCTGAGGGACAGTGTGCAGCCCCAGAGTTCAGGCCACACGAATGACAAAAAAAGAAAAGAATTTTGTAGTATCCAATAGAATATGAAATTACAAACAAAACCAAAATATTTATTTTAAATCTCAATTCTAATTTAGCAACATTTACAAAGTCCTACATTAGACAAACTTTGCTATTTCTCCGGCTTAAGCTTTTATAATCCTTCATAATTTCTTTGGAATCCAACAGAATGATGATTATTTACTTTGTCAAATTTTGGAAGGTATTCATGAGTCATTTTGCATCTAAGAGTATTCTGTAATGGAGAGAGAATTTAAAACACAAGTGAGGAATATATATGAGTTGCATTTCAATAGGTAACCTGACTTCTCAAAAAATGACAAAATTATCCCAACCTTCCAACAGTGTATTCCTTTCTTGTTTGGTTTGTTTTATTTAGACAAAATTATACTAACTAGTCCAGGGAAGGTATCACTATGTAATTCCACTCTCTAATCTTCTGTTTTAGTCTGAATGCTAGAATTCTAGGCTTATATTACATTGCCCTGCCATAGTTTCTTGTTTTATTTAATCTAGATACAGATTAGAAATTCTGAATTTCTCCAGTGATATTACCCACTACACTGCTCAGACTGTTCCTGTACTATTTTCAAACATTTTCTAACATTTGACACAGGATATGAACATTTTCAGATGCACCTGCGGGGTCTCTGATTCATTCCTCAATGTGTCCGATACCTTTAATAATGATTACTTGACTCTCTTACTATCTCTGGTCCCTACCTATGTAATATTCTCAAACATTTTTGAAAAAAGTAACTTGAGGACTTTCTAATATTAAAAATTATCACATGATTTTAGTCTTACTCAGGACATATTTTCTATTGTTTTCAAGCTTTTCTACATATTATGAGTCATTTCATTTGTGTTTTGTGTGTGCACATATAAGTGCCTCAGTGTGTATGTGTATGTTTGTATGTATGTATGCAAAAGCCTCAATCTCTTATTCATCAATCTTGCTCATGACTGGTATTCCATCACCTGAGCCATTCTTCCAATCCAGCTTTTGGCTCCTCAATTATAGGTACTGTTGCAAAGTCTGCTCTACCCTAGCTGGATGCAAACTGAACTATGCAGACTCCTTTACATTCTTAGGTTTTATTTCTCCAGGAGTATCAACTTTTAAGCTATAAACATTTTTGTGAGTGTAAGTCTATGCTGTAGCCCAGGTTTGTAACTCAAGAATTCATATAAAGATAGATGAATATACCCATTACATACCCTGAGTGTATACTGTTAGAAATGTTATCATAAGCTGAGTGGTGGTGAGATCTAAGGATGGGGGTTCAAAGCCAGCCCGGGTAGGAAAGTTCCGGAGACACTTTTCTTCAATTAACTACAAGAAAACTGGAAGTGGCACTGTGGATCAAGTAGAGCATTAGCCGTGAGCTGAATAGCAGAGGAACAGTGCCCAGGCCCAGAGTTCAAGTGCCAAGACCACCAACAACAACAATAAATATATAAGGAAAGAAAAAGAAATATCATCTTAGCCAGCAGTTCAGTGCTAGTATAAGCCCTATTCTCTCAAGATGGATTTTTTTCCAGTGAAGTCCATGCTCTTATATCTGACTTGCATTGGAACCAGAATTATACTTCCATTCTACTTTCTACATAGTTGTGTGATTAGCAAGCGTGATTTAGAAAGAGAGTGGCCTCATACTTCGTGTTCCACTTAGGAGTAATGCTTTCTCTATATCACTCCCATAAATCTACATACGGGACTTGGCTTTATTGTTTCAATGTTGTCTTATTTGTAGAGTCTTCTATAGTGTATTGAACCCATATACTTTAACACAGAATTTCTCTTTCTCCTATTATTGCTATAGTTTCCCTTACTGTTAACTCAAATACACTTGGGAAATAATGTGCTGTACATACACTCACAAAAAGAATGATCTAAGAACCTTCTTTCCATTTAAAATCCACTTTAATTTACAGAGACCTTACAAAGATTGAACTCAATATACTCATGGATAATATATTTATAAGCAATATAAATTTCATATGATCTCTTTACTAAGTTTTCTCTGAAACACGTGTTACCTCAGGTCCAATGGTGTCCTTGTGTTATTTCAGTGAAGCCAGAAAACATTCATTATACCTCAAGCAGCACCATCGATTGTTACTGGAAGTAAAGGAAACTGGATATGGAAACTGATCCCAGGAGAGGAATGGAACATAGAGGAATGACATAGTTCAAGTTAACTTGTGCTTTCCTTTTTACTGTACAAGAAAAGAATCATAAGGCTTGAAGGAAACTCTGTCCTGGACTTTTTCGACTATGTTCTTTTCTCATAAAAAACTTTTCTGTAAAGTTATAGTTGAGAGTATTACAAAAAGAAATAATGTGCCATTTGAAAGCCATCATAGAAAAAAGGAAATAACGTTGTTTTAAATGTGTTCTACGGCAAAGAAACAAAGACAGGGAGGTTTTAAAGTGCCTTACAGATGGATATTTCACCCCAGAGATGAATCTCTATTTGCAGGAGTCAGTTATCAATTTCTTTAGCCTGGTCCTGAGTTCTCCAGAGCAATAAGGATTCCAAAAAAGCAGGATCCAGTGAGTATGATCACCAAAAGGACCCTCTTGTCAAATGAGTACTCCTTTAAGGAGGGTCCCAAAGAAATATCTGGGTTTTTTGTTTGCTTGTTTGTTTAGTTTGTGCTGGTTCTGGGGCTTGAACCCAGATGCTGGACCCTGTCCCTGAACAGTTTTCTTTCCTGACCACCTGCCCCCAAAGCTAGTACTCAACTGCTTGAGCCGAAACTCTACTTGTGCTTTTTTGGTTTTTAATTAGAAATGAGTTCGACACACTATCTTGCCTGGGTTAGCTTTGAACTAAGATAGTAAGAAAGCTAAGTGACATCAACTGAATAGACTTCTCTTTTGAAACAACTAATATTTGATGACGTTTTTTGTAAAGATAATATTTGACAATTTTTAAAAGTAGAGAATATGTCCAACAAAGAAGCCATAAAGTAAATAATTCAGCAAAAGTAAGTGCATTAAATCATTTTGGAATTTATTTTTCTGCTTAGGAAGATTATTAATCTTGTCGTTCCTTTGGGGGAAACAAAGTCATATTTCACTTTATTTGTTGTTCGTGGGGCTTCAACTCTGATCCTGGGCGCTGTCCCTCAGCTCTTCAGGTCAAGTAGAGTGCTCTACTACTTTTGCTACAGCACCACTTCTGGGTTTCTGGTGTTTAATTGAAGATAAGGGTCTCATGGGATTTCCTGACCAGGCTGGCTTTCAACCACAATCCTCTGGTCTCAACATCCTGAATAGCTAGTATTACAGGCGTGAACCACCAGCACCTGGCTCATATTTGCATTTATGTGCACTGAATGACACTATGTAGACAAACAATGGAAATTTGAACCAAATGATGCCATTGCATCTTTTCAGAAAATTTGAGGTAGCAATAAGTATGTCCTCCTTTTCCATTCTGTTACATTAATGACTCATTAGGTATGGACTCCTCCATTAGCATCCTCTACCATTTATATAGGTGTATTTAGTATCAGGAAATGTTCATAGAGAAATATAGAAAGACAGATTTTTAGAAAGCAAAGGATATCGAGTATGAAAGAACAGCATAGAGATATACATTTATAACAGAGATTAAGAACCAGCCTAAGAGATTTAGAATGCTAAAGGCAATGAGGAATAAGCCTAGTTGAAAACTAGTTCTTCAATAACCAAAATTGTTTTCTAGAACAATTTTTGGTATACCTTAGTTACTATCATTTATTCCTTCGATCTGGAGTTATTTTTTCTCTTGTGTCACAACTGTTAATTAGCCTCTGCCTTTTTGTTGCAGTCACTGAGCAAAAAGTTTTCCAAATGTCACTTAGATTACCCTTCTCTTTGTGATTAGCAGTGACCACACAAAATCCTGGAATCTTTGAATTTCCAGAATTAATCTTCACCTGACATCTAAGCACATTCCTGGCATTAATTGCTGTGACCTAATGACAAAAACTTTTTTTCAACACAGTATTATAAGTAAAATACATGAATTAGGGACTATTGTCAGGTGTCAGTTTGGAAGGAGCAATTATATATTCAAAGTATGGATCCTTTATTTTGCATTTACTAATTTTTTTCTTTTTATATTCTGAAAATACTGTACAGAGGGGTTACAATTACATGGGCAAGATGAGTACATTTTTTTATCAAGCATTGTATCCTCCTCCTTTGGTTCCCCTTCCCACCCCCTCCCATCCTCCACCTGCCCCCAGAACCAATCTTCCTTCCCACCCCCCCACAAAAGTTGTAAAGTTCGTTTTTGACATAACGACTTGTACATCTCATTGTTGCAATGGGTCCACCAGTATCCTTATTTAAATGATGTGTTTTTTCCCTTCCTCTCCACAAATTATACCATTATCAAGTACAGTGAAAGCAAGGATTATACTCTGGGTGAGGGACATACAAAACAACAAAGAAATAATTTCATAAATGTGTTAGAAACAATCACATGAAAGAAAAAATCACGTAAATACATATCTTAGGGTTCATTTCCCTAACAGCAACTTATCTGATCTTTTCTGCTTGACTCAGACATACACTAGTTATTGCAAATAAGGGAAACCCAGGACTTTCTTTCTTTCTTCCTTCCTTTCTTTCTTCTTTCTTTCCTTCCTTCTTTCTTTCTTTCTTTCTTTCTTTCTTTCTTTCTTTCTTTCTTTCTTTCTTTCTTTCTTCCTTCCTTTCTTTCTTTCTTTCTTTCTTTCCTTCTTTCCTTCTTTCCTTCTTTCTTTCTTTCTTTCTTTCTTTCTTTCTTTCTTTCTTTCTTTCTTTCTTTCTTCTTCTTTCTTTCTTTCTTTCTTTCTGTCTGTCTGTCTGTCTGTCTGCCTGTCTGTCTTTCTTTCTTTATGTCTGTCTGGCTTTCTTTCTTTCTGTCTGTCTGTCTTTCTTTCTATCTTTCTGTCTTTCTTTTTTTGCTCAAGGCTAGCATTCTACCACTTGAGGCACAGCATCACTTCTAGTGTTTTTTTTGCGTATGTGGTACTGGGGAATTGAACCCAGGGTTTCATGCATGCTAGGCAATCACTGTACCATGAAGCCACATTCACAGAGCCCTAAATGACTTTCTTAAGATGGCTTTACATTTTCATTCCATAGCTATATCATAATTTTGGCCACGTGCTAGAAAATGATGTAAAAAACAATACAATACAATAAGTCCAGGAAGGTTGGATGGAAAATGAATAACCGTCATGGTCTAGGCAGGGCACAGAGGGGCTTACATCATGGAGCTCTTTCAACAGTCTGAGCTAGACAGCTCCTGACCCACAGCCCACCTCCTGAATGAGAGGGCTACCTTAGGTTCCAGCCACATAGGGACACTGGGCCACCTCATCCAGAAAACATTCAGCCAGTTACTATGAGAGAGACGAAGAAAGAAAATCAGAATTATGCTTAAGTTGGGTGCCGGTGGCTCAGAACTCTAATCTTAGCTATACAGGAGGCTGAGATATGAGGATCAGGGTTCATAGCCAGTCCGGGCAGGAACGTCTGTGAGACTCTTATCTTCAAACAACCACCAGAAAACCGGAAGTGCGCTCAAGTGGTAGAGCACTAGCCTTGAGCTGAAGAGCTCGGGAACAGCGCCCAGGCCTAGAGTTCAAGACCCACAACTGACAAGAAGTGGATTCTCACCACATGAAGTGGACTGAATAGCACCCATTGTCCCAGGGAGCATGGTAGAGAAGACAGGCTGAGCTTCCTGTGACCTTGAGGTCATAAGTAGGTCACCCAGCTTCTCCGTGCATCTGTTTCCTCATCTGCAAAACTCAACATAGTAAAGGATCCCCTTCCTCATGGGGATAGGGTAATGATGAAAGCCATGTTTTGTTTCATAATCCCACACCTGTTGCACAATTAATAACAGACCTCACCTGAGCACTTTCCGGGTATCTTCCTGTCATATGCTCACAGAATTGTCGAGAACCTTATCTGAAGGATGCTCCCTCTGTGCCTAGCCATGCTCCACAGATCCCTCTGTATAAATCCCTTGTTTCCTCACAACTGTCCTGTGAGGAGACTGAGGTCCGATGGTTTCATCACTATCCAGAGTTTCACCTGTGGTCAAGAATCTGCTGGCATGGACTAAAAGTTTAGGATAGTCTATCTAAACCAATAACTGAGCATGGCGCTACATGTCTACCATCCCAACTACAGAGGACCATGCTTGGTGGAGCATACGTGTTACAGATAGGAGGACCCTGATCCAGCACAGCCTGAGTCTCTATTGAGCCTCTTTCTCAGAAATGCCCAAGACAGAAAGGTGGCTCCTCAGAGCCAGGGAGAGGAAACAAGCAGGGAGTCATGGTGCCCCCAGTGGAGTGTCTGACCAGGGGCGGGGGTGGTGTTGGGGCAGCCACTCGCCTGTGCTGCTCAGAGAAGCTGTTGGCAGCTGTTCCAGGTGGGAAGAGCAGCGATGGAGGTGGCATTGTGGACACATGGGCCCAGAGCAGAGGACCAGGGGCAGGGACCTGGTTGGGGCCTTATGCCTGCTGGCAGTGCGCCATTGCCTGAGGTTTGAAACCCAGCACCGCAAGAAGGGGGAAGGGAGCAGGGGCACTGGTGGGAGCATCAATTTCCTACTATACTCCAAACTCTCCTAGAGTCTCCTGCTGATCACTCAACCACCTCTACCTTCCTCAACTTCTGGTAGTGTTGTAAACAAACAGAGGGAATCCCAGTGCTATCCAGCAGCATGGAATGTGGGCGTGGCCACCATTCTTGTATCCCATTGGTCAGAAAGGAACATGAAAGAATGGGGGTGTGGCCAGAATCCTGTGATGCAGGCAATATGGGCAGAGCAAGATGACAATGGCTCCCCTAGCCTTTTTCCCAGGGAACTCTGTCCAATGCAGTTGGGGACAAGAGGGTAACCTGCTTTAGCTGGATGGCTGCACAGATTGTTTTGTATGTGTGTTTGTTGCCAGTCCTGGACCTTCAACTCAAGATCTGGACACAGTCTGTGAGCTGCTTTTGTTCAAGGCTGGCTTTTCCTCCACACTTGATACGTTGGCACTGAAGTTGGAAAGGGGTCTCAAGGACTTTCTTGGCTTGGGTGACTTTGACCATGATCCTCCTTTCACAGCCTTGTAAGTATCAAGGAGGACTGCTGAGAGCCACTGGTGCCTGCCTAATCATTGGTCTTGCTGATGTTCTTGGACAGAATGGTGAGTACCCTATTCTCGCTGTGAAGTGGTGGGAGCTGGAGCCCACAGTTCGAATCCTGATCCTGCCACCTCCAAATGGCAGGAGATCCTAAGAAACTTGTTCCTATCTATATGATACCCAATGGAATATTATGTATGTCAGGATTGAATGGGCAGTTCTTGAATGATTCAATGATAAAATTATACACAATTATATTATAGGACACTAATCAATTTTAGTTAATACTTTATTAAGCATTTAAACAATCACATTCATAAAATGGAGACATAATGAAATACCTAAGAATTGGGCCACACATACTATAAAGGTTCCATTATTTTTCGGCCAGGACTGGGATTTGAACTCATGGTCTGGTAACTATGTTGCACTGTGTGGGAAGTGGAAGTTTCTTGATGTCAAGAAATTCAATTCTGTTCCTTAGGCCTGATATCAATCCTCAGCACTAGAAAACATCCTATTCATGTACAATTTACATATATGATTTATATTTACATACATATGTTGACTATATTGCATTTTAGTGTAGTTATTTTATTTTTTGTTTTGTTCATGTATTGACCGTTTATTTTATTGACTATTATGGCACATAGAACATTGATTACATAAGGATATAGGTGTGCATATATACTCCACTTCAGACCTGACAACAAGGACATTCACAGAAAAGGAAAACATGTGTTACCATCAGCTTATTACTCAACAGTTCATTGTTTGGGAATGCTGGCATCTGAACTCATGGCCTACAAGGCCAAATTCATGAATGGGTGAGTGTCGGCATGCCCTCCTGGGGCAAATTGAGCTGACAGACTGTTCCCAGGACCTGAGATTGAGCCCAGGAGTTAACAAAATAAGAACATATTGACATGTAGATGGCAGTAAGCTAATAAATATATATCTTTATAGAGGGTCAGAGATGTCTATACATTATTTAGTTATATAGACTACATTCCTACCAATTCTTCGGTATTTATTATGTGTCCATGTAAGTAATGTAATTGTTTTCTTTCTTAAAAGAAATCAGTGTCCTGAAATTATTGTGTTCCTGTAAGTAATAATAATCTTTTAATGCTTCATAAATATTAAATAAAATCAATCAGCCTCCTGAAATCATGCTGTCTAATTTTATAGGAGCACTATTCATGAACAACTCATTCTGTGACATTGACAACATTCCATTGTTATTCCTATGGTTCAAAACCTGTTTCTTAGTATCTCTTGCCATTGGTTGGTCAGGGCCTATATTGGCACGTGGGCCTATGGCTTCCCCAATAGTCTGCCAGCCTTCAGCAATGCAAGGTGAAGTACTCTTTGCAACAGTATAATTCAGACTCAGGAAGGTCATGTGCAAAGGAAGAAAACCTAAAAAGGCCACAGTTTTTCTGTACATTGTTTTCCCTGCAAGGCCTGGTGGTCGAGGATCCCAGGAACAGCTGTGAGTCCAGTGGCTGCACCCCAGCCTAGGGTGATCGAAGCTGAGGCAGAGTTACCATGACCTGAGTTCAAGCCCCGTGCTGAGAAAAAGTTTTAAAAAAAATTAGCTGCTTGTCTTGCAATTCCCGCTATTTATTCTGCCAGGTGTTGGATTTGAACTAAGGATCTGGGTAAATCTGCAGCAACGTGGATGAAGGGGAAGATCACGGTACTTGAGGATAAGAAAGTCAAGCCTGTTCACTAGTCCTGAATTCAAGCCCCATCCCTGGAAAACATACTATTTAAATACATTGTAAAGATAGGTTTTATACTTATCTATAGATGTTCAGTCCATATATGTTTGGTGTGGTTATTCCTTGTATTTTTTGTTTTATTCATTTATTTACCATTGATTTTACTATATGAAGCCCATTTCGTTTATTACATTGATGACATCCTATCACAGAGCACTAGGGTAGAAATGTACTGCATCATTCTTGACACCTAGAATTCTCAGAGAAAAGGAAAACAAGTTTCACACTCAGCTTCTTACTCGACGATCCACTTGTTAATATTGCTGGGATCTGAACTCAGGGCCTGGAAGGACCAATTGGCCAATAAATCAAGGTGAACACACCAACCTGTGAGCAACCAAGGAGCCGGGTCATTCCCAGGATCTGACTTTGATCCCCAGGGTGGTCCACTATAAGTTCATAATTTCATAAGTTCATAATTTAAACATAGGATCAATATTGACATACATGTGTGGACAGCATCTTGTATTTGGTGCACTTCTCCTTATTTTGTCTCTAATTCATGGAGGTATTGTTTATTTTACTAAGTATGGTGACAGGTATAACTGTGCTGACATGGACGACAACCTGTTCCCATGGTTATAGGGCTGCCTATGCATTCTCCATCCTCTTCTTTCACAGGAGAGGAAAACGTGTGCAACAACTGGCTTCTGACATCAGAATGAATCTTTTGTCAGTGCTGGGATTTGAACTCAGGTCTGGGTAACTCTGTTGCACTGTGGGAGAATTGAAGCTCACCATCCTTGAAGACTAGAATGTCAGGCCTGGTCCAGGGCCTGATTTGAAGGCCCAGCACTGGACAAAATAATAAGCCCACCTTTTTTAAACATAAGATCTCTCTTTACCTACAGTAGTGGTATGCATCTTGAGTTCATTGTAGTTATTCTTCTTAATTTGTGTCTTATTCATGGATGTATTGTGTATTTTATTGAGTATGGTGACAGATATAACTGTGTTGACATGGATGACAGGCCTATTTCCATGTCTATAGAGTTGCCTATATAGCATTCTCCATCTGCGCTGAGACCCAGGACTTTCGCAGGACAGGAAAAAAGGTGGTTCAATTGGATTCTCACATCAGGTTGAATATTTTGGCAGTGCTGGGATTTGAACGCAAGTTCCAGCAGGCCCAATCAGTGAAAGGGACATGTTGAGAACACCAGCCTGTGAGCCACTAAGGAGCTAGGCTATTCCCAGGACCTGAGATCCAGCCCTGGTGGGGGCCAATATAGCTATAAATTCATAATTAAACAGAGGATCTATATTTCTAAACATTGGTGAACGGCATCTTGTGTTCAGTGTAGTCATTCTCTTTATTTTGTGTCTTATTCATTGATGTATTGTGCATTTTCCTGAGTATAGGATGACAGATATAACTCTGGTGAACTGGATGACAACCTATTCCCATGAGTATAGACTTGCCTGTACATTCTCCATCCTAGCTGAGACACAGGACTTGCACAGCCTAGGAAAACAGATGCAACAACTGGCATCTCACATCAGGGTGAAATTTTGGCAGTGCTGCGATTCGAACTCAGAGCCTAGGAGGGCCAACTGCCCAATGGGTTCACCTGATCACACCAGACTGTGAGCCACTAAGGATCTGGGTCATTCACTGGAACTGAGATCAAGCCCCAGGGAGGCCTCAATAGTCCTCCATGCATCATTGAAACAAGGGATGTATATTCACATCTGTGTGTGGACTTCATCGTGCATTGAGTGTAGTTATTCTCTTTATTTTGTATGCTATTCATGGATATATTGTGTATTTTCTTGAGTATATGGTGACAAGTCTACCTGGACTGACATGGATAACAACTTATTCCCATAGCCACAAGGTGGCCCATTTATTCTCCATCCTAGCTGAGACCCAAGACTTGCACAAGAAAGGAAAACAGGTGCAACAATTGACTTTTGACATCAAGATGAATCTTTTGGCAGGGCTGGGATCTGAACTCGGGACCTAGCAGGCCCAATTGGCAAATGGGTTCAGATGAGCACAACAGCCTGTGAGCCACAAAGGACCTAGGCCATTCCCAGGACCTGAGATTGAGGCCCCCCAGCGGGCAGAAACTGGGGAGCATAATAGTCATCCTTTCATAAGCTGAAGGTAGTATGCAAATAAGTACATATTTGTGTAGAATAGGAGAGATGGTGACCTGTAATGGAATCCATTCTGTGTGACTACTGTTTCTTGGATCTTTCTGGATGCCTCCATTTCATGACTCTGGTGATAATTGTCATGCTTCATCAACTCTTCTTTACAAATAATCAATACTCCATGAGTCTTGCCCATCATTTCCTACTCGCATCATGCAGGAACTATTCATTCAGGGATGAGATCGATCGCTTTTCATGACTCCTCCTAGGTTCAGAAACGAGTATCTCAGGGTCTTCCGCCATTCCCTCCTTGTAGGGGGGCTGAATTCAAGCCTTAGATCTGGAAAAGTTCATCTCACATACATTTTAAAATTAGGATTTGTAATTCTGTACAGATGTTCAGTCCATATTGTGTTTGCTGTGGTCAATCATTTTATTTCTTGTTTTATTCATTTATTTACCATTTATTTTATTGACTCTGATGATACATATACCATTTATTACATTGTTTACATCCTATCACAAAGCATCTAGATTTTAGATGTGTTCTCCATCAAGCCTGGCAGTGCTAGGATCTGAACTCAGTGCCTAGCAGGCTCAATTCAAGAATGAGTGAGTTCGAGCATGGCATCCTCTATCCAATGAGGCTGTCAGGTGGTTCCCAGATCGACCCCCAGGTTTGGCCAAAACAGTGATACATGGATAGGCAGATATATAAATATATATTGGCAAAGATATATAAATATATATTGGTAAAGAGTGCCAGGGCTGTCTATCTATGATTAAATGATACCTAGAACTTTCCTACCAAATCTTAGATATTTATTATATCACCATTGAAGGAATATTATTCTTTTCATGATTAATAAACTATTAATTAATATCAATCAGCAGTCTATGATTATTGCATCCAATTTTAGACTAGACCGGTGCATGAACTACACTTTCAATCAGTATTCCTATGAATAGGAATGAGTCTCTTGTGATCTCCTGCCATTGGTGTCAGGACTGGGATTTGAATCCAGGGCCATGTTGACAGGTTGGCCTATGGTTTCACTGATATCCCACCAGCCGTCAGCAATGACAGGTCAATTCTACTTTGCAGGCATATCATTCAGACCTAGGATGGTCAACATGCAAAGAAAAAAATTGTAAAACCTCAGCACTCTGCACCTCACCATTTTTGTGCTTTCCAGCTTTTTTTTCTTCCTAAAATCCCTCTGGGCCTAGGATCTCAGGATCAGCTATGGGTCTGGAGACTGCACCCCAGCCTAGGGAGATCCAAGCTGAGGCAGAGTTTGCACGACCTGACTTCAAGCCCCATGTTTGGCCAAAAAAAAAGTAATTAATTAATTAATCATTTAACTAAATTAAAAAAAATAAAGCTCCCTGGTTTGGAATTTCTGCCAGTTTTCTTTCCTAGCCTGGGATTTAAAATCAGGGTCTTGGTAAATCTTTAGCAATGTGAGGGAAGAGTTGCCACTACATGAGTTCAAAGCCTGTGCCAACCAAAAATGGAAAACTAAGTCACTGACCTAAGGGGAGGTAGTTGTCGAGATGGGAGGGAAGGGATGGTAGGGAGAAAAAAAAGAAGGAGGTAACAATGCTCAACAAGAAATGTACTCATTACCTTGCTCCTGTAAACTTAACCCTTCTGTACAATATGTTTACATTAAAAAACATACAAAAAAAAGAGAAACAATGTAATTCTCAGAGAAGCACTCAGAGAAGGATGTCTGAATAGCTGTACAAAATTCTACACTGCTTTTTTTAAATGTTCAGTATGGAACTGAAAAAACATAACTGCTTCCATTAATAAAAAACTAAGTCACTGTCTTGGAACTGGGCCCAGTATTTCTGCCATTGCTAGGATTTGAGCTCACCATCCAGGTAACTCTTTTGCAGCATGGGTGAAGGCAGAGCTCACTGTCCTTGAGGAAAAGAAATTCAGGCTAGAATTCCCATGTCCTGAATGAAGGTCCTGCAAGAGAAAAAATATTTCTATACATATGTAATATATGATGTATACTTACATATGTATGTTAATTTCATATTATGATTTTTATTATTGATTTTGTATTTTATTTTTCTTTGATTCATTTATTGATTATTGTATTTAGTATTATTATACACATAATTTTTTTTTACATTTTTGCACATATATTATAAAATTAAACACAATAATTTAGGATATTGACTCATTTATCATTAATATTTTATTAAGTGTTGAAACACAGTACATAATTAAATGGAAGCATTTGTCACAGTCTTCACATATTTAGAGTCTGCCCCAAGTATGAGCTTTGTCTTAACTTTGGACATCTTCCCATTGGGAATTCTTTATAATGTTTATATTCAGAAACCTTTTCTTGAGGATAGGCAGGTGAGGGATAAAATTGGAAGGGTGGGGTAGAAATGTGGCTTAGTGGTAAAGAGCTTGCTCAACATGCATGAATGACAGGGTTTGAATCCTCAGTGCCACATACTCAGAAAAAGGCAGAAACTGTGGAGAGGCTCAAGTGGCTAGACTTGAGAAAAAGAAGCTCAGAGACAGTACCCAGGCCCTAAGATAAAGCCCCACAAGTGTCAAAAACAATAGGCCAGATGACAGTGGCTCACACCTGGAACCCTAGCTTCTCAGTAGACTGAGAGCTGAAGACCACAGTTCAAAGACAACCTAGGCAAGGAAAGTCTGTTAGACTCTTATCTCCAGTGAACTACCAAAAGACCCCATATGGCGCTGTGGATAAAATGGTAGAGTGTTAGCCTTGAGCTGAAGGGATCAGGGACAGTGCCCAGGCTTGAGTTTGAGACAGACACCTGGAAAAAAGTGAGGGTTAATCAAAGTATTTTTCCTATTTACTAATTAGGAGAACATTCTCTGGAAAATGAACACTGATGTACACCAGAATTGGAGTTAGAGCTCCAGGTTCAAGTGTAGCAGATACATATACCCAGCCTCTCAGACTCTAGCATTGTAACCTTGTGTCCTACAGGGTTCTGAACAGTCCATTGTTGAAAGGCTTAATATGCTCCCCAAACACTTTGCTATAAGAATTTGACTTGTATTGTCAATGTCATTACAGTTCTGAACCTACCAGAGCACCAGTAGCTCATGCCCATCACCCTAGCTCCGGAGGCTGAGGTCTCAGGAACACAGGGTGAAGCCAATCAGGGCAGGGAAGTCTATGACACTCTGACTTCCACTTCTGAAAGGTCAGATGTTCAAGAGCTTCTTGTGTTTCCCTTGGTGATGAGAATTTACTTGCACTCTAAATGTTCTTAGAGTTCCTGAGCTATAGAAGAAGGAAAGAATCATCAATGACCCATCTGGGGTTCAAATGAAGTTCTCAGGATCCAAGCGCTAGCCCTGTTAGCAGGATGAACTCCAGTGCAACGCTGTATTTGAAGGACAGAAAATAGTTGCAAAAGCCAGGATAGGTGCAGAGACCTAAGCCTGCAGGATTAGGAGGCAGAATGTACACACTCAACAAGGAAGTGAGCTGCAAAACCACTTCATTCATTCCAGGAACAACCAGAAATGAAGGGAAACCTGAAATATTTGTTAGAGTTACACCAGGGTCAGGCTTTTATCAGCCTCTTCAAACAACGACTAATTAACCTTCCTCCTTCAGGTGAAGGGAGCCTCAGGCTATCTTTAGGTTACCAATAAAGAGCCAGTTGAGTGGGGGAGAGGGGAGGAACAGAGTAGAAAAACCCTGCTCTCTCGTCTTAGGGAGTGGGTTTTTGACTCTCCATCTGTCAGATTTGAAGGCCTTTTTCTACCTCTGCCAGTCCATTCTCCTTCCTTCATTCTCCACTTAATTAATGCAAATCCCCAGATGAACTAGAGGTAAGGCTGTTTCTCTTCTGTCTCCAAGCCCCTGAGTTAGAGCCTAGCCCTGCCCTCGTGGCTCTGGGGCCTTTGGCTACCTTAGAAGTTGAAAAGAGACAGTCTTCCTGCTCTGTGATTGTGTGAAGGTGATGCTGGTGGCCTAGCACACTGCAGAAGGCCTCATGAATGAGAAGTGTTCCCTTCTTTCCTCCTGACATCCAAGACCAGATCTATCTATCTATCTATCTATCTATCTATCTATCTATCTATCTATCTATCTATCTATCTATCTATCTATCTATCTATCTATCTAATCTACCTACCTACCTACTTAGGTATCTCTTTGTGAGTTTTTGGGTTGAACTCAAGGTCTGGGCACTGTCTGTAGCACTCTACTACTTAAGCCACAGCACTAATTCTGGCTTTTTCTCTGTATGTGATACTGAGGAATCATACCCAGGGCTTTTTGCATGCTAGGCAAGCACTCACTAATCCATATTCCCAGCCCCTTCATATTTTCTTTAAAGGTAGTTTTTACATAAGTATGCTACCATTTTAAGTTCCCTAGTTTAATTTTCTGAATACTGGTTACTTCTACAAAACCTGATCTTCTCTTCCCCTGCCTGATTTGTGACTGGTCCTGCATTGGCCTCATAATTAATGTAAATAAAGGCTGCTGAGAGCTGCAGTGTGCATCCTATAATGACACAGGACTGGAAACCTGGAAGAGAAAAGCCATGGGTCTGAAATGAAGAAAATGGTGCAGTATGCACTAGGAGCATATTTGAAAAAATGAATGAGTAAATAAAAGAAGAAGCATTGCATACACTCTGTTTGCACTCGGGGAGGTAATATACACACATAAGTAGGTAGGGCGTTGATAAATAAACTTGGCCTTCTCTTTTTGAAAATATGTTGTGGTCATACCAGGGCTTAAACTCAGGGCCCGAGGCTTTCCTTGGCTGTTTTTCCCAAGGCTGAGGTGCTACCGCCACCACAGCTCCACTTCCAGCCATTTGGTCGTTAATTGGACATAAGCACCTCCAAGGCTTTCCTGCCTGTTCTAGCCTGTTTTTCCTGCTTGGCTTTCTCTCTCAAAGCTGGAGCTCTTCCCTCTGGACCACTGCTCCACTTCTAGTTTTCTGGTGGTTTCTTGGAAATAAGAGTCTCACAGACTTCCTGCTCAGGCTGACTTTGAATGGCGATTTTCCAAGGAGGCTTCAAGCAGCTTTTCTCAAGGATACACAGAGGAGCTGCTCCACACAAAACCTTATTGTAAATCTCGAGAGGCACTAGAGGAAAAGAGATACATGAAGATGCTTCTAGTGTGTTCTAGTTACTTAAGGTTGGAGACACAAAACACTCATAATTATTAGATCATTTTATTGGCAAAAGGAACATTGCAGACATTATGAGAATCATTGCAGCTTTCAGTCCTCTCATCCTGAGACAGTAAATTCACTGCAGCTCAATGCTAAGTGACAGAACTGGCATGTCCTGCGGATATTTTCTCCCAATTCCTGTGACACTCATTTCTCACTTTTGGCTTCAAACCTGTTACCAGAGGGGAAGATGAGGCGAGAAAATCCTTCTCAGTGAAAACAGCCATAAAGATCATTGGGTAGTTAACTTATAAATTCAAGCCATTGGAATGACCCTGTTAAGAAGTCAGATTGTCCAGAATTAAAAATGAAGAAGAAAGAAGGTACCAGTGGCTGTTGACTGTAATTCCAGCTCCTTAGGAGGATGAGATGTAGAGAATCTTAGTTTGAATCCAGCCAGCATAGGAAAGTCCATGACACTGTTATTTCTAAGAGATCACAGAAAAAACAAAGTGGGGCTGTGATTCAAGGTTAATGCACTATCCTTGAGCAAAAAGAGCTCAGGGACAATTCCTAGACTCATAGTTCAACCCCAGGAACTGCCCCGTCAAAGAGCCTGTACCTCCATATCTTTGTGTATGTATGGACGTATTCCTATAGGTGAAGCTCCAGAGTAGCTATGATGAACGGCACCAAGCTAGGAAATTTGTATTCAATAAAATGATTTCATAACAGAGACTGCTTTCATGACACTGCATGTTCCAGGGCTCCCTTCACTGGTCCCAGTATAACCTGTGGGTTTCTCTGCATCCCAGGCCTTGTGGACGAAATCTCTCTCATTTCCTGGACAGGCAGAAAAAAGGCCTCATTCCTGTACTGCTGTGTAACAAACAATTCCATCCGGGTCAGATAGTGAGGAGGAGTGCAGGTGGGCTCCGAAGGTCAGGAGAGAAAGGTCACTATGTACTCGCAACTATCACTCTCCCCAGTGCTCTGTTTTGACAGGAAGCTTTCATTTGTGCCACCTCCCATGGCAGGCAAAGTCCTGTGCACTTATCCTGCCTTTGTGAGACTATATACCAGTGTTCAGAAAAAGTTCTCAATATAATTCAAAAGTCCTTCTGGCAGACCACTAGGGCACTGAAGCTCATGAAATGTTTCATTGAGGGCAATGTTGGGCCTATGATGCCTCTCCTAGGTTTTCGCAAGCTTGGGAATTCCAAGCACATATCTGATATCACAAAGCTTCCTGTCTTCTAGGGCTGGTGAATCTCATCAGGTTTTGAAACATTTGACCTCTCCTAGTTGGGCCCTGGGTGGCTAGCTTTTGGGGACACGGGGCTAAGGTGCTGACCATGATCTCAGTGAAGAAGCCCGGTACCTTACCATTTTGTGTAACAGCATCACTCCTAGTCTGTGTGTATGTGTGTGTGTGTGTGTGTGTGTGTGTGTGTGTGTGTGTGTGAGCGCGCATGCGTGTGGACCCATACACCATTCTTGGAAGTTGAACTCCGGACTTGAGCACTGTACTTAGATTCTCTTGTACAAGGATAGCCCTCTCCTACTTGAGCCACAGAACAACTTCAGGCTTTTTTTTTTTTTTTTTTTTTTGATATGGTCCTGAGAAATCAAAGCCAGGGTTTCATATATGCAATGCACTCTACCCCTAAGGCACATTCCCAGCCCTCTATTTCAGGTTTGTTAGTTTCTTTCTGTCGTTTTTTATTGTTGTAGAAGTTGATGTCTAGGCATGGGTGCTGTCCTTGAGCTCTTCAGCTCAAGTCTTGTGCTCTACTACTTGAGCCAAAGTGCCATTTCAGCTTTTCTGGTGGGGCATTGGAGCAAAGTGTCTCAAGGACTTTCTTGCCCAGGCTAGCTTTGAACCATGATCCTCAGATCTCATCCTCCTGAGTAGCTAGGATGACAAACATGAGCGTCAAGCACACAGCTTCCACTTCAGGTTTCTTAGTGGTGAATTGGAGATAGTCTCATGGGACCTTTTTGCCTGGGATAGTTTGGAACACAGATCCTCAGATCTCAGCATCCTGAGAAGGAAGGATGACAGACCTCAGCTATAGACCCCTAGGCCATGGCTTCTGGTGAAAAGGGCTCCTGGGCTCCACATAGTGGAGTGCTAGCCATGAGCCCAAGAGGTAAGGGTCAGTGCCTAGGCCCCTAGTTCAAGGTTCATGGCTGGGAAAATACAAAACAAAACAATTGTCTGCAGCAGACAACTCACTAGTCTTTAGTAATACATAATTTTGTCCCTGCATTGGGGACCTATCTGAGCCTCAATATTCTTGTCTGCATAATCATCTCAGTTGTGGAGCTCTTATAAGGACAAGTTGAAAGAATGCACCCTGTGAAAGACACAGCACATGGCACTACTTGCATGACTCAGCAAACAGCATCCTGTGAAAGTCTCAGCAGCTAGCACCCAATGCAGGACTCAGCACACTCCACCTTGTGAAGGACTCAGCACATAGCACCATGGCATGTGCAGGACTCAGCACAGATCACCCTCTAAAAGACTCAGCACAAAGCTCTGTTCCACAAGCTATCATTAGAATTAAGGTGGTTTCACATTCTTTGAGGAACATTTAATATCTAATGGTTTGGTGGGGTGTTTTTATTTTGAGGGAGGTTACTTTTTGGGCTTGAGCTCAAAACATGGGGAGAATGTTCTAATAACATTTGCTCAAGGCTAGTGTTCTACCATTTCAAGCCATATTTCAAAGATTCTAGCAGACTTCCTGCCAGGATTTAAAGCCCCCAAGCAACCAAGATGTCCGGGGTAAGCCAGGAAAAGCCAGGATGATGGGGGTAACCCATGGAGCTGGGTTACAGCAGTTTACATCTGGATAAATCAGGTTAGGTGACAGCTGTCAGGACCAGACTCCTAGCTTTCTCTGTGATGAGGTATTTGATGTCCTGTCCTTCTATAGTTGCAGTGAGTATATTCTAGCTTTTTTTTTTTGGCAGTCCTGGGACTTGAGTAAGGGCTTTGACACTGTCCCTAAGCGTTTGTGTTCAAGGCTAGTACTCAGTTGATTGAAAGACAGCAGATTTTCTAGGTTTTCTTTTTATGTGGCACTGAGGGCTCGAACCCAGGGCTTCATGCTTACTAGTCAAGCAATCAACCAACGAGCCCCAGGAGTGAAAGAGTTATAAATATATAGAGGTTGCTGTATATAATTTTATATACACAAAAGATGTCTGTACATTATTAATTTATAGATAATATTACTCCCAATTTTTAGGTATTAAGTTATGTCTCCATTTAATCATGTGTCTCATTTAACAATTAATAAAGCATTAATTAAAATTATATGTACATACTTCTCTACATAAATTACATATTTTATAGAATGCGATAGATGTCTATATAATTAAATTATGCATCATGTGTTACTATCAATTGTTAGGTATTTATGTTTCCATGCAATTTTATTCTATTAATGCTTAATAAAATATTAAACTTAATCCACGTCCTATAATTAGTGTGTCTAATTTTATCCTAGAATGATTCACTACTAATTCAATCTGTTTTTCATTTATTGTAGTGACAATTCTTCCACCAATGACGTTTTTTTACATTTATGACATCCTATTACATAGCATATGTATTTGCATCTGAATTATACATCCTGTCACTGAGCACTTTCAAAGAAAAAGGAAACCTGTCACGCTCGGCTTCTTCCTCCTCGATAACATTTTTTGCAGTACTGGGATCTAAATTCAGGGCCTAGAAGGCTCAATTCCTGAATGGGTGACTGTCAGCACAGAAGCCTCTAGCCAATTCAGCTGCCAGGCAGTTCCCAGGCCCTGAGATCGAGCCCCATATGTTGACCACATATTGCACTTAGTGTAGTTATTCATTTTATTTTTTTGTTTTATTAATTTATTTACCATTTATTTTATTGACTGTTATTACACATGAAATATTTACTACATATATTACATAAGATATAGATTTGCCTATGTATGAAACTTCATACCTTACACCCAGGACTTTCAAAGAATCAGAAAACATGTGTCACCATGGGATTCTTACTCCACGATTCAATTTTTGTGAGTGCTGGCATTAGAACTCATAGCCTGTAAGTCCCAATTCATGAATGGGTGAGTGTCAGCACGCCAGCCAGGGGCATATTGAGCTGACAAGCATTTCTAGCACCTGAGATCGAGCCCCAGGGGTTGACAAAATACGTACAGATTGACATGCAGATGGTAGGACACAAATAAATATAGATCTTTATAGAGTGCCAGTGATGTCTATACATTATTCATGTATATACACTGCATTCCTACCAATTCTTGAGTATTTATTATACCTCCATGTAATTAATATTCTTGTTTTATCCTTACTACTGTCCCAAAACTATTGCATCCATGTAATTAATTGTATTCTTTGAATGTGTCAAAAATATTCATTAACATCCATTGGTCTCCTAAAATCACTCCATCTAATTGTATAGTAGTATTCAGAAACAACTAATTCAACTTTGCCATTCATAATCTTCCATCCGTAATCCTATGAATAGGAACGAGACTCTTAGGTTCTCCCTCCATTGGTAGGGGTCAGGACTGTGCTTCAAACACATGGCTTATGTTGCCGTGTTGGCCTAAGGCTTCCCTGGTAGCCCACCAGCCTTCAGCAATGCCAGGTTACCAACATTTTGCAGCCGTGTCATTCAGACCCAGGATGGTCACTTTGTAAAGAAAATAAATGTAAAACTGGTAAGTTGCCAGTTTTTATTTTTCTGTGTCACATTATTTATTATTGTTTTCCTGTCAGCATTTGAGGCCCAGGAACCCATATTTGGCTGTGGGACCAGTGGTTGCACCCCAGAGTAGAGTGATCAATGATGAGGCAGAATTGCCACTACCTGAGATCAAGCCCTGTGCTTGACAAAATAAAAATATATACATACATACATATATACATGAAAAATATTTAAAATATTATGAGGCTCCTTGGCTTGGAATTCAGGCCATTGTTTTTGCAGGCCTGGGATTTGAACTCAGGATGTGGGTAAATCTGTAGCATTGTGGGTGATGGGAAGATCACCGTGCTGGAAGACAAGAAAGTCAGGCCTGTTCCCAGGGCCTGAAGTCAAATCCTAGCACTTGAAAAAATAATATTCGTATATATTTGAAATACATGATTTATATTTACATAGACATGTTTATTGCATATTGCAGTTAGTGTATTCATTTCATTTTGTGTTTTATTTCTTATGTATTTAAGAGTGAGTATGATTACACATATTACATTTTGCATCCTATTACATAAGCCATAGCTTTGCCTATGTATTCTACATCATTCCTGAGACCCAGGACTTTCACCGATACGGAAACAAGTGGAACAATTGGCTTTTCCTACAGGATAAAGTTTTTGGCAATTCACTGACTTGAACTCAGGGCCTAGCAGGCCCCACTTCATGAATGGTTAAATGTTAGCACACCAGTCTGATGCAAGTGAAGTTGGCAGGCCAATTTGAGGACCTGAGATCAAGCCCTAGGAATGGCCAATATATAAATAGGTAGATGTTTAGATTGCAGTGTGTGTGTGTGTGTGTGTGCGTACGCGCGCACGCATGTGTGTGTTTTTACATATGTATATGCATCTATAAACATATACAGAGAGAGACAGATAGACATTTATGTAGATTCTAGTGTATAACCCTATATAAAGAGAGATGTCTGTACCTTATTTTTATATATTCTATTACTACCAATTATTTGGTATAAAATTATGCTCCCAATTGTCATGGTAGAAGAATTAATAAAGTATTAATTAATTAATGACCTATATTTATTGCATGCAATCTTATATTGGAATGACTAGCTAGTTAGTAATTCAATTAGTACATGTCAAATATTCTATTAGTGTTATTATAGATAGGGACGAGGTTCTTAGGATCTTCAGCTGTGTGTAGGTGGCAGTCCTAGGATCGATCTCAGGGCCTAGATGTCTGGGTTGGGCCCAGGGTTCACTGACAGCCCCCCAGCCATCATCCATGCAAGGTCACATACAATTTTCAAGCCAAGTCATTGAGACTCAGGAGGGTCACAGTGCTAAGGAAACAAAGGTAAAAACTGTTGTGTAACATTTCCTGGTTTGTCCTCCTCCATTTTTGTTGGTTTAATGCATTTTTGCCAGTGCTGGATGTTGAACTCTGGTCCTAGGATCCCTGGATCATCTGTGGGTGTAAAAGCTGCACTCCAGCCTAGGGTAATCATGGTTTAAGACACAATAAAATGTTTCCTTGAGAAAAAGGAGCTCAGGGAAAATGTCTAGGCTCACAGTTCAAGCTTAAGGACTTGCCACAAAAGAAGAGCCAGTAACTCCATGTGTCTGTGTATGTAAGCATGTATTTGTATCAATGAAGATCCAGAGTTGCTATGAAGAAAGGCACCCAGCTAGGAAATTTGCTTTGAATAGTATGATTTCATAGCACAGAGAGTGCTTTCAAGACAATCCATGTTCTGGGTCTCCCTCAGTGTTCCCAGTATAGCCTGAGGTGTCTCCATACTCCAGGCTGCCAGAGGAAGTCGGCTTCATTGTTGGAATAGGCAGACAAAAAGCTTCACTCCTGTAAAGCTGCATAACAAACAATTCATCCGGGCCAATTAATGACGATGAGTGTGCGCAGGTTCTGAAGGTCAGGAGAAAAAGGCTTGTTTGTACCCCAAGCTATCTCTCTCCCCAGTGGTCAGTTTTGACAGAAAGCCTTCATTTGTGCCACCTTCTGTGGCAGGCCAAGTTCCCTGCACTCATCCTGTCTTTGTAAGACTATGTTTCAGAGTTGAAACAAACTGCTACAATTAATTCAAGAGTCCTTCTGGCAGACAATTAGGGAACTGAACATAATGGAATGATACATTATTGGCAAAGGTGCCTCCATGTGCTGTGTGTGTGTGTGTGTGTGTGTGTGTGTGTGTGTGTGTGTGTGTGTGTGTGCATTTTAAGATTAAGCCCCCTGAGCTGTGCTGCCCTCATAATAACCCCCAAAGAGAGCTGGGCTGCCAAAGAGAAAAATAGTTCTCAGAAAAACCGCAGGTTGCCACCAATCCTGCCCACCCTTAAAGAACAGAATAGTTCAGGCCCAGAGTTCAAGCCCCACGACCGACAAAAAAAAAAAAAAAAGGAACAGAATAGTTGCCCAGGTGTTCCAGCTGAAAAAGGGAAGTGCAACCAGGGTGGACTTAAACCCCCTGAACTTGTGAACTTGCTTGTGTGGAAACCCTGTAAACTTGTTTGTTTGATACTATAAAAGCTGTGCCAATTTTATGCTTGGGGCCTCTTAGCATCACCGGTTACCAAGTGCACAGAGGACCAAGCTCCAGCTTGCAATAAACAACTCTTTGCTGTTTGCATTGATCATGGTCTCTGGTAGTCTGAGAGGGGGCGTCCGAAAACTGCGCAATTTATGTGGGAGCTCATCCGGGACAGCCCCCCCCCCATAAGCCACCCAGATACCTGATCAGCGAGTCGTCCAGCTAGCCAGTAAGAGGGGGTGCAGCTGCTTTATGTTGAGTGTTTTGTGTTTGACTTGCAAGTAGGGTTTTGGAGCTGGCAAGAAACGTTGGCGGACGTGCTGCAAGGTAGCCAGCAGGCCGGTGGAAGACATGCCCTGGGCCTTGGGGGAAGCCCTCCCCAGTGGGGTCTCACTGGACTCTGTCATATTTTGGACCATGACTTGTCCCGCCTCTGCCACTCTGGGTTAAGGGTAGATTATCCACCTCCCGGGTAGGGACTCTTCGGCCTCTACCATCCTTTGGGACAGGAACTCCTCTGGCCTCCACCACCGTGGCTTAGGGGTGGTTCGAGCTTGAGATCAACATACATGCTCTCTTTGTCTCATTTGTAGTTGCCATTTTAATTCAGCGCCTCTCTTGCTTTCCTTTCCTTGTTCATTTTTACTTTCATTTTTGGATCAGCGGGCATCCTGGAGTCCGCCGAAAGAGGTGGCCAGAGGCTCCTTTCACCTCAGCTGCTCTCCCATTTTAATACTTTGGAATTTTAGGATGACATCAAGGGTTGACTTATTCTCTAGAAGAGGAGGCAGTGCCGGAAGGGAGAACCTGCAGGATCTAGCAATAACGTTGAAAGAGGCCTGCAGGGAAAACTCGCAGAAAGATGAATCTTCCACTGACCACCAAGTACCACCAGCAAGATCTTAGCCTTGGGTCTTGACCCAGAGGGTTTGAGTATGGGGGGGGGGGGGAGACTGTCAGTCTGAGAGGATGGCTTCCAGGGTCTTTTTTCCCTTGCCCCAAGATGATTGGGAGTTCTCCTTCACCTTGGAAGGCCCCTGGGTCAACATTTGCAGGAATCTAAAAAAAACAAAAGAAAGAAAGAAAGAAAGAAATCCTCTGGTGGTGAGATGTTGCCCAATTTACTGAGATCTGATTTTGTCTTTGTGGCCACTTGTTTGTCTTGTTTACTTTGGTGTTGTTTCTGTTCTATTTTTGAGGTGGGGAAATTCTGGGTGAGGGTGGCCAGCTCACTCAGCTGACTCTGAATTCAGCTTGCTGAGGGAGAATGGCGCCGTTCTGGTAGGGATGAACTGAGGGTCCATTAGTCCCCAACTCAGCCTTTGGTGGTTGTCTAGTTCTGTTTTAGAATTGGTACCTGTTTTAAGACTGGATTCTTGGTTTTTGTGTTTATTTATATTTTTGTTATTTATTTGAAGATCTCTGAGGAAATAAAAGTTCCAGCCTCTGGCTGGGCTCAGCCACAGACCTGCTATGTTCCCCTCACTGTGAGGTCTGAAAGGTTGCTGGACTAGTTTGGTTCCTTTCAGGCCTTGGGCTGCATTTTCTCCTTGTGATGGCTGCCTGAGCGGAGGGTGTGGAAGGCTATGCACCTGGTTTGGACTTTTCAGCGAGTCTTGACAATGTAACAATTTGTAAAGTGCTCTTGTCTAAAAATGGATAAAATTCAGGCCAGTTTAGTTTCAGGTGACCCCCTCAACCAGCCCTTCTCCAACAGAAGGGATTCAAAAGATCCATTGGTGAATTGCCTTGCTAAACAAGTAAGCCCTGGGAAAGTGAAGCTTAACAAAGGTACTTAGTTTAAAAAAATACTCTCTTAAATTTTTGTTAAAATCTTTAAAAAATCTATGTACAACTGATTTGATTTTTGCACGCTTTAATATCTGTGTGTTTTCTAAGTGTTTGTAAACATGTTCAAGATAAAAATTGTCAACATGCTGTAACTATTGGATGAATTTAAGTTTAAAATGTAAAAGGTTAAGAGGTTTAGACATTACTAAGAATTAAAAAAACTTTCACATTGTTTTAAATGGCTTTTTAAGGATTCTTTAATGTAAAAATTAGAAAATCTGTTATTTTAAAAGGGATTTAGTTCCCTTGGCTAAAATTTCAGGATAAATATTAAAAATTTTAATGTAAAGGTCAATTTAGCACTGTTAAAAAACATGACCAATTCTGTCTGTCTAAAACTGTATTTTATTCAAACCTTCCCCCCCCCCCCCAAAGAAAAGGGAAAACTTAGAAGACTACCAAAGATCTATATTTAGGGGTGAGGCTGAGCAGGCAGAAGTGCAGTTAAGCTGGTCATGCATGGTGGGACCGACCCTGGGGGGGGCTTCATAGATGGTGAGACTGGCCCTGGGAGGAGTCCACACATGGTAAAAGAGGGCAAGCTGGCACAAACGCAGTTCAACTAACCTTAAAGAGTAAGATTGGGTGCGTGCCCATTCCATAGGAGGGGCTGAGTGGCCCATCGTTGTTCTCTCCCTTTTCCCTGCAGATAGACTCTGAAAACATGATGATTAAAATGAGTGATGCGATGATCTGATTAGTATTGCTAAAACTGTCCCTTGTATGTGTTAAAATTAAAATTAAAAAGCCTTCAAAAGATGGTTAAAAAGTTTATTTGTATAATGTAACTTGCTTTCAATGATGTCCTACAATTAGGATGTTTTCAAAAGTTGTAAAGGTGTTAAGCCTCGCTTCTTGGTATAGTAATGGTGATTGTAATTATTTTTTTCTAGATTAGTATTTGTTTTTATTTTGAAAATACTGTACAAAGGAGTTACAATTACATGGGCAAGATAATGAGTACATTTCTTATCAAGTATTGTAGCCTCCTCCTTTGTTTCCCCTTCCCATCCCATCCTTCCCCTATCTCCCCACCCAAGCTTCCAATCACCCCCCACCAAAGCTGTAAAGTTCATTTTCAACATAACTACTTCTACATCTCATTGTTGCAATGGGGCCCCCTGTGTCCCTATTTAAACGATTCATTTTTTCCCTTAACCTCCACAAATTATACTAACATCAAATACAGTGAAAGCAGGGGTTATACCATGGGGGAGGGACATACAAAGCAACAAAGATATCATCTTATAAATGTGTTAGAAACAATCGCATGAAAGAAAACAGCATTTGAGTACATATCTTAGGGTTCATTTCCCTAACATCAATTTAGCTGAGCTTTTCTGCTTGATTCAGACATACTATTTATTGGAAATAAGGAAAACCATGGGACCTATGTTTTTTTGGGTCTGGCTTACTTCATTTAATATAATTTTTTCCAGGTCTTTCCATTTCTTAAAAAATGGGGCAATGTCATTCTTTATAACGAACGCATAGAATTCCATTGTGTATATATACCACATTTTCTGGATCCATTCATCTACTGAGGAGTATCAGGGTTGGTTCCATATCTTAGCTATGGTAAATAATGCTGCAATAAACATAGTTGTGCTGGTACTTTTACTGTGGTTTTGTTTGTGAACATTTGTGTAAATCCCCAAAAGTGGGATTGCTGGGTCATAGGGGAGGTCTATGTGGAGTCTTTTGAGGAACCTCCATACTACTTTCCAAACTGGTTGAACAAGTTTACACTCACACCAAGAATGCAGTAGGGTGCCCTTCTGTCCACATCTCCTCCAGCATCTGTTGTTATTAGTGTTCTTGATTATAGTCATTCTACCAGGGACGAGATGGTATCTCATTGTTGTTTTGATATGCATTTCTTTTATTGCTAAGGATGTTGAGCATTTCTTCATTTGTCTATTGGCCATCCTTCTTTCTTCTTCAGAGAAGATTCTCTTTAAGTCTTTAGCCCACTTATTTATTGGGCAGTTGTTTCTTTGAGGATTTGTTGTTGGGGGATTTAATTTTTTGAGTTCCAAGTATATTTTAGATATGAGACCCTTGTCCGTTGTATGGCTAGTGAAGTTCTTCTCCCAATCCGTGGGCTTTCTATTGATCTTCCTAGCTATGTCCTTTGCCATGCAGAAGCTCGGCAACTTCATCCAATCGCATTTGTCCAACCTTTCTTTGATTTGTTGTGTTTCCGGGTCTCTATTCAGAAAATTTTGCCATGAGCCAAGGAGACCTAGGGTTTCTCCTATACCATCCTGTAATGTTTTCAGAGCGTCTGCTTTGACTTCGAGGTCTTTGATGCCTTGGGAGTTGATTCTGGTGCAGGGTGATATATAAGGATCTAGCTTTATTTTTCTACAAGTAGCTAACCTATTTTGCCAGCACCATTAATTGAAGAGGCTCTTTCTTCAATTCTATTGTTTTAGCTCCCTTATCGAGGATTAGATGGCTATAGTTCTGTAGGTTCATTTCTGGGTTTTCAATGCTATTTCATGGGTCCTGAGGTCTGTTCTTGTGCCAGAAGCAAGCTGTTTTGATTACTATGGCTTTATAGTCGAGTTTGAAATTTGTATTGATATTCCTCCAGCACTGTTCTTTCTGTTGAGGATAGTTTTAGCTATTCGGGGTCTTTTATTGTTCCAAATGAATTTTTGGATTGCCTCTTCTAGTTCTTTGAAGAATGAGGTTGGAATTTTGATAGGTGTCGCATTGAATTTGTAGATAGCCTTGGGAAGTATTGTTATTTACACGATATTGATCTTTCCTATCCAGGAGCATGGGAGTTTTTGCCACTTCTACGTTCTGTTTTGATTTCCTTTTTCAAGTTTTTTAAAGTTTTCATCATAGAGATCCTTCACTTCTTTGGTTAAGTTAATTCCTAGTATTTTATTTTTTGTGGCGCTATTACGAATGGAATTGCTTTCATAATTTCAGCCACACTGTTCTCATTGTTGGCATACAGAAAAGCCATTGATTTTTGAGGGTTAATTTTATACCCTGCTACTTTGCCAAGGTTTTGAATCAGCTATAGTAATTTGGGAGTAGAGTCCTCGTCATTTTTTAAATACACTTCATGTCATTTGCAAAGAGGGAGAGTTTTATTTCTTTCCCTATTTGGATCCCCTTTATGTTTTCATCTTGTCTTATTGCTGTAGCTAGGCATTCTAATACTAGATTGAAGAGAAGTGGAGAGGGGACATCCTTGTCTCGTTCCTGAGTTAAGAGGAAATGGCTTTTGTTTTTCACCATTAAGTATAATGGTGGCTGTAGGTTTGTGAAATACAGCCTTTATTGTACTGAGGAATGTTCCATGGATTCCTATTTTTTCCAAAACCTTCATCATAAATGGATGTTGGATTTTGTCAAATGCTTTTTTTGCATCTATTGAAATAACCATATGTTTCTTATCCTTGCTCCTGTTGATGTGATGAATTAATTGATTTGTGGATATTGAACCAGCTTTGCATCCCTGAAATGAAAACTGTTTCACCGTGTTGTATGATTTTTTTGGATAAATTGTTGAAGTCGAATGGTCAAAATTTTTTTGAGAAGTTTTGCATCAATGTTCATCAAAGAAATGGGTCTATAGTCCTCTTTCTATGATGAGTCCCTGCCTGGTTTTGGGATGAGGGTTATCATAGCTTCATAGAATCAGTTCGGTAGTGAACTTTCTCTTTCAATTTTATTGAAGAGTTGGAGAAATATTGGTGTGGGCTCTGTTTTGAAGGCCTTGTAGAATTCCACTGTAAAACCATCTGGTCCTGGGCTTTTCTTAGATGGGAAGTCTCTTATTGCTGTTTCTATTTCAATGCTTGATATGGGCCTGTTAAAATGGTTTAACTCATCTTGGTTTAGTTTTGGCATGTCAGTATTTGCTAAGAAAAGTTCCATTTCTGCTAAGTTTTCAAACTTATTAGCATAAAATTTTGTGAAGTATTCCCTTATACTGTTCTGTATCTTTGGTGTTTCTGTGGTGATGTTTCCATTCTCATCTCTGCGTTTATTTATTTGGATGTGTTCTCTTCTTTTTCTGATAAGATTTGCTAAGGGTGTGTCAATTTTATTAATTTTTTGAAGAAAGAACTCTTTGGTTTGTTGATTCTTTCTATATTTTTTTGTATTCTAATTCATTTAATTCTGATTTAATTTTAATTATTTCTTTCCATCTACTGGATTGGGGTTTATCTTGCTCCTCTTTTTCAAGGAGGCTCAGATGTCTCATTAAATTGTTTTCAGATCTCTCCAATTTGTTGATGTAGGAATTCAGAGCTATAAATTTGCCCCTGAGTATTGCCTTTGCTGTGTCCCAGAGGAGCTGGTAATTTGTGTGTTCATTTTTGTTGAATAGCATGAACATTTGAATTTCCTTTCTGATCTCTCCCATGACCCACTCGTGATTCAGCAATGTGTTGTTCAGCCTCTATGTGTTACAGGATTTTCTTTGGTGGCTTTTGGTGTTGAGTTCTAATTTTTTTCCCCTGTGGTGTGAGAGAATGCAAGGTATAACTTCAATGTTTCTGAATTTGGACATGTTTGCTTTGTGGCCTAAAATGTGGTCTATTTTGGAAAATATTCCTTGTGCTGCTGAGCAAAACGTATAATCTGATGCTGCTGGGTAGAATGTTCGGTAGATGTCTGTTAAATCTAGTTGATCTATGCAGTTGTTTAGATCTGTGTTTTCTCTGTTGAGTTTTTCTGAGTTTATCTATCTAGTGGGGAAAGTGGTGTGTTAACGTCCCCAGCAATTCAAGTCCTTGGCGCTATTGGGATTTGAAAGAAAATAGTGTTTCTTGCATAAATTAGGGTGCTCTGTTGTTTGGTGAATTGTGTTGTAATTCTTGCATTAAGAATAAATTGCCATTTGGTTTTAAAAATTTTAATGTGTATTTGTTTTAAAACAAGCAGCCATGAGACTTCCAGATTTTTCTGTGCATGTGATAGTGTAGAATTAAACCTATGGCTTCATACATATGAGGCAAACCCTCCACCACTGAGCCCAGGAATGACAAATGTAGTAATAGATATGTAGATTGTTTTATATATATATATATATATATGTATATATATGTATAAAGCAAGACAGAGATGTCTATATATTATCTAATTATATATAATATATTACTACTAATTATTGATAAGTTATTCCTTCATTTATTTAAATATTATGTTTAAATACATAAGAAATTATTAATTGAAAATTAGTCAATGTACTATAATTATTGTGAATAATTTTATAATATAATCATACACTAACTACTAATGTAATTATTACTTTACAACATTCCATTCGTATGGATGTATATTGGAATGTGTTTCTTAGGATCTCCCTCCATTCATAGGTGGTAGTCCTGGGATTTGCACCCAAGGTCTAGGTTGCTGGTTTGGGCTATGGCTTCCCTGATATCCCACCAAACTTCAGCAGTGCAAGGTCATGTAAACTTTCTGGGCCCTGTCATTTAGACCCAGGAAGGTTGCAATGCAAAGGATAAAACAATGTAATACCACCTTCTGGAACTTCCCAGTTTTGTACTTCTCCTTCACACCCCCTCTGTTTTTTTTCTTTTTTTATTTCAGTTTGGGGCCAGAACTCTGGCTATAGTGTTGTACCTCAACTCTTCAGCTCAAGGCTATCACTCTACCACTTAAGCCATAGTGCTACTTTTGGCTTTTTTCTGCTTATGTGATGCTGAGGAATCGAACCCAGGGCCTTATGCATGCAAGGCAAGCACTCTATTACTGAGCTACCTTCCCAGCACTTCTCCTTTTTTGCCAGTCCCAAGTTTTGAACTCTGGTCCTAGGATCTCAGGATGGGCTGTGGGTCCAGAAGCTGCAACACAGCCTAGGATGATGAAGCTGAGGCAGAGTTGTCACGAGCTGAGTTCAAGCCCCAGTCCTGGCCAAAAAAATCAAGGCTCTGGCTTGGAATTTGCACCATTTTTCTGGCAGTCCTGGGATTTGAACTCACGGTCTGGGTAACTCTGTGGCACTGTTGGGGAGAGTAAGCTTACCGTCGTTGAAGACAAGAATTTCAGCCCAGTTTCCAGGGCCCTAATTCAAGCCCCAGCACTGAAAAAAATATCCGCATATGAGATCTATTTACATACATAGGCTTATTCCATATGACATTTATTACCCTTATTTTTTATTTTATTTAGTATTATTACATATATAATATTTATTTAATTTATTACATCTTATCACATGAATGTATTTGCATAAGGATTATAGATCATACTGAGATCCAGGACTTTCACAGAGAAGGAAAAACATGTGTCAAAATTGGTTTCTGATTCCACTTAAAAACTTCCAGCAATGCTGACATTTGAATTCACAGCCCACAATGCCCAATTCATGAAAGGGTCAGTTGTACTACAAAAGCCTTTGGCAAACTGAGCTGCCAGCCAGTTCTGTGGAACAAGCCATAGTAATTGCTGATTGATATAGATATAGATAAAAATGTGGATATAGATAGATAGAAAGATAGAGAGTGAGAGGTAAATAGATAGATAGATAGATGTGTAGTTTGCAATAAATATGAGAGAGAAAATGTGAGGATATTAAATTATATATTTTATGAATTATTCTTAAATTATGCCTCCATTTAATGAAGTAGCATTAAGGTAAAAGTAGTCAGTATTCTTTAATTGGGAGAATCATACAAAGGAGCTAGAATGGAAGACATAATCAAATATTTTTCGTGTGGCATTCTATAAGAGAATCATGAACTAATTGCAAATTTAATTGTTAGTTTTATAATATTCCATTAAGCATTCTCATGAATAGGAAATATTTTCTCAAGATCTCCCTCCATTTGTAGGTGGCAGGCCTGGCAATCAAACTCCAGGCCTGGGTAGTTTACTTCAAAATGCAAACCATTAGGATGACATTATGAAGATTTCAGTTTGTCACAATGAAAAAAAGAACAAGTGGAAAAGAAAGCCAGGTGTCATTTGTTCCTGCCTGTAATCCTAGCTCTTCAGGAGCCTGTGAAGTAGAGAATGCCAATTTGAATTCAGCCAGGACAGGAAGTCCACAGCACTCTTATTCGAAGTGATCAAAAGAATAAAAAATCACCATGAGTGGAGCTGTGGCTGAAGGGCAGAGCTCTACCCTTGAGCAAAAGGAGCTCAGGCACAGTGCCTAGGGTCATAATACAACCCCCGGACCTGCTTAAAAACAAACAAAAAAATCAAGTGACTCCATGTCTCCCCATGTATGTATGGATGTATTTTTATCGGTGAAGGTCCAGAGTCCCTAAGAGGAAAGGCACCCAGCTAGGAAATTTGCTTTGAATAGAATGATTTCATAGCAGAGACAGTACATTCAAGACAGTGCATGTTCCGGAGCTCCCCTCACTGTTCCCATTGTAGCCTGAGGTTTTCTCGGCACCAGGGACTGCTGAAGGAAGTCTGCCTCATTGTTGGAACAGGCAGACAAAAGGCCTCACTCTTGTACAGTTGTGTAACAAGCAACTCCATGGAGGCTAATTAGTGAGGAGGAGTGTGGGCGGGCTCTGAAGGCCAGGAAAAAAAGGCTTCTTTGTACCGCAAGCTATCTCTTCTCCCCAGTGCTGTTTTGACAGGAAGCCTTCATTTTTGCCACCTCCCTTGGCAGGCCAAGTTCCCTGCACTCATCCTGTCTTTTTGTTAGACTATGTTCCAGTGTTGAAATAACCTGCTACAATTCATTCAAGGGTCTTCCGGCAGACAACAAGAGTGCTGAACCTAATAAAATGATTCAGTATTTGCAATGGTGTATTCCTAGGTTTCTGGAAGCTTGCTAAATCTAAGCACATGTTTAATATAAAAATGCTTCCTGTTATTTAGGCCTGGTGAAACTCATCAGGTTTTGAAACCTTTGACCTCTCCTAGTTAGGCCCTGGGTGGCTAGGTTTCAGGGTTGAACACGGGGTCTGGGTGTTGACCATGAGCTCAGAACAGGAGCTCAGTCCTTTAACAGTTGGTTTCACAGCTTCACTTCTGGTATCTCTCTCTCTCTCTCTCTCTCTCTCTCTCTCTCTCTCTCTCTCTCTCTCTCTCTCTGTGTGTGTGTGTGTGTGTGTGTGTGTGTGTGTGCAAACACGTCCTGGAACTTGAACTCAAGACCTGAACACTGTACCTGAGTTTCTCTGATACAAGGATAGCACTCTACCACTTAAGCCACACAGCCACTTCAGACTTTTTCCTGGTAATGTGGTACTAAGGAATCAAACCCAGGGATTCATACATGCAAAGCACTCTACCCCACAGACACATTCTCAGCCCTCAACTTCAGGTTTATTTCTTTCTTCTCTTGGAAGTTGGAGGAATTGATGTCTAGGCCTGGGTGCTGTCCTTGAGCTCTTCAGCTAAAGCTAAGTCCTCTATCACTTGAGCTGCAGCACCCCTGCAGGTTTTTGGTACTTCACTGGAGGGAAGCCTTTCATGGAATTTCCTGCCCAGCCTGGCTTTGGGCTGTGATCATCAGCTCTCAGGCTCCTGAGTAGTGAGAATGACAGGTGGAAGTCACTGGCACCCAGCTTCCACTTCATGTTTTTAAGTCGTGAATAGGAAATTGTAGTCTCTTAGGACATTTTGTGTCTGGGATAGTTTGGAACCCAGATCGTCAGGTCTCAGCTTTCTGAGTAGGCAGGATGACAGACCTAAGCTACAGATACCTAGACTGTAACACTCTGTTGCAAGGGGGTTCTTGGGTCCACCTGGTAGGGACCTAGCCATGAGCCCAACAGGGAAGGTTCAAGGGCTAGAACCTGAGTTCAAAGTTCATGACCGAGAAAAATAAACCCAAACAATTGTCTGTAGGAGACAACTCACTAGAGTTAGGTACATACATAATTTTGGCCTTAATATGGGGATATATCTGAGCCTCAAGTTTCTCATCTGCACAATTATCTTACTTGTGGAACTCTTATTAGAACCAGATGAAAAAATGCACCCTGTAAAGGACTCAGCACACAACACATCATAAAGGACTCATCAAATAGCTGTATCCCACACACTGTCATTAGAATTAGAGTGCTTTCATCAGTATCACCATTCTTTCAGAATCACATCACAAACCATACAAAGTTTGCATCTAATGATTTTGAAAGGTGGGTTTTTTTTGGAGGAGGTGGAGTCAGCCACAGGGATTGCATTGAAAGTTTGGGGGTACTGTCCTAAGATCTTTTGCTCAAGGCTAGAGCTCTACCACTTTGAGCCACAGCTCAGAGTTTTGCTGTTTTCCTGCCAGGGCTGGATTTTAAACCCATCAGGGTCAGACCTCAGTCCCCATGTATCTTGGATGACAGGGGTTAGTGAGCCAGCGGCATCTGGTTCTGTGGAGCCATTTACCTCTGGCTAAGTCAGGTTAGATGGCAGCTGTCAGCAACAGACTCCCGGCTTGCTCTATGATGAGGTATTTGAAGTGCTATCATTATATTGTTGCAGTAAAAATATTCTATCTTTATTTGGTGACATTCCTGGGTCTTGAGTAAGAGTCTAGACACAGTCCATAAGCTTTTATGTTCAAAGCTAGTACTCGGTCGCTTGAGCAACAGCAAGACTTCTGGATTTTTCTGTGCACACGGTAGTGAGGAATCTAACCCAGGGCTTGTTCATACTAGGCGAGCACTCTACCACTGAGCCCCAGTAGTGACAAGTGTATAAACAGATAAATGTGTAGATTTGTAGATAGACAGACAGAAAGATAGATAGATAGATAGATAGATAGATAGATAGATAGATACATAGATAGATAGATAGATAGATAGATAGATACATAGATAGATAGATAGATAGATAGATAGATAGGGTTAGATGCATAACACAAGAGACAGACGTCTGTATACTATGAAATTGCATATACGATACTACTACCGATTATTGGCAATTAAATTATTCCTTTCTTTTTTAAGTATCATGATTGAATACATAATAAAGTATTAATTGAAAATTCGTCAATGTAGTATAATTGTTGTGTATAATTTTATAATATAATCATACACTAACTACTATTTTAATTGTTACTTTTATAACATTCCTTTTATATGGCTGTATATGGGAAAGGGTTTCTTAGAATCTCCACCATTCATTAATGACAATCCCGGACCTAAGTTGCCAGTTTCAACTATGGCTTCCTTAATAGCCCACCAAACATCAGCAATGCAAAGTCATGTACACTTTCTGGGCTTTGTCATTTAAACCCAGGATGATCACGATACAAAGGGAAAAAAAGTAAAAAAAACATTTTCTTGAACTTGCCAATTTTATGCTTTTCATTTTTATTTTTTTTTGCCAGCCCCAAGATTTGAACTCGGGTCCTAGGATCCAAGGGTCGGCTATGGCAGAGATGCCAAGAAATGAGCAAGCCTTGTGCTTGGCTAATAATAATAATAATAATAAGGCCATGGTTTGGAACTTGCACCATTGTTCTCTCAGACCTTCTTTTTGAACTCAGGGTCTGGATAACTCTATGGCAATTTGGGTGAAGGGGAAAGGCTCACTGTCCTTGAAGACAAAAAATTTAAACTAGTTCCCAGGGCCTGAATTGAAACCCCAACACTGGAAAAAGTAATGTTAATACATGCTATCTATTTACATACATGGGTTTACTGCATATGATGTTTATTACCCTTATTTATTTAGTATTATTACAAATATAACATTGCTTTTATTATAACATATCACATAGGATATATTTGCATATGGATTATGCATCATATTGAGACCCAGGACTTTCACAGAGAATGAAAAAAACATATGTCAAAACTGGCTTCTTACTCCATGAATAAATTTTTGGCGATGCTGGGATTTCAACTAATAGCCTGCAATAGCCAATCCATAAATGGGGTCACAGTCTTAGAACACCAGCCTCCGGCAAAGTGAGCTACCAGGAAGTTCTGAGGACCTGTGATAGATAGATAGATAGATAGATAGATAGTAGATAGATAGATAGTAGATAGATAGATAGATAGATGGATAGATAGATAGATAGATGTATATACACATATACATCTATCTATGTACATATGGAGAGAAAGGTAATGTGAGGATATTAAATTATATACATATATTACCAATTATTAGTTATTAAATTATGCCTTCATTTAATGAAGTATCATGATTGAATACTTATAAAATCATTAATTTAAAATTAGTCAATATCTTTCCATTAGGGGAATCATACCATGGTGCTAGAATGGAAGATAAAATCCAATAATTATTCTGTGGCATTCTAAAGTAAAATCATGGATAAACTGAAAATTTAATTATTACTTTTATAACATTCCATTAGCATTCACATAAATAGGAATGAGTTTGTCAGGATCTCCTTCCATTTGTGGGTGTCAGTCCTGGCATTCGAACTCCAGGACTGGGTACTTTATTTTTAATTCAAACCATTGGAATGACACGGTGAAGATTTCAGATTGTTATGAATACAAAAAAGAACAACAAGAAGAAAAGAAACCCAGGAGCCAGGGGCTCCTGCTTGTAATCCTAGCTCCTCAGGAGACTGAGATAGAGATCATGGGTCAAGGCAGGTTAGGGGAGGAAAGTGAGTGATGAACTACCAAAAGCCAGAAATGGAGCTGTGGCTCAAGTGGTTGAGTGCTAACCTTGAGATAAGAAGTTAAGAGACCAGAGTCCAGACCTTGAGTTCAGGATCAAATACTGGCACAGAAAAAAAAAATAAAGAAAAGCTTTCAGGAGCTTCTAGTCCACTGTGGTAAAAGGTGAGATTAGCTGGGCACCGGTGGCTCAATCCTAGCTCCTCAGAAGGCTGAGATGTGAGGATTGCGGTTCAAAGCCAGCCTATACAGGAAAGTCCGGGGGACACTGATCTCCAAGGAACCTCCAGAAAACCTGGCTCGGTAGCTCATGTCGTAAACTGAAGTGCTGGGGGACAGCACCCAGGCCCAGAGTTCAAGTCCCATGACCAACACCTGGACTTCTTGGACCTCACTCTGTGGCTCTAGGCAGGGAATTTTCCAGTGGGTCCCTGAGGGTCTCCCAATGTCTAGATGTCCTATAAGTCTTGAGAGTAGCCTCTTTGGAGGCCATTGCCTACAGAGCAGCCACAGTATCAGAGAAGGGTCAAGCCTTGGGGCATGGAAATCATCAGAATGGCATCTGTCATGGGTGCAATGTGGATCTGAGCAGTAATTCGATGTCTCAGACCACGGTTTTGGGCCAGGAGGGGCAGGAGATGCAAGATGTCATACCAGGTACCACCCGCACATGCAGGTATCAGAAAAGTGTGAATTTGTCAGGCACACCTTGGGCAGGTGTTGAGTTGAGCTCATGAAAGGCTTGTAGGCTCAGGAATCCACAACCAGCTGGCTGCTGCTTGTAGCAGTCACTATCCCAGGAGTCACAGGTCTCAGAGCCCTGCTTTCCTCACCAGTGATTGGGGGAGGAGGCAGGAGGCAGATGAAGGTCAGAAATCCTGGGCTGATTACAAAGGAGCATCCCTAGTGTCCTTCCCTTGGTCCTGTGGACCCGTGCATGGATAGAGGAGCAGGTTCCATGGAACATACTGGCATGGTCCAGACCCCTCAGCCCAAGAAGAACTTAGGGAGAAACCACTTGATCTGCCTTGAGAGTTTACTGTGACTATGCCTCAGGACTGCCCCCAGTTCTAGTTCAGTTCTCATCATTACCACCTTCCTCTCTCTCTCTCTCTCTCTCTCTCTCTCTCTCTCTCTCTCTCTCTCTCTCTCTCTCTGTGTGTGTGTGTGTGTGTGTGTGTGTGTGTGTGTGTGTGTATGTGTGTGTGTGTGTGTGTGTGCGTACATGTGCACTTACGCATCTTGGAACTGGGACTTGAACTCAGGGCCTGGTCTCTGTCCCTCACTTTTTTAATTCAGTCTTGTACTCTACCACTTGAGCCACAGTTTTTCTTCCAGCCTTCTTGTGGTTATTTGCAGAAGAGAGTCTCACAGACTTTTCTAGCTGGGCTGCCTCTGAATGGCAATCCTCAGATCTCAGCTTCCTGAGGAGCTAGGAATATGAGAGCACGAACTATTAGCATCCGGTCACACTTTCCTTCTTGGCTAACACAGACTACCTCTCTCCCAGCTGAGCACCCATCTATAGCTACCCCTCCAACCCAAGGCTTCAGAAGAAATATAACCTCCTTCCCTGAGGATAAAGAAATGGGATCAGGTTTGAGCTTTATGTTCTCCACAAAATCAGGGCCTGGTGGGAGCTTATGTGGAGGTCACAGATACTTGCAAGGGCAAGTAGACAGCTGTTAGGACAGAAGAGAGTATGAAAAGACATCCTTGCAGCTGGATGCCAATAGCTCATGCCTATAATCCTAGCTACTCAAAGTTTAGACCTGAGGATCAATCAAGATTCAAAGCTAGCTTGGGCAGACTCTTATCTTCAATGAATCACCAAAAGATGGGAAGCAGAGCTACTGTATTTCAAGTGGTACAGCACCAGCCATGTGCAAACAAGCTAAAGGATACCACCTAGTCTCTGAATTCAAGCCCCAGTACACACACACACACACACACACACACACACACACACACACACACACACACACACACACACACACACATCTTTAGCAGATGCCAGTGGCTCATACCAGCAATCCTAGCTACTCAATAGGCTGAGATCTTAGGATGGCAACTTGAAGCCAGCCCAGGCAGGAAAGTATGTGAGACACTTGTGTCTACTAAACTACTAAAAAAGATGAAAAATGAGCTATGGTTCAAGTGTTAAAGTATTAGATTTGAGCAAAGGAATCTCAGGGACATTGCCAAGCTCTGAGTTCCAGCTCTAAGATTTTTTTTTAAAGACAACCCCACTGCAATCAGGCCATAGATACAGATTTGGGTCATCCTAGATCTCACTTCTGCTCCAGCCACTTTCACAGCACAAGTGGCTGGTGTGTGGCCAGCACTGGGCAAAGAAGTAAACTTACACAAGGGGCCATAGCCAGGTCAAGGCTAATGCCCCAGAACATTGAGGTACTGGCCATACCAGTCTCTCATCCCCCAGTTCCCTGGCCTTGGAATCTAAAATGTGTACCTTTGTATTGTGGGCATCTGGAATTGTCTAGAAGGACCCAGGGACCGGTGCTATATCACACTCCATGAGAGTGCACACGAGGCCCAGGCAATCTGGGAGAAACAAATTGGGCCATTTCTTTGTGTGGGCTTGAACTGAGGATCTGGGAGCTGTCTCTCTGGGTTTTCATGCTCAAGGCTGGTGTCTTACCACTTGAGCCACAGCTCAACCTCTAATGTTTTGATGGTTCTATGGAGAATAAAGCCTCACTGAATTTCCAGCTTACTGATGGCTTCAATCTATCTTTTATCTTTAGAACTTTGCCTCCCGAGTAGCCAGAATGTCAGGAGTGAGACTGAACCAGAAGTGACAGGCATCAGAGCCTTTCCTTTGAGCTTCTGTTTATCTCATGTCAACTAGCAATCCCTAGCTAAAATAGTCATTTACAGGGGATAAAGTTCCTCTCCTAGGTCAGTTAATCCAAGGAGATAAAATTCTTTGGAAAAGGCTAGTCTGAGTTGGCTTACGGGAGTATGTGTGTGCGAGAGTATGAGTTTCAGGGATACCTACCCCCATCTCTCCAGTGCTTCATTCTCCCAGTGGTGAGTACATCCAGGATCACCACCCCAAAGAAGGCGGGTAGGGGAGGGTACATAAGGTCACATCAAGTGGGATGATCTGAATTCTATCCTGCAACTGAAGCCAAGAGAGATAATAGAGAGAAGGAGAGGTTTAGAGAAACATCAAGTGAAGCCCTTTACCTTTGGCTACAAGTACCACAGAGAAGAATGAATCCATCCTTTTTGGTAGTAAGATAACAGGTGCCCACTATTTATTTATTTTACTTTTGTGAGTCCCAGGGCTTGGATTCCGGGCATGGGTGTCATCCCTGACCTTCTTTTCCTCAAGGTTGAGGGTCTACTACTTTAGCCACAGAACACATCTGGCACTTTTGGTGGTGGGGGAAGTGGTTTATGGGAGATAAGAATCTCACAGACTCTCCTGCCTGGGCTGGCTCTGAGTCACAACCATGAGACCTCAACCTCCCCAATAGCCAGGATGATGGGCTAGAGATACTGGCACCTGACTGCCATCATCCATTTACAATCCCCTAGAACCGGGCCACCCACACTGCACTGCCCTTGCTGTGAGTGGGAAGCAAACATGGGTGGTTTTGATACTTCAACAGCCTCCCTACCTTGAGCATTGTTCTGGGTCAGTCTGATGGCGGCTTCCACCTTGTCCACAGCAATGACTTGGCTCTGTCACAAGAACAAATGTCCCCCAGGAGGAGTTAAGTCTGGGGTCTTTCCTCTGCACACCACCTCCTCTCCCCGAAACGACACACCCCAAAAAAGCAAAGTAGAAAGAGCGAATTCATTTTCTTATAATCAGGGTCTGGTCAGATAGGTGGGGGTGAGGATCACAGGCCTGGGATCAGGCTGTGCGGTTGGACAATGCAACACCTCCTCATTCACGTTCCTTTGTTAGCAGAGGGTAGTGAGAAAGGACTCACCAGACGGACTAACAATGAATAACCATCATGGTCTAGCCTGGGCACAGAGGGGCTTACCTCAGGGAGCTAGTTCAACAGGCTGAGCAAGAAAGCTCCAGACTCACAGCCTACCTCCGGAATGAGAGGGCCAACTTGGGTCCCAGCCACATGGGGATACTGGGCCACCTCCCCCAGCACACATTCAACAATTTCCTGAGAGAGAGAGAGAGAGAGAGAGAGAGAGAGAGAGAGAGAGAGAGAGAGAGAGAGAATTACACTTAAGCCGGGGTGACAGTGGCACAGGCCTATAATTTTAACTACACAGGAGGCTGAGATATGAGGATCATGGTTCATAGCCAGCCCAGGCAGGAATGTCTATGAGACTCTTATCTCCAAAGAACCACCAGAAAACCGGAAGTGGTGCTGTGGCTCAAGTGGTAGAGTGCTAGCCTTGATCTGAGGAGCTCGGGGGCAGAGCCAAGGCCCAGATTTCAAGCCCCACGACTCACAATATGTTGATTTCCCACCACAAGATAGTGGACTGCAGAGCACTCATTGTCCTAGGGAGCATGGCTGAGAAGACAGGCTGAGTTTCGTGTCAGCTGGGGGTCATGAGTAGTTCACCCACCTTCTCCATGCCTCATTTTCCCAGCTGCAAACTGAACAGTGAAGGATCCCCTCCTCATGTGGATAGTAAGGATGAAAGAGAGCCATGTTTTGTTTCATAATCCCATACCTGTAGCATGTTAAATAACAGGCCCCATCTGAATCCTTTCCAGGTATCTTCCTGTCATATGCTCACAGAATTGCCAAGAACTTTATCTGACGACAGCTCCCTCTATGCCTGGTCCTGGCCCAGAAATCCCCCTGCATTGATCCCTTGTTTCCTCACAACTGTCCTGTGAGGAGGCTCAGGTCCGATGGTTCCAGGCCCAACCCAGAGCTTAAACTGTGGTCAAGAATCAGCTGCCTTGGACTAAAAGTTTGGGAAATCCATATAAACCGATGACTGAGCATGGTGCTACATGTCTAGGATCCCAGCTACAGAGGACCAGGTGGTGGTGCATGCCTGTCACAGGAGGATCATGATCCAGCCCCACCTGATCTTATATTGAGTCCTTCTCTTGGAAATGCCCAAGAGAGAAAGGCTTGGCTCCGATGGTAGAAGACCTGATTGGCAAGCCTAAGGCTTTGAGTTCAAACCCTAATATACCAAAAAGAATCAGAGGCTCAGTGCCAAAGGCTCATGCCTATAATCCAATCTACTCAGGAGGCTGAGATCTGAAGATCAGAGGGCAAGATTTAAAATAGGGTTGGCCTTGCCCATCAGATGTCATGATGAGAAGACCCAGAATCTGACCCATACCAATATGCTCCATACTAACAGGTCTTGTACCCTTACTAAGTGCTGGCCATGCTCTCTGTCCCCTTGGGGAGCCACCCCCTGCAGCCCCACCCCCAGGTCCTCCCAAGATCTCTATGCCACCAACCAGGCCTGAGGGAGTAGACAGTTCCAGGGCACAAAGATCCCTTTGTCTTATAATTTAACGGTGCTGAGTCCCCCGGTGTGGCCACACTGGATTTGGATGTGACCTCAGGGTCCGTGGCCCTCCTAAGGTCAGATGGGAGGTATGTGACCATAGGTAGCTCAGCATGTTACCTAGCAGGAAGGGAAGGTGATGGCTTCCAGGTTTGCCAGTTACTGGGCGAAAACTTAGCCAAGAGGGAGGGAGGTGCCCCTGTTCACACTTTATATTTCAGCCTTTTAATAATTAAGAAAAACGGTGAAGATTCTCTCTGGCTAATTCCTGTTTGCAAGGGTCATTGACAGTAAGGGAAAAAGGCTGAGATGTGGTCCCCTCTGGGAGAAGGCAGCAGGCAACAGTTGTCACTTGGGCATTGAGTCCTTAGATGCAATCTGGAGGAGGCAAGTCTCTTGGATGAAGTCTGGAGAAGTCTCATGAGGCATTCAGAGACTGAAAAAATACTAGAGAGCAAATAAATGGCAAGATGAAGGACTTGAGGCTGAAAATGTTGGTAGAAATGTCCCTAGTCAAGTGACAAAGTGTCCAGTTGAAAGGGAGACAGGTATGGATGGGCAGTCTTCTTACTTCTATTGACCTTCTGGCTCTGGTTAATTTTGAAAGGACAGGCACAAAGTGGATAATGTGATAACATCTCCTTACTCCTCTCCATGTTCCCTTGTTCCTCAGACTGGCTGAGTCTACGTGCTCATTGCTGAGATGGTTTGTCCCAGTTTGTATTCAAGGAGGTTTGAACTCAAGGCCTGGCCACTGTCCCTGAGCACTTCTGCTTAAGGCTAGCACTCTACCACTTTGAGTTATAGTACCACTTGCAGTGTTTGCTGGTTAGAGATAAGAGGCTCAAGCCATGCTTCCAGCCTGGCTCTTTGCAGGTTAGTTGGGAGATGGAGTCTGAGGGATTTTTCAGCTCGGGCTGGTTTGAACTGCAATCTTTGCCACAAAAGCCCTTTGTTATTTCCAATTAAAGCAACAAGGAGATCAAATAGAATAAGTAGAGCTTACCTGGTCCTTATCAAGAATTGGTCAAATATTCTGCAATGACAAAACTCATTAAATGTGAGAATCTTAGCACAGATATACCCAATATTTTAGAATCACGTATTTAGTACTAAACTACACAACACAAAACAAAAAAGGCAAAACTCAAAACCTAAAATATTTGACAACAATGTATAAACATCTTTGCTAACAAAGCACATCAGATGGTTGGGCGTCAGCTAACAGGGTCTGTGAAAAGAACAACTTGTTAGCAAGGCACATTAGAATAGATGGATGGATGAGTAGTAAGCTTGGTGGAAGGGTAAGGGATGGGTGGGGCCAAACCCTTAACATCATGTGGCCAAGATGGTGAACTCAAGATGGCAAATTTCTGAAAAACTGCAAAGAAAGTCTGAAGAAAAATCAAGCCTAGTTTGGCTAGCCTTTGAAAGGGAAGTTAGAGGGGCTCCCTGGGACCCAGGCCATGTCACATTCTTCAGGGCACAATCCAAAAAGTTTTAGAAAAGAAAGGGAGAGATATAGAAAGTTGAACATGAATAGCAGAGAGCAGAGAGAGCCTGAAAGTAAACAGACTTCTGAACATGTACCATTGCAGAGGCAAAAATTGTCTAAATCTGAGAACAGCATAAAAATATTATGTGTTCTGTCTATCCAGGGAGCGCAGGAGGCAATTCAGAGGGGTTTCACAGCTCGAGAATGACTCGCAGCACCCCATTGAATGTGTAGGAGAGTCAGTCTGGAGAGTGAAGGAAAGCTGACCAGGCAAAAGCAGCATTCTGATTTCCCCCAGAGCCCTATAGAGAGAAATGGCCAAGCCCCCAAACCAAGCATCCTCAGCATCGGAGGTTACCAGCCGTTTGGCTAAAGGCCATAGGAGCATGTGGCATGACACCACATCTGAACAGAGATTGAGCAACAGAGAGCCATAGAGAGTAGTTGCACTCAGTAGAGAAGTGGTGTGGACGTGGATATGAAGGCCAGCAATGGTATTGGTGAAAAGTCTCACATGGTGTCCCAGGCAGTTTGGTTCACAGAAGAGGGGTGGTTGGAAAATTCTAACATTTCCAACTCAAAACCCCATCTGAGTCACGGCATCATTTGTAAGGTATATTAAATAGGTAGATTTCATTAGGTAGTGGATGAAGAGAACACCACAAGCTATTCAGGCAGGAAAAGAAGTTTATTTACCAGACTGTTGCCCCACCATACATGGTAGAGAAGCCTATCTGAAATGGAAAGGGAGGAGATAGCAATTTGTATTTCGGGAGAAATTCATCCATCTCTGCTAGGTTTTCCTTCCTTTGTGATTAGAGTCTGGAATTATTTCTTTATGATTGGATGTCTTGGATGTTTGTTGTAATTTTTCTTGTGGTATTTCTGATATTATTGATTTGGGTCTCCTCTCTTTTGTTCATTACTCTTGCCAGTGATCTGTCAGCTTTATTGAGATATTTTTTAAACAGCTTTTTGTTTTATTAATTTTATTTATAATTTTCTTTGTATCTCATTAATTTCAGATTTTATTTCACTTAGTTCATTTTTTTCTTCTTTCTCTAGCAGTTTTAGTTGCATCATAACATTGTTTACTTGGTCTATGTTTTCTTTTTTTAATTTTTAAATTTTTTTATTTTTTAGTCTATTTTTTATTGTGAAAATACTGTACAGAGGGGTTACAATTACATGGGCAAGATGATGAGTACATTCCTTATCAAGCATTGTAGCCTCCTCCTTTGTTTCCCCTTCCCATCCCTTCCCATCCTCCCCCTGTCCCCCCACCCAATCCTCTCCTCTCCCCCTTCCCCCCACCAAAGTTGTAAAGTTAGTTTTCGACATAACGACTTGTACATCTCATTGTTGCAATGGGTCCACCTGTATCCCTATTTAAATTATTTGTTTTTCCCCTTCCTATCCACAAATTATAACGACATCAAATACAGTGAAAGCAGGGATTATACTGTGGGTAAGGGACATACAAAGCAACAAAGAAATAATCTTATAAATGTGTTAGAAACAATCGCATGAAAGAAAAAAAAAAACATTTGAATACATATCTTAGGGTTCATTTCCTTAACATCACCATTTCTGATCTTTTCTGCTTGACTCAGACATATACTAGATATTGCAAAAAAGGGAAACCATGGACGTATGTTACTTTGGGCCTGGTTTACTTCACTTAATATAATTTTTTCCAAATCTTTCCATTTCCTAACAAATGGGGCAATGGCAATGTCATTCTTTCTGACGGAGGCATAGAATTCCATTGTGTATATATACCACATTTTCTTGATCCATTCATCTACTGAGGGGCATCTGGGTTGGTTCCATATCTTAGCTATAGTAAATAATGCTGCAATAAGCATAGTCGTGCTGGTACCTTTAGTGTGGTCTTGTTTGTGATCATTTGGGTAAATACCTAAAAGTGGATTGCTGGGTCATAGGGGAGCTCTATGTGGAGTCTTTTGAGGAACCTCCATACTACTTTCCAAACTGGTTGAACAAGTTTACACTCCCACCAACAATTCAGTAAGGTTCCCTTCTGTCCACATCCCCTCCAGCATCTGTTGTTATTAGAGTTCTTGATTTTAGCCATTGTAACTGGGGTGAGGTGGTATCTAAATGTTGTTTTGATTTGCATTTCTTTTATGGCTAGGGATGTTGAGCATTTCTTCATGTGTCTATTGGCCATCCATCTTTCCTCTTCACAGAAGTTTCTCTTTAAGTCTTTCACCTACTTATTTATTGGGCAGTTGTTTCTTTGAGGATTTGTTATTGGGGGATTTAATTTTTTGAGTTTCAAGTATATTTTAGATATGAGACCCTTGTCCATTGTATGGCTAGTGAAGATCTTCTCCCAATCCGTAGGCTTTCTATTGATCTTGATATGCGTGCTGAGCGCAATAAATTTGCCCCTCAGGACTCCTTTCGCTGGGTCCCGTAGGTTTCTTCATGATGTATTTTCATTTTCATTGAATTGTAGGAACTTTTTAATTTTATCTTTAATTTCTTCTGTAACCCATGTATTGTTCAACAGATTGTTGTTTAATTTCCATATGTTTAAGTTTTTTCTACTTTATGCCTTGTTATTGAGAGAACTAGTTTGATTCCAGTATGGTCAGATAGAATACAGGGTATTATGTCGATCCTCTTGTATTTGCTTAAATTCCTTGTATGAACTAACAAATGATCTATTTGAGAAAAAGTTAGGGAGTTTGCAAGAATAAGACCCTGCTGGTGTGAATCCCTGTAATTCTAGCTACTCAGGAGGCTCACATCTGTGTATTCAGTTTTAAAGCCATCCCAGGCAGGAATGTTCATGAGGATTTTCTGGGGTAATTCAGCACCACACCCTGCCTCAAGTCTGGGGCTGTTCACCACCTTTGCCAGCATGGGCTAGCCCAGCTTATGCAAGCCAGTATGGAGAGACGTCACACCCCACAACACGTCTGTAGTTGTTCACTGCCTCTGTTGATGCCACTGCTGCTGCCACAGCTGATGCCACTGCCTGAGCTGCTGCCACTGCCCAGGATCAGCTGGGCCACATATGCAAGCCAGGCACTTCACCACGAGTCAGGTATTAGACACTGCTGCTGCCTCTGGCTTGGCTGGGCCACTTATGCGGGCCAGTATGGAGAGGCACAAACCACCAGGGGTCTGGAGTTGTTCACTGCAGCTGTCCGCGCCCCAGCTACCGCTGCCGCCCTGGGCTGGTCTAGGCTGTTCCTGTGGGATAGTGCCAAGAGGCATTGTGCCCCGAGTCTTGGTGGTTTGCTGCCACTACCAGCTGCTGCTGCTGCTCCAGGTTAGGCTAGGCTGTTTACACCAGCAGGACAGAGGTAACACAGTGTGAGTCTAGGGTCATTCACCACTGCTGACAGCTGCTGCTGTTCCTGACTGGATTGGGCTGCTTGCACCAACCAGGCAGAGGCGCTGTGCCAGGGCCAGTGAGGGAAGTCTTCATGCCGGCTCTGCATTTGAGATTTCTGTTTGTATTCTCTGGGTTGGCACCGTACCTTGGGAGTCTTCTGGGAGCCTTGGGATGCTTGCTAGTATGTGGTCTTCGGAGGGTCCAGAGCCGGGATACTTAAGCAGCCTGGCACGAATCCCCACAAGTTAAGCTGCTCAGCACAGAGCCCCATCACCAACAAGGGGTGGGGGAAGGATCTTTCCACTTTACTGTCTGTGTAGGTTTTTCCCTTTTCTTTTTGCACTTCCTATATCTCTCTGAGCAATTGCTTTTTTGGGTGGGGGGTGTCACTTGTTGAAACAGAGCATTGAAAGCCAAACACTGTATTTGATTGGAGAGAGCTGTGGTGTTTCCCTGCTGTTCCATTGCCATCTTGGCCCCTTCTTTTCAGGTGACATTTTTCTTAGGCGGCAAGTGGGCCTTGGTTACCAAATGATAGGTATATAAAAGAATATGTTGTAAAGCCAGCAGTTTGTAGTTAGACATTTCTGTTAATAGAGCCTTCATGAGATTAGGGAACAAAGGGGGTGGTCTACCCTAAGGTATTTCAAAGGGATTAAATTCTTTTACATAAGGGCTACATCTTGCTCGAAGAAGAGCAAAGTGAAGGAGACTTAGGTAGCCATGGCAAGTCTCTGTATTTAATTTAGTTAAAGTTTCCTTTAAGGTCATATTCATTCTTTCTAGTGCCTTGAACTCTGAGGTCTATATATGGATTGTAACATCCAATTCATTCCTAGGGCATTAGTTAATCATTGAGAACTTGGGCCATGAATGCAGGGCCAACTTTGGACCTCACAGCTAAGGGTAAGTAAAATCAAGGAATTATTACATGCCTCAGCTCAGCCTGAAAAAGTGTCCACTATTATAATAGATACCAATACCCATACTTTCCAGGCTTTCCCTCTGTGAAGTCCACTTGCACAAATTCACCATCTGATGTTCCTCACATATGAATTCTTTCCATATGTTCCAGCTTTTCAGCTTTTACCTGTTGGAAATTACCTACACACATTACAAAGGATTGTCAGGCTGAGGCCCGACTGGTTTTCAGAACAGTCAGGCAGTGGCCTCGGACAATTTACCTTGGTGCAATTATCTACATGTAAACTGACAGAAAGCCTGTATGCATTTTTCCCAAGTTTAGTTTCAAAATTTGCACACTTATTACCACTGTTTTTGCTTCTTCCTTTAATCTTAACAACTAGTAGCTCTAGAGACCCCGATGGTTTTAGAGTGGTCTCCCAAGCTACTTAATCAGCTCAGATGTTTCTCTGTATCTTAGGGTCTCTAGTTTCTTTAACTCCTGTATAGTACTCTGAACCTGGGAGACTTCTTCCATTTTATTCTGCTCCTTTTCTCTCAAACTTCCTTTCATGATCCCACTCTCCTTCTCAATGTGCTCCTTAACCTGCAAGTATTTTGTCAGGGTCACATGAGAGTTCCTTTGACTGGCCAACTGCTGTTCCTTCTCACAACCACTTTGCTTGCTCTTCAGCTCCTCCCTTAAGTTCACAAAGGTGCTATTGAGAGGTAATTTTTCCCACCTCCACCTGTTCCATTGGGACATGATGTTTCTGCATTACATTTATGGTGAAGATCTCAGCAGTCTTTTTGGCCTTTTACTCTAGTAGTTTCTCTTTCTAGTTTTCCACTTCAGTGTATTTTTGTGACAGATCTTTCAACTGTTTGTTTAGCTCTTCTGTTTTTCTTCCTAATGCTCTTTTCCTTTCCCCGGCATTCTTTATCAGACCATGTGGTCCTTTAACTCTCACTGAAGAGTAACAATCTCTTTCTTGAGCCTGATATTTCCTGTTCACTTTTCTTGGCCTCATCTTCTATGACATAGCACTTCCTCGTCTTTCTCTATAACTACTCTTATCTTCTTTCTCTGTTGTTTTGAATATCTGGTGACACTCTTCGCAGCTTATAATCAACATGTACTTCAACCTAATAAATTCTTATATCAGGTCCAGCTCTTTTATTTTGCCCACTATTTCTTAATGAAGCATCAGGATATCTTCTTGGCCTCAGTTGTGGTTAGCAAGGATGGAAGCATTGCTGTCTTGTGCTTCTGTTGGCCTCTGATCTGTGGTCCCCTAACTTGCCTCATGCTCACCCAGGCTAATGTACTTGAATTTCATTTGATTCTGACTGTTTTCTAGGTTCCTTTTGAGGATTTTCTTCTCAGTTTTTACTCTCACAAGTTCGTAATTTATATCTTCAAAACTTTTCTTCACGTCAATAATGCTCTGGTTTCTCCAGTGTGCTCTTCTATTTGCTTTTAACCTCTTAGTGGGTTTTGTTTGGAGATTCAGTATTTTATAACCTGTGTTTTGAGATAGAAGTGTGTGAATTTTTTCTTTGCCACATTTCTTCTTAAGTTTATATGGCTGTTTTTAAATTGAACACAGTTGGAATTCAGAGCCACAAGCTCCTTTGCATGTTTCTCCAGAGATACGAACACATTTTCCAGGTGTTAATGGGATTACATAACCTGTCCTTTTCAATCTTTCTCTCCCCTGGACATTCCTTTTTACAATGTCCATTTTGCTTGCTATAAGCACACTGATCTAGTCCTAGAGGTTCCCTACTGCTATTTGCAAATGAATTGTAATGTCTTTGCCAAGGGTTCCTTGATCCCTATTCTGGTGCTCCTACCAAAACTCAAACCCCCTTCTTACTCTTTTTTTTTACAGGGTACCTATGTTATCAAACATCCACTGGGCAACCACTTCCAACTCAAAATACACCTTTCCCTCAAAACCTTATAACTTTTGAAGCTTTCTTCTAAGATATGGGGCTGACTAACAAAGGCCATATTTAGGACTCTTTGATTCTCCAGGGCTTCAAGATCTATAGGCCTATAGGTCCTATAGGCTTCTGGGAGAAGTTTCAGAAAAGCATTAGGGTATTCACTGGGGAACTCTCCCATCTCACTCACCTTTCTGGCTTTCTAGCCTCTGCGGTATCCCTGCTAACCAAACCTGGCAATAATTGATAAGCACCTCCATACCTTGATTGCTGTTAGTCTCAGCTTGGATAAGTCTGGGGAAAGGCTTGATCCAAATGGTCTGGTTCAATAGTGGAGCTACTGTCCTGTCCAGGGACCATATTCAATTTACCGAGCAGGATTCACTCCCTTTTCTACCAGGTGAAAAGCATCGGTAAAGTTTGCTGACACTCATCCCAGTAATGAGGTAATGAGTCCTGGTTATTTTTTTCTGAAAAGGATAGATTTTGTTGTTTCCAGTCATACAGGTCACTAGTTGTAAAGGGACCATATATTAAAAGGAGGGCCTGCCCACCATCTCCTCCATGTTCCTGTCTCAAGGGTAATAATGGTAACATACCACCTCAGGATGGTACAAGTAACCAATTTTGGCATGGGAGAACGTAACATTAGAGGTGTTGATGGCAAAGAATAGGAGAAAGAGTACATCAGTGCATCTTCCTCTGAGGGATTCTGTAACCCTGGGGGAGAATATATTTTGGATATGACAAATTTAGGCCTTGTTCTCCCATCCTGAGAAAAGGAGTAAACAGAGGTGCATACAGGACACAGATAGAACTATCAGCATGCACACACAGAACAATAGCCACAGACACTTAATCTACATGCCCCAAACCTCTCAATGTTGACCTCTATAGGAGGTCCCAGATGACAGAGAGTACATTCTAGATTGCCTCTTGAGGAGGTCACAGATGACCTCTGGAGGATGTCACATATGTCCTCCCTAGGAAGCCCTAGATGACCTCTCATGGATGTTCCAAATGGCTTCCCAAGGAAGTGTCAGATGACCTCCAAAGGAGTTTCCAGATGTCCTCTCAATAAGGCTGAGATTACCTCACGAGTAGCTCCCAGATGGCCACTCAAGGAGGCCACATATGAACTCCAGAGGAGGTTCCAGATAACCCTCTTGAGAAAGCCACAGATGACCTCCAGAGAAGGTCCTATACGGCTTCTCAAGGAAGTCCCAGATGATGTCCGAAGACAGTCATAGATTTCTTATCAAGGTAACCTGAGATGACCTCAAAAAGAAGCTCCAGATGGCCTCAGGAGGTGGTCCTAGATTGCCTCTTAAGGAAACCCCAACCCAGATGCCCTCAGTAGATGAATGGATCAAGAAAATGTGGTATATATACACAATGGAATTCTATGCCTCCATCAAAAAGAATGACTTTGCCCCATTTGTTAGGAAATGCAAAGACTTGGAAAAAATTACATTAAGTGAAGTAAGCCAGGCCCAAAGAAACTTATGTCCGTGTTTTCCCTTATTTCCCAATCACTACTTTTATAGGGGTCTCAGATGACCTCCTGAGGAAGCCCCAAATGACCTCTGGAGAAAGTCCAAGATGGCCCCTGGAGAAGGCTCCAGATGACCTCCAGGGTAGGTCTCAGATGGCTTCTCAATGAAGTTGCAGATGTATTCTTGATGAGGTTCCAGATGGCTTCCCAAGGACGGCCTACATGACCTCTCAAGGAGGTTACAGATGGTTCCCCAAAGAAGCCCTGCATGACCTCTCAAGGAGTTCCCAGATGGCTTCCAAAGGAAGCAACAGATGACCTCCAGAGGGGATCCCCAAAACAGGCTGGCAAGCTTGCCCAGACACACCCCTAGAGGTCCCTAAATGACTTTTGTCCATGATTCTCCTCCAGAGACAAACACTCGAGGTAGACTCTCAACCCTGAGGGCTGACACTCTCACCTATGGGGATTTTTCCCTGAGGCCAAGGCCTGATGCCATCCAAATGGATTATCTCGATGGGGGACTCCAAAAATTAAGACCTCTATAGTTCAAGAGAGTCCATAGAGAAACATTTAATATAATAAATGTTCTCCAAACCACCAACCCCCAAAATTATGATATCCAAAACTCCAAACATCAAAGGGCAAGCCTTTTTTTTAACTCTTCCTTTTGTCTCTCCACTACAGAACTATACTTATTTCGAGGTCTTTCCCTTTTTCCCTTCTACCGGTTCCTTCTTCTCTTCAGGCCTCTTCACTCTCCAAAGACCTGAACTGCTTTGACTGGGTCGTCAGTTGCCATCCTTTACCTCCTGCCCTCCCTCAACTTCCTCTCCTCCCAGGTCTTTCTCCTTCTGCTATCACACCATTTCCTTCCTTACAGGACTTTTCCCTTTTTCTCTCTCCTTCTATTGCTCTGAACCAGCAGCCTATATAAAGTCTGTACCCCTTCTCTACTCCAACTGCCTAACAGTTTTCAACTGTCAAATCTCAAACTGCCCACAGCCAAATCACTTCTTCACAGCTCAGCACGTGATGATTAATGCCCCAGCCCCTCCTACAGAATGCCTCACCATCTGGCCAGGAGATGGGGCCACACTGATTATCCAAGCCTGTAGATTTTCAGGGCCCTGCTGATTATTACAGTATCCTCCTTGTGAACTTGTAGCAATTGAAATTGGAAATTTGATTGTGATATTACAAACTCGTTGTGACATCACAAACCCATTTTGACATCATCACCGCCATGACATCACAAACCCATGGTGACAACATTGTCATTGTGACATCATGATTCCATTGTGACATCTCAAATCTATTATGACCTATTAGCTCCTTTGAAAAATCACATGCCCTTTTCAACATCAGTCCCTTTGTGTACCCATATCCTTGTTGTTAACTAATGACAATTGAAAACAGACATGCCATTATAACATCAAAAAGTGTTTGTGACATCCTCAACAGCGTGACATCACATTTTCATTATAAGCACATCATCTCATTGTGACATAACCAAACTCAATGACATAATCGTATTATGACAACAATTCTCATTTTGACATCATAGACACATTGTGAATGCCTATTCTGTGATTTCATTGTATTTCATATGTGGCATGAGACTTGCTATCAGAAATGCATTTTTGTGCCTAAATAACCATTTTGACATCATAATCACTTTGTGCCATCACAGTGCCATTGTGATATCACTAGTACAATATGACATCACAAACTTCTCCTCTCCTCATATTTGTGACATGCTGACATTGTGATATCAGACCTTTTTGCCCTCATAATTAGTTTTCAACCTCATATTTCATGTATGACATTAGATACTAGAAATCCACTGTGACATCATGACCATTATGACATCACACTGACAGATATGATGATCATCGTGTCAGATTGTGACATCACAAAAGGTTTTGATGTCACAATTAATTGATGATGACCTACAGGTAAGGGGTCACAGTAGGTCTATGATATCACAGTTGGTTGGTGATATCCAAATGGCATAAAGGATCTCATTTATCATGAAATCACAGCGAATATGAGTTCCAAAACGGACTGTGCTTTCTCCAAAGGCATGTGTTGTCACAAATGTGAGGAAGTCCTAAGAGGATTGTAATGTCACAGTGTGACACAATATTTATGATGTCTGTCAGTATGATGTCACAATGATTATGATGTCACAGTGGATTTCTGATATCACATATCATAACTGAAATATTATAAGTTTGAAAATAGATTATGAACTCATAAAGGGCCTAAGACATCACAATTGCAGCACATCACAAGACTTATGAAGACAGGGCAAGTTTGTGATGTCAGTGTGTTAGTGATACCACCATGGAACTGTGATATAACAAAGTGATTGTGATGCCATATATTTATGAGATCACAATGGTTTTCTGATATCAACCCACAGGCCACATCATTTGAAATAGAATGAAATAGAATAGACATTTACAATGTATCAATGACATCACAATGACAATATAATGTCATAATGCTATGAGGTCATTGTAAATTGGTGATGTTGCAAGGAGATAATGGTGTCATAATGAATATATCTTGTCACTTTCATGATGGGGTAACAAAGGTTTGTGATGTTACAATGGCATATATGAATACAATTGTCATGTGTTCACAATGAGGATATGAGTACACAAAGGGACTGTAATGTCACAAATGTCCTGTGTGTTTTCAACGGTAATTAGGGGCCATGATAGCTTCATGATACACAGTTAAGATGAGTTCACAATAGGTTTTTGATGTCATGATGATTTTGTAATATCTTAAACACATGTCCAATTTCAATTGCTATTTCACAATGTGCATACAAGTTCCCAGAAGGAGCTTGAAGTCCTAATGAAATACAATGAAATCACAGAAAAGGCATTCATAATGTGTCTATGATGTCACAATGACAATGTGAAGTTATAATTCTATCATATTATTTTAGTTTTGTGATTTCAGCATGAGCAGATGATGTCAAAACTACAATGTGATGTCACAATTGTGATGATCTCACAAACTTTTTGATGTTAAAATGTCATTTCTGATTCTCAATTGTCAATATTTCACGGTGGGGATTTGGGTAAAAAAGGGACTATGATGTCACAAAACTATGTATTTTTTTCAAAGGTTATAAGAGGTCATAATAGTTTTGGGATGTCACAATGTGATCCTGGTGTCAAATACAGCAATGTGATGTCACGATGGGTTTGTGATGTGACAGTGTTGGTGAGGTCACAATGGGTTAGTTATATCATGAGTTTGTAATATCACAAATTTTTCCAATTTCAATTTCTCCTAGTTCACCATGATACACTTAATAACCAGCAGTGCCCCTATCATCCATGGGAACAGATAGTCATCATGGCCTCCTGGACTGGACCACCGGAGAGGGAGGTGCATGCAGCTGAAGGGGGAAGCACATGCTGCTGAAGGAGATAGGTTGTCAAGCCCCACATGGTGAGATGCCATGAAGTGATTGGGCACGGATATTTGGGAAGTGATGATTGAAAACTGTTATGCAGGAAACATACTGCAGTGGGGGAAAGTACAGCCTATACATGGGCTGCATGTTCAGAGCAACAGAAGGGGAGAGAAAAAGGGGAAAGGCCTGGAAGGAAAGAAGTGAAGAGACTGCAGGAGGACAAAAACCTGGGAGGAGAGGAAATTGAGGCAGACCAAGAGGTGAAGGACGGCAACTGGCCACCTGGACAGGGCAGGGCAGGCCTGTCAAGAGTAGAGCAGCCTGAAGAAAAGAAGGGAATGGTGGACGGAAAAAAATGAAAAGACCTGAAAGGTAGGACAGGTCTGTAGAGAAGGAGGATGAAGAGAAAGAAAAAAACCTTGTCCTTTGAAGTGTGGAGCTTTGGAGATCATTATTTTTGGGGTTTCTTGTTTGCAGACCAGATAACAAATGGCTGGGCTGCTCTTTGGAGGCCTGAGGGTTCATGGTTGAAGCTGCATTTAGCTGTGGGCATCCAGCCCAGGTCAAGGTAGACACTTGTTACAAAATTTATGAGGACAAGAGAGGTTTGTGATATTACATTGCATTAATAATATCACAATGTTAATATGAGGTCACAAAGGGATTGTAATGTCACAATGGTGATGTGGTCACAATGGGTTTCTGAGATCAACCTATATGCCACATTAGAGATATAATGAAATCACAGAATAGGCAATCACATTGTCTCTCTGACCTAACAATGAAAATGTGATGTCATAATGCTATGACGTCATTGTCATTTTGGGATGTCACAATGATTTGATGGTATCGTAACAACAATGTGATCTCACTCTGGAGATGATGTGACAAAGTGTTTGTAATGTTACAATGGCATGTCTGATGTCAGTTGTCCTTTGTTCACAATGAGGATATGGTTACCCAAAGGGACTGTGATGTCACAAGTACCATGTGCTTTTTCAAAAGTGCTAAGAGGTCACAACAGATTTGAGATGTCACAAGGTGACCGAGATATCACTGTAGCAATGTGATGTCACAATGGGTTTGTGATGTCACAGTGGTGATAAGGTCACACTTGGATAATGGTGTCACAATGAATTTGTAATATCACCATTATATGTCCAATTTCATTCTACTAGATCACAATGAAGATACTAGTTCACATAAGGAGCTAGAAGTTAGAAAGGCCATGAATTTTGTAAAATATTATGAGGAAATAATTGGTTGGTGAAAATGCAATGGTGAAAATCCCATTGGTAATGTGATGTTACCATTACATGGGATAGTATTGTTTTGAAGTCACAAAGAGTTGGTGATGTCATACAGGTGATGAGGTCACATAGGTTTGTGATTTCCCAATGAGATGGTGATGTCAAAATCTCATGCCAGATCTCTAATTGACAATGAATATATAAGTTCAGAAGGGTTAATGATGTATCCAAAGGCATATGTTGGCACAAGTGTCATGAGGTTTGTGATGTCACAATGTGACTCAGTGGTCATGATATCTGGCAGTATGATGTCACAGTGGTCATGATGTCACAGTGGATTTCTGATATCACATGCCATACCTGAAGTATTATGAGTTGAACAATTTATGAACTCAGAGAGGCCAAAGAGATCACACTGGAAGCATGTCAAAATTTATGAGAATAGGACTGTTTGTGATGTCACAGTGGATTAGTGATATCATAATTGCAATATGGTGTCATCAAGGTATTGTGATATCATAATGGCTATGTGGTCACAATATATTTCTGATATCAACCCACCTGCAACATTTGAAATAGAATGAAATCACAGAATAGGCATTCCAATGTGTCTGTGTCATCACAATGACCATGTGATATCATAATGCTATGATGTTATTGTTTTATGATGTCATGATGGGCTGATGTTGTCATAATGACAATGTGATATTACACTGGTGATGATGTCACAAAGGTTTTGTGATGTTAAAATGGCATGTCTCATCTCAATTGTCATTAGCTCAAAATAAGGGTATGGATAACAAAAGGCCTGTGATTTCACAAAGGCCATGCTTTCTTTCAAAGCTTCTGAGGTCATAATAAGTTTGGGATGTCACAATGTGATCATAGCGGTACAATGGCAATGTGATATCCCAGTGAGTTTGTGATGTCACCATGGTGCTTAGGTCACAATGGGTTAGTGATGTCTCATCAAGTTCGTAATATAACAATGACATATACAATTTCAATTACTTCTAATTCACTATGAGGATACTGTAATAACCAGTGGGGCCAGAATTATCTGTGGGAGCGGATAATCATTGTAAATTCTTGGCCTGGCCCACCGGAGAGTGTGGGGAATGCCGCCAAAGATGAAGTGTCAAGCCTCACATGGTGAGGTGTCAAGAAATGATTAAGCATTGGGCAGTTTGGGAAGTGATGGTTGAAAACTGTTAGGCAGAAGACCCGTTGGAGTGAAGAGAGGTAAACCTATATATAGGTTGCATTTTCAGAGCATTGGAAGGGGAAATAAAAATGGGTGCTACCTGGATGGAATAAAGGGAAAAACCTGAGAAGAGAGGAAGTTGATGGAGAGCAGAAGGTTGGCAAGTGGTCACTGGGGCAGAGTAGGGCAGGCCTGTGGAGAGTGTAGAGGCCTGAAGAGAAGAAGGAAGTGGTGGAAGGGATAAAGGGAAAGACCAGGAAGGAAGGACAGCTCTGTAGTGAAGAAGGGTGGAATGGAAAAGTAAAAAGCCTTGCCCATTGAGGTTTGGAGCTTTGGAGATCATAATTTTTTGGTTGGTGGTTTGCAGACCAATTAAAAAGGGTGGGGCTGCCCATTGAAGTTCTGAGGTTTGTTGGTCAAGGATGCTCTTGGACCTGGGTATCCATTCCAGGATAAGGTAATCACAGTCCCCTTTCTACTGTAATATTTTTTATTATATTAAATGTGACTCGATGGATTGTCTCCTTGCCTTAGGGGTCATAAGTACATGAGTTCACAGAAAAACCTTGAAATCTCAAAGGCCATGAATTTTCTAAGATGTGATGTCGCCATAATAGGTTTGTAAAAACACAATGGAACAATGATGTCACAACGGCAATCCCACAATATAATGTCAAAATAATGATTTGATACCACAATTAGTTGTTGATGCCATTCTCATGATGTGCACAATAAATTTGTGATGTCACAATGGGTTCATGATGTCAGAGTGGCATGGCAGATCTCAATTGTCATTAATTGGCAATGAATATATGAGTTCAAAAAGGGACTGTAATGTCTCCAAAAGCATGTGTTGTCACAAATGTGATGCTGTTCTAACAGTTTTGTGATGTCACAATGTGACACAATATTCATGAAAAATGGCAATATGATATCACAGGGGATTTCTGATATCACGTGTCATACCAGAAATTTGAGATTGAAAACAGATTATGAGCTCAAAAAGGGCCTAATATATAACGAGGGCAGCATGGCACAAAACTTATAAGGACAGGACTGGTTTGTGATGGCACAGCAGGTTAATGATATCACAATGACAATGAGATGTCACAATGTATTGTGATATCACAATGGTTATATTGTCAAAATGGGTTTCTGAAATAGAATGAATTCATACAATAGGCCTTTACACTGTTACGTCTATGATGTAACAATGTCATTGTGATTTATACTGCTATGATGCCATTGTTGTTTGGTGATGTCACAATGAGCTGATGGTGTCATAATGACAATTTGATGTCACTGCTGATTTATGATGTTACAATGGTTATGAGGTCACATTATGTTTCTGATATCAACACACATGTCAAATTTGAAATAGAATGAAATAGCCTTGCACCGGTGGCTCACACCTGTAATACTAGCTACTCAGAAGGTTGAAATCTGAGGATCGCAGGTCAAAGCCAGCTCAGGCAGGAAAGTTCTTGAGACTCATCTCCAATAAAAACGATTAGAAAACCAGAAGTGGTGCTGTGGCTCAAGCGATAGAGTGCTCACCTAGAGCAGAAGAGCAGGGACAGCAACCAAGCCCAGAGTTCAAGCCCCACAACCGGAAAAAAACAATTAAAAATTGGCATTCACAATCTATCTGTAACATCACAATGACAATGTGATCTCATAATGCTATCTTGTCATTGTACTTTTGTGATGTCAAAAGTAGTTGACGCTGTCATAATGAAAATGATATGTCACACTGGTGATGCCACAAATGGTTCGTGATATTACAATGGCATGTCTGATACCAATTGGAAGTTCATAATGAGGGTATAGTTACACAAAGGGACTGTGATGCCACAAAGGCCATATGTTTTTTTTCAAAGGGCTAAGAGGTCCTAATAGGTTTGGGATGTCAAAATGTGATAGTGATGTCAAATGGCAATGAAAGTTCTCAATGGGTTTGGATGTCAAATTGGTAATGAAATCAAATAGTTTTGTGAAGTCACATCTCATAATCACATGTCCAATTTCAGTTGCTACTATTTCGCAATGAGGATTTGAGTTCACAGAAGAAGACTGAAGTATAAAAGGCCATGAATATTCTAAAATGCTATGAAGACATACTAGGTCTTAGAAAACACAATGGAACAGTGATATAATAATGGCAATATGATGCTGCAATATGATATCTTAATAAGTTTTTGATATCACAATTGGTGATGCCACACTAGTGATGTTTACAAGAGGTGTGTGATGTCAAAATGGGTTGGTGATATCAAAATGACACATGTGATCTCAAATGTCATTAACTTACAATGAGTATATGAGCTCATAAAGGGACTGTGGTATCTCCAAAGGCATGCGTTGTCACAAAAGTGATGAAGTCCTAACGGGTGTGTGTTGTCAGAATGTGACAAAATGCTCTTAACATCTATCAGTGTGATGTCACTATGATCTAAATGTCACACTGGATGCGGGTATCACCATTTCATACTTGGATTGGGTATGAGAGGATTGGTATTTCACAGTGGGTTAGTGATATCACTATGGAAATGTGGGGTCACAAAGGGATTGTGCTACTACAATGGCTATTAGATCACAATGTGTTTCTACTACAATAGGTTTGTGTTGTCACAATTTTTTTGGGAGGGGGTTTGTAATGTCTTGTGTTTTCTTTTTTTTTTTTTTTGTTTTTTTTTATTGTGAGAATACCGTACAGAGAAGTTACAATTACATGGGCAAGATAACGAGTACATTTCCTGTCAAGCATTATTGCCTCCACTTTGTTTCCCCTTCCCAAATCTTCCCATACTCCTCCCCTCTCCCTACCCAATCCTCCTCCCACCCCCCACCAAAGGTTTTAAGTTTGTTTTTCGACAAAACGACTTGTACATCTTATTGTTGCAATGGATCCTCCTGGATCCCTAGTTAAACTATTTGTTATTTTTTTTCATTCCCCTCCAGAAACTCTACCAACATCAAATACAGTGAAAGTATGGGTTTTACTGTGGTGGAGGGACATACAAAGCAACATAGAAATCATCTTGTAAATATGATAGAAAAAATAGCATGAAAGGAAAAAAAAAACCAAAAAATTGAATATTTATCTTAGGGTTCATTCCAGTAACATCAACTTATCTGACCTTTTCTGCTTGACTCAGACATATACTAGTTATTGCAAATAAGGGAAAACATGAGACCTATGTTTCTTTGGGCCTGGCTTACTTGACTTAATATAATTTTTCCTATGTCCTAACAAATGGGGCAATGGCAATGTGATTCTTTCTGATGGAGGCATAGAATTCCATTGTGTATACATAATACATTTTCCTGATCCATTCATCTACTGAGGGGCATCTAGGTTGGTTCCATATCTTAGATATGGTAAATAATGCTGCAATAAACATAGTCGTGCTGGTAGCTTTAGTGTGGTATTGTTTGTGTCACAACTGGTTGGAAATGTCACAATGGCATGCTGGATCTCAAATGTCATTAATTCACAATGAAGATATGAGTTCACAAAGGGACTGTGTTGTCTCCAATGTAATGTGTTGGCACAAATGTGATGAAGTCTTAACAGATTTGTGAGTTCACAATGTGACACCATGGTCTTGATGTCTATCAATATGATGTCACAATGGTCATAATGTTAGTCAATATCTGATAGATATCATATGTCATACCTGAATTATTATGAGATTGAAAACAGATTCTAAGCGTACTGAAAGACTAAAATATCCTAATGGCTGCACATCACACAAGGTATGACTAAAAACTCATGGTCTTTGGAGCTTAAGATTCTTTCTTTGAAATTGTATCCTCATTGTGAACTAGTAGAAATTAAAATTGGACATGTCATGGTGATATTACAAACTCATGTTGATGACACAAACTCATTGTGACCTCATCACTACTGTGACATCACTACCCCATTGTGACATCACATTGCTGTTGTGCCTTCACAATCACCTTGTGACATCACAACTCTATTGTGAGCTCTTAGCACCTTTAAAGAAACACATAACCTCTGTGGCATCACAGACCTTTGTGTAGCCATATCCTCAGTGAACTAATGAAAATTGTGATCACACATAGTATTGTATCATCACAAATACTTTCTGCAATAATTATGACTGTGAAATCACATTATCACCATAACACCATCATCTCATTGTGACATCACCAAACCCCAATGACACCATACCATTTTTCTATTTTTTTTTCTTCTGTGTCTTTTTTATTATAAGTATAGTGTATGGAGGGATTACAGTTACATGAGCAAGGTAATGAGTTCATATACTATCAAACATTGTTGTATTGACATCACTTTGTCATTTTGATGTTATAGACCCATTGTGAATGCCTATTCTTTGATTTCATTCTATTTCAAATGTGCCATGTGGGTTTATATCAGGAAACCACTGTGAACTCATAACTTTTGTGACATCAAAATCTCTTTGTCACAGCACATTGCCTTTGTCATATCACTAACACTGTGACATCAAATACCTCTCCTGTCCTCATAACTTTTGTGACATGCTATTGTGATATCTTAGCCCTTCTGAGTTAAAAATCTGTGTTTGACCTCATATTTCAGATATGACATGAGATATCTAAAATCCAGTGTAACATAATGATATCACACTGCTGGATATCATAACCATTGTTTCATTTTGTGACGTCTCAGACCTTTCAGTTCTTCACCTTTTTGACTACATATACATTAGTGACATCAGAATCCCTTCCCAAACTCATATACTCATGGTGAGTTAATGACAATTGAGATCCCATATGCCATTGTGACATCACGAACTCCTTGGGACATCTCCAATCTATTACGACCTCCTCATCAGTATGGCGTCACCAATTGTGACATCAAAACATTATTATAAAAAGATGTTGAGTCATCACATTGTATTTGTGAAATCACTGTCCCATTGGGTTTTCTCATAATATGACCTCATACTATGAAGCTTCTTCTATCTCCTGGTATCCTCATATTGAATTCCAAGTAATTGAAATTAGATATATCATTCTGATATTACAAACAAACTGTGACATCACAAAACCGTCGTGATCTCACCACCACAGTGACATCAAAAAACACAATGGGACATCTCATTTCCATTGTGACATTATGAATCACATTGTGCCATTCCAATGAGGACCTCTTACCACCTTTGAAAACACACATGGCCTCTGTGACATCACAGAAACTTTTTTGTATCCATATCCTTATGGGGAAGTAATGACAACTGACAGACGTACCATTGAAACATAACAAATCCTTTCTGACTTCATCATAATTGTGACATCATGTTGCCATTATGACACCATCAGCTCATTTTGACATGTAAAACTACAATGACATCATAGCATTGTAACATCACATTGTCATTCTGATGTCATACACACGTTGTGCTTGCATATTATGTTTTTCATTCTATTTTTAATGTGGCATGTCTGTTGATATCAGAAACCCATTGTGAGTTCATGACCATTGGGATATCACGATGACTTAGTAGCATTACATTGCCATTGTGATGTCACATTGCCAAATTGATGTCACAAAGGGATTTTGATGTGACAATGTTTATGACATCACAATGAGTTTCTGATATCAACCCACATGCCACATTTCAAATACATTGATTAGGCATTCATAATGTGACTATGATGTCACAATGACATAATGGCAAATGCTATAATGTCATTGTAGTAGGAAGACCCCTACTCAGGCAGGCAAGCCCACCTAGTCCTCCGGTGTGACAGAGCCCACCACAACAAATTTGATATTAAAGAAGCAACTTTATTGAGAAGGTTCCTACACTGACCGGCCAGGGCCACAGCACAGGCTCGGGAGCTTATACTGCGACCCCGAGCGGCCCACATGCTTAGGTTTTTAAAGGCAAAAATCACAAGGTAAAGCCTGGTCATGTAGGCGACCAATGAGATTGTCACACACCCAAAAGATTGCACAATCATACCAGACCACACGCAGGTGGCCAGTGAGGTTACACTTTGTCACATAATGTCTGTTTAAACCAGCCTATCATTTTGGGTTTAAATGACTCACAAATTCAACGGTAAAGCAGGCTTAAGGTAAACATACACAAAGGAGTTTAGTGGAGTTTAACATATACTTGTGAAAAGGCGGAGTTTATAGTAAACTCAGGATGTCGCCAGCAGGCCAGCCTGCAGGCCAGCATGAGCCCGGATTACTGGCTACCTGTTTAGTTGGTCAGTCCTTAACAGAACAATGAAGGTGGGTCAAGTCCTTAAGGAGAGGGAGACCTAGAGGCATTTTTTTCATTCCAAGAACTGGGCTGGTTGGAGCCAAGGTTCTTGTTTTTCCTATAATCCCTAAAACAAAAACAAGACCTGTAAGGAAGCATTCCCAGCTCCAGTCTCCTCTCAGGGCCTAGTTCAGTCATAAGCTAAAGATGTTATAACAACATTGTGATGTAACACTGGTTATGATGTCATACAGAGTTTGTAATGTTACAATGGTTATGAGGTCACAATGTGCTTCTGATATCAACTGATATGCCACATTTGAAAAAGAATGAAATCACAGGATATACATTCACAATGTGTCTATGACAGCAAAATGGCAATGTGATGTCATAATGCTATGATGTCACTGTAACTTGGAAATGTCACAATGAGCTGATGATGTCATAACAACAGTCAGATTTCACACTCATAATGATGTCACAAAGGGCTTGTGATGTCACAATGGCATGTCAGATCTTAATTGCCATTTGTGTAATGTGACATCTTATTTCACATTTCAATTGCTAGAAGTTCACAATGATACAATTCACAGACAAAGGAGCTTAATATCCCAAAGGCCATGAATTTTCTAAGATGTGATGAGATCATAATAGGTTTGTGAAAGTATGTAATATCACAATTGCAATATGATGTCAAATTATAATGTCATAATAGTGTTGTTATATCACAATTAGTTGGTGATGCCATAATAGAGATGAGTTCAAAATAGTTTTGTGATGTCGCAGTAGATTGGTGATGTGACAATGGCATTCCAGACCTCAATTGTCATTAACTCACAATGAGTATATAAATTTAGAACGGGCTTGTGACGATTCCAAAGCATTTGTTGGCACAACTGTGATGAAGTCAGAACAGATTTGTGATGTGACAATGTGACACAATGGTCATTAAATCTAGTAGTGTAATGTCACAATGTTCATGATGTCACAGTATATTGCTAATATTTCATGTCATACCTGAAATAATATGTCAAAAATAGATTGAGCTCTCAATGAGCCTAACATAACACAGTGGCAACATGTCACAAAACATGAGGACAGAACATGTTTGCGTTGGCACAGATGTTTAGAGATATCACAATGGCAATGTTACGTCACAAAGGGATTGTGATGTCACAATGATTATGAAGTCAAAATGTGTTTTTGATATGAACCCACATGCCACATTTGAAATATAATGAAATCAAATAATAGGCATTCATAATGTATATATGATGTCACAATGACAATGTGATATCATAGTGGTATGATGTCATTACATATTTGTGATGTCACCATGAGCTGATGTCATGACAATGTGATGTCACACTGATCATTATATTGTAAATCCTTTGTAACATCCATACATCATCCATCCATACTCAGAGACATGGAGTTATTGCCTTTTTTTTTTCCTTTGGCAGGTCCGAGGTTGAAATATAAACCTAGGCCGTATCCCTAATCTCCTCTTGCTCAAGGGTAGTCCTCTGCCCTTGAGCCACAGTCCCAACCCATGGGGATATTTTCCTGTGATCTCTTAGAAATAAGAGTGTCATGGACTTTCCTGCCTTTGCTGAATTCAGATTGGCATTCTATACATCTCATCCTCCTGAGGAGCTAGTATTATAAGCAGGAACCACGGACACTTGGCTTTCTTTTCTTCTTGTTGTTTCTTTTTTCCATCGTGACAATCTGAAATCTTCACAGTATTATTCCAATGGTTTTCATTGGAAGTAAACTACCTAGCCCTGGAGTTCGAATGCCAGGACTGCCACCCACAAATGGAGAGAAATCCTGACAGACTAGTTCCTGTTTATGTGAATGCTAATGGAATGTTATCAAAATGATTAATTTTGCAGTTAATTCATTATTCTATTTTAGAATGCCACACAAAAATTATTGGGTTTATATCTTCCATTCTAGCACTATGGTATGATTCCCCTAATGAAAGGATATTGACTAATTTTTATTGAATGAATTTAATTTATTTAATTTATTAAATTAGTTTTCATTGAATGAAGACATAATTTAATAACTAATAATTGGTAACTATATTTATATAATTTAATGATATCCTCACATTCTCTCTCTGTATATATATATATATATATATGTGTGTGTGTGTGTATGTGTGTGTGTGTGTGTGTGTGTGTGTGTGTGTGTGTGTGTGTATGTATATATACAGCCTTCTACACATCTATCAATATATATATAGGGCACTACTGTGGCTTGATCACAGGTCTTTAGAACTTCCTGGTAGCTCAGTTTGCCAGAGGCTGGTGTGCTAAGACTGTGACCCCATTTATGGGTTGGCCATTGTAGGCCGTGAGTTGAAATCCCAGCATCGCCAAAAATTTATTCATGGAGTAAGAAACCACTTTCGACACATTTTTTTCCTGAAAAAATAATCCTGGGTCTCAGTATGATGTATAATCCATATGCAAATATATCTTGTGAGATAGGATGTAATAAATGAAATGTTATATGTGTAATAATAATAAATAAATAAGTGTAAGAAAGGTCATACTTACTAAACCCATGTATGTAAACAGTGATCATATATGAATATCATTTTTTCCAGTGCTGGGGCTCCAATTCAGGCCCTGGGAACTGGTCTGAAATTCTTGTCTTCAAGGACCAAAAGCTTCCCCTTCACCCACAAAGCCACAGAGTTACCCAGACCCTGAGTTCAAATCCTATGCCAGCCAGAAAAATTCCAAAAAATTGCAAAAAAATTCCAAGCCAGGGCTTTATTTTATTATGTTTTTTGGCCAAACATGCGGCTTGAACTCAGGTCTTGGCATCTCTGCCACAGCTGAGCTTGGGATCCTAGGACCCAAGTTCAAATCTCGGGGTTAGCAAAAAATAAAAATAAAAAGGAGAAGGATAAAACGGAGAAGTTCAAGAAGGTGGTTTTACATTTTTTCGCTATGCATTGTGACCATCCTGGGTCAAAATGACAAGGCCCAGAAAGTGTACATGACCTTACATGCTGATGTTTGGCTGGCTATTATGGTAGCCATAGCTGAAACCTCAACTTAAGCCTGGAAGTCAAATCCTGGGACTGCCACTAATGATTGGCAGGAGATTCTAAGAAACGCATTCCAATATACATCCATACAAATGTTATAAAATTAACAATTAAATTAGTAGTTAGTGTATGAGTATACTATAAAATTATACACAACAATTACACTACATTGACTAATTTTCAATTAATACTTTACTATGTATTCAACAATGATACTTAAAAATGGAAGGAATAATTTTTCAATAATTGGCAGTAATATAATTTATGTAAATTCATAATATACAGTCATCTTTCTCTTGTTTTATACATATATTTATACATCTACATATATATGTAGACACATATATATGCCAATCTACACATTTATCTGTTTATTCACGTCACTCTTGTGGCTCAGTGCTATAGTGATGGCTAGCACATACAAAGCCCTGGATTCGATTCCTCACTACCACAGGCACATAAAAATCCAGAAGTTGTGCTGTCGCTCAAGCAGTTGAGCACTAGCTTTCAGCATAAAATCTTAGGGACTGTGTCTAGAGCCTTACTCAAGACCCAGGACGGGCACCAAAAAAGATTGAATGTTGTGACTGCAACTATATAAGAACAGGACTTCAAATACCTCATCACAGAGCAAGCTGGGTGTCTGGTGCTGACAGCTGCAATCTAATCTGAATAGCCAGATGTATACCACTGCAACCAAGCGCTATGGAACCAGATGCTGCTGGCTTGCTCACCCCTGTCATCCAAGATACTTGGGGGCTGAGACCTGACACTGGTGGGTTTAAAACCCAGCCCTGGCAGGATGTCTGTGAAATTCTGAGCTGTGTCTCAAAATGGTAGAGCTCTAGCCTTGAGCAGAAGATCTTAGGATAGTTCCCCCAACATTTTAGTGCAATCCCTGTGGGTGACTCTCCCCTCAAATAACACACCTCTAAATTATTAGATGTGAACTTTGTGCAGTTTGTGATGTGTTTCTGAAAGAATGGTGATACTGATGAAAGCACCCTAATACTAATGACAGCTTGTGGGATACAGCTATGTGATGAGTCCTTCCTGGGGTTCTGAGTCCCTCACAGGGTGCTGTGCTGAATCCTGCACAGGATGTTATGTGCTGAGTCCTTCACTGGGTTCTGTGTGTTGAGTTTTCATTGGGTGCTGGGTGCTGAGTCTTTCACAAGATGCTGTGTGCTGAACCCTGTAAAGAGGGTTATGTGGACCCAGGCACCGGTGGCTCATGCATGTCATCCTAGCTACTCAGGAGGCTGAGATCTGAGGATCGCGGTTCAAAACCAGCCCAGGCAGGAAAGTTGGTGAAAACCTTATCTCCAATAAACCACAAGAAAACCGGAAGTGGTGCTGTAGCTCAAATGGTAGAACACTAGCCTTGAGCTGAAGAGCTGAGGGACAGAGCTCAGGCCAAGAATTCAAGCCTCAAAACAGAATAAAAAAAGAGTGTTACATGTTTTGTCCATCAAAGGGTGCATTCTTTCATCTTGTCCTTGTAAGAACTCCATAACTGAGATGATTATGCAGACAAGAATATTGACACTCAGATATATCCCCATGGGAGGGAACAAAATTATGTATTACTGAAGACTAGTGAGTTGTCTCCTGCAGACAATTGTTTTCTTTTGTTTTGTTTTTCTCAGTTGTGAACCTTGAACTCAGGGCCTAAGCACTGACCCTTACCTCTTGGGCTCATGGATAGCACTTCACCACGTGGAGCCAAGGAACCTCTTGCAACAGAGTGTCACGGCCTAGGGTTCTATAGCAGAGGTCTGTCATCCTGCCCCTCTCAGGAAGTGGGATCTGAGGATCTGGGTTCCAAACTATCTCAGACACAAAAGGTCCCATGTGACTATTATCTCCAATTCACCGCTAAGAAACCTGAAGTGATAGCTGGGTGCTTGTGGCTCATGCTGATCATCCTTGCTACTCAAGAGGATGAGATCTGAGGATCATGGCTCAAAGCTAGACTGGGCAGGAAAGTCCTTGAGACACTTAGCTCCAATGAACCACAAGAATACCAGAAGTGGCTCTGTGGATCAAGTGGTAGAGCAACAAGATTTGAGCTGAAGAGTTCAGAGAGAGCCCCCAGGCCCAGCTTTCCACTCCTACAACCGTCAATAATAAAAAAAGATAGATACACACTAACAAACTGAAGTAGAGGGCTGGGAATGTGCCTTAGGGGTAGAGTTCTTTGCATATATGAAACCCTGCCCTTGATTTCTCAGGACCACATTACTAGGAAAAAGCCTGAAGTGCCTCTGTGGTTCAAGTAGGAGAGGGCAATCCTTGTAGAAGAGAAACTAGGTACAGTGCTCATGTCCTGAGTTCAAGCTCAAGGACTAGAATATGCATACACACACACACACACACACACACACACACACACTCACACACACACAGAGACAGCAGAAGTGAAGCTGTGAAACAAAATGGTAAAGCACTAGACTTCTGTTCTGAACTCATTGCTAGCACCCAGTCCCTGTGTTCAACCCCAAAACCTAGTCACCCAGGGCCCAACTAAGAGAGGACAAATGTTTCAAAATCAGATGAGCTTCACCAGCTCTAGATGACAGGAAGCTTTGTGATATCCAACATGTGCTTGGATTTCCAAAGCTTCCAGAAAACTAGAGAAGGCATCATAGGCCCATCATTTCCCTCAATGGAACATTTCATTAGGTTCAGTGCCCTAGTTGTCTGCCAGAAGGACTTCCGAATTATATTGAGCACTGTATCTGAGCTTTGGAATATAGTCTCACAAAGACAAGATGAGTGCACAGAACTTGGCCTGCCATGGGAGTTGGCACAAATGAAGGCTTCCTGTCAAAAAAACAGCACTGGGAAGAGAGATAGTTTGTTGTACAAAGAGGAATTTTTCTCCTGACCTTTGGAGCCCGCCCACACTCCTCCTCACTAATTGGCCCAGATAAAGTTGTTTGATACACAGCTCTACAGGAGTGAGGCCTTTTGTGTGCCTGTCCAGACAATGAAAGAGATTTCTTCCAACTGGCCTGGGATGCAGAGAAACCCTCAGGCTACACTGGGAGCAGTGAGGGGAGCCCTAGAACATGTAATGTCATAAAAGCAATCTCTGTGTTATGAACTCATTGTATTGAATACAAATTTCCTACCTTGGTTCCATTTATCATAGCTACTTGGGAGCTTCACTTATAGGAATATATCTATACATACACAAAGACATGGAGGTGCAGGTTCTTTTTGAGGGGGCAGGTCCAAGGGTTGAACTATGAGACTAGGCCTTGTCTCTGAGCTCCTTTTGCTCAAGGATAGTGCATTAAGGTGGAGTCACAACCCCACTTCTGTGTTTTTCTGTTATCTCTTTGAAATAACAGTACCATGGACTTTCTTATTCTGGCTGGATTCGAACTCAGATTCTCTATATCTTAGCCTCCTGAGGAGCACGGATTACAGTCAGCAGACACAGGCACCTTCTTTCTTTTCTTCTTCATTTTATAATCTGGACAATCTGACTTGTTAATAGGGTTAATAGGGTTATTCCAATGGTTTGGGCTTATAAGTCAACTACTCAATGTTCTTTATAGCTACGTTCTCTGAGAAGGATTTTCTCTACTCATCATCCCCTCTAGTCACAGGTTTGAAACCAAAAGTGAGAATTGAGTGTCACAAGATTTATGAGCAAATGTCCACAAGACATGCCAGTTCTGTCTCTTAGCATTGAGATGCAGTTAATTTACTGTCTCAGGGTATGAGGACCGAAAGCTAGAACGATCCTCATACTGTCTGCATTGCTCCTTTTGCCTAGAAAATGATCTAATAATTATGAGTGTTTTGTGTCTCCAACCTTGAGTCTCTAGAACACACTAGAAACATCTTCCTGTTTCCGTTTTTCTCTAGTACCTCTCAAGATTTAGAGGAAAGATTTGTGTGGAGTGGCTCCTAGGTGAATCCCTGAGGAAAACAACTTGAAGTCTCCTCAGGAGATCATGATTGAAAGCCAGCCCTAGCAGGAAAGTCTGTGAGACTCTTGTCTCCAATAAACCACCAGAAAACAAGAAGTGTAGCAGTGGCCTAGAGGGTAGAGGTCCAGCTTTGAAAGAGAAGGCCTAATAAGAGATACAGGCCAGACCAGGCAGGAAAGCCTGGGAGGCGCTTATGTTCAGTGAACGACCTGATGGCTTGCAGTGGAGCTGTGGCAGTGGTAGAGCCTCAGCCTTGAGCAAAACAGCTGAGGAAGGTATCACACCCTGAGTTTAAGCCATGGGATGGCCACCAAAAAAATTTCAAAAAGCAAAGACCAAGTTTATGTATTAATGCCCTACTTACAGGTGTATATTACCTCCCTGAGTGCAAACAGGCTGTATGCAATGCTTCTGATTTTATTTACTGATTTATTTTTCAGATATGCTCATTGTGCATACTGCATCATTCTGTTCATTTCAGCCCCATCATTTTTCTCTTCCCAGATTCCAGGGATGTGTCCTTATATAATGCACACTAAAGCTCTCAGCAGCCTTTATTTACATTTTATTATGAGGCCAATGCAGGAACCATCACAAATCAGGCAGGGGAAGAGAAGATCATGGTTCATAGGAATAACCTGTGTTCAAAAAATACACTTGAGGACATAAAATGCTAGCATACTTATGTAAAACTACCTTTAAGAAAAAGGATGAGGGGGCAGGGAATGTGGATTAGTGAGAGAGTGTTTGCCTAGCATGCAAGAAGCCCTGGGTTCGATTCCTCAGTAGCACATACACAGATAGAAGCCAGAATTGGTCCTGTGACTCAAGTAGTTGAGTGTTAGAGACAGTGCTAGGCCTTGAGTTCAGCCCAAGAATTGTCAAAGAGACAGCTCAGATGGTAGGTAGGTAGGTTGGTAGGTAGGTTGGTAGGTAGGTTGGTAGGTAGGCAGGTAGGTAGGTAGATAGGCAGATAGATAGATAGATAGATAGATAGATAGATAGATAGATAGATAGATAGATAGATAGATAGATAGATAGATAGATCGATAGATACATAGATACATAGATAGGTACATACATACATACATACATACATACATACATAGATACACAGATAGATAGATAGATAGATAGATACATACATACATACATACATACATACATACATACATACATACATACATACATACATACAGAAAAATGGTAGATGTATCTGGTCTTGGACATCAGCAGGAAAGAAGGGAACAATTCCCAGTAATGAGGCCTTCTGCAATGTGCCAGGCCACCAGCATCGCCTTCACACAACCACAGAGGAGGAAAACTGTCTTTTCCCCACTTTTCAGGTAGCCAAAGGCCCCAGAGACAAGAGGGCAGAGCCAGGCTCTAATTCAGCTGCTTGGAGACAGAAGAGAAATAACCGTGCCTCTTCTTGAACTGGGGATTTGCATTAATGATGTGGAGAACGAAGGAAAGAGAATGGACTGGCAAAGTTAGAAGGGCCTTCATATCTGACAGAAGGAGAGTCAAAAAACTACTCCCTAAGACCAGAGATCAGGGTTTTCTACTCTGTTCCTCCCCTCTCCCCCACTCAACTGGCTCTCTATTGGTAACCTAAAGATAGCCTGAGGCTCCCTTCACCTGAGGAACGAAGAGACTTAGAAAAGCATGACCCTGGTTTAACTCTAACAAATATTTCAGGTTTCCCTTCATTGCTGGCTGTGCCTGGAATGAATGAAGTGGTTTTGCAACTCACTTCCCTGTTGAGTATGTACATTTTGCCTCCTAATCCTGCAGGCCTTGGTCTCCTTACCTAGCTTGGCTTTTGAAACTGTTTTCTGTCCTTCAAATACAGTGTTACACTGGAGTTCATCCTGCTAACAGGGCTAGGGTTTGGATTCTGAGAACTTCATTTGAACCCAGGATAGGTCAATGATGTTTCTTTCCTTCTTCTATAGTTCAGGAGCTCTAAGAACATTTAGAGTGCAAGTAAATATTTATATATACAGTGGAATATACATACAGAGAGAGATGTATATGTATTTCTAGCAATATACACATCTATCTATTTATATATTGGTCACTCCTGGGTCTAGAATTAAGGTCCTGGGAACTGCCTGGCAGTGAATTTATTTGAAGCTGCTGTGCTTACACTGACCCCTTGATGAATTGGGCATTCCAGGCCCTGAGTTCAAATCTCAGCAATGCCGAAGGCAATAGGTAGAGTAAGAAGCCAATGTTGACCTGTTTTCCTTTCTGTGGTAATATTGTGTCCTAGGTAAAATGTGTAATATCTATACAAATACATATATATGATATATATTATACATGTATATGGATATCATTTTTGCCAGTTCTGGGGCTGGAATTCACGCCCTGGGAATAGATTCTGAAATTTTTTTTTCTTCCAGGCAGTTAGCTTCCACTTCACCCAGAGCACAATAGAGTTATCCAGTCCCTGAGTTCAAATCCCAGGTATGGCTGATAGAATGGCCCAAATTCCTAGCCAGGACTTTAACATTTTGTGGGGGCAAGCACAGAGCTTGAACTCAGGTCGTCACAACTCTGCCTCAGCCTTGATTACCCTAGGCTGGGGTGCAGCTTTTACACTCACAGATGATCCGGGGATTCTAGGACCTGAGCTCAACTCCCAGCTCTGGCAAAAAAAAAAAAAAAAACAACCAAGACGGAGGAGGAAAAACTGAACCAGGAAGTTTTACACAACAGTTTTACATTTGTTTCCTCTGTACTGTGACCATCCTGGGCCTCAATGACTCGGCTTGAAAATTGTATGTGACCTTGCAGAGCAGAAGGATGGTGGGCTGTCAGTGAAGCCTGAGCCCAACCCAGAAACCTAGGCCCTGAGTTCGATCCTGGGACTGCCACCTACTCATTCCTATCTATAGGAACAATCTATAAATTTATTTATATATGCATATACATATGTGAATACACATACACACACACTGCAATCTATATTGGCCACTCCTAGGGCTTGATCTCAGGTCCTCAAATTTTCCCGACAACTACACTGGCATCAGACTTGTGTACTAACATTAACGCATTCATGAAGTGGGCCTTCTAGGCCTGGAGTTCAAATCACAGAACTGCCAACAACGTAATAGGAAGAAGCCAATTGTCCTACTTGTTTTCCTTGTAAGTGAAAGTCCTGGGTTTCAGGAATGATGTATAATACATAGGCAAATCTATGTCCTATGTAATAGGATATAAAAAAATTATACATGTAATCATACTCTCTAAAATATATAATAATTAAATAAAACACAAAATAAAATGAATGCAGTAAACATGTGCATATAAATAGACATCATGTATTTAAAATGTATTCGAATGTTATTTTGTCGAGTGCTAGGGCTTGAATTCAGCTACTGGGAACTGGCCTGTCTTTTTTGTTTTCCAGCACTGTGAGCTTTCCCTTCCCCCACAGTGCTGCAGATTTATCCAGACCCTGTATGTATGTGTGTATGTATGTATGTATGTATGTATGTATGTATATATATATATATATATATACATAGATAGATAGATAGATAGATAGATAGATAGATAGATAGATAGATAGATAGATAGATAGATAGATAGATAGATATGTAGGTAGGTAGGTAGGTATTTTTATTTTGTCAAGCACAGGGCTTGAAGTCAGGGCGTGGCAACTCTGCCTCAGCTTTTATCACTCTAAGTTGGGTTGCAGCCACTGGACCCACAGCCAAACCTGGGTTTCTGTGCCTCAAAGTCTGCCAGGAAAAAATAACTAAACTAAAATGACACAGAAAAAAACCCGGCAACTTGCTGATGGCTGCTGGTTTTACATTTGTTTTCTTTTCATGGTGACCATCCTGGGTCTGAATGACAGGGCTGAAAAGTGTTGGTAACCTGGTATTGCTGAAGGCTAGTGGGCTTCCAGGGAAGCCATAGCCAACACAACAACATAGGCCCTGTTTTTGAAGCTGGGTCCTAACCCCTACGAATAGAGGGAGATCCTAAGATTTTAGTTCATATTCATAAGAATACCGATGGAAGGTTATGAATGTCAAGGTTAACTTAGTTGTTCCTGAATGATACTAATGATAAAATTAGAGAGTGATTTTAGGAGGCCAACGGATTTAATGAATATTTTTGACACATGGAAAGAATACTATTAATTACCTGGACACAATAGATTCGGGACAATGGTTGATTTAATTAATAATTCATTAAGGATGAAAACAATCACATTAATTACATGGACAGATAATAAATACCAAAGAATTGGTAGGAATATAGCCAATATAACTGAATAATATATAGAAATCTCTGGCACTCTATAAAGATCTATATGTATTTGTGTACTATCATCTACATGTCAGTCTGTTATTTTGTCTATCCCTGGAGCTGGATCTCAGGTGCTGGGAACTGCTTGTCAGCTTCATATGCCCCAGGCTGGCATGCTGACACCCATTCATGAATTGGGCCTTGTAGGCTGTGAGTTTCGATGCCAGCACTTACAAAAATTGAATCGTGCAGTAAGAAGCCCATGGTTACACATGGTTTCCTTTTCTGTGAAAGTCCTGGGTGTCAGGTGTGAAGTTTCATACATAGACAAATGTATAATCTATGTAATAAATATAGTAAAAATTCCATGTGTTATAGAAGTCAATAAAATAAATGGTTAATGAATAAAACAAAAAATAAAATGAGTAACTACAGTAAGCACAATTTGCAGTCAACATATGGGGCTCCATCTCAGGGCTTGGGCACTGCCTGGCAGCTGAATTGGCTAGAGGCTGCTGCACTGGCAGTCACCCATTCATAAACTGAGCCTTCTAGGCCCTGAGTGTAGATCCCAGCACTGCCAAAAATGTCATCGTGGAGGGAGAACTCGAGCATGACACATAAATTTTCCTTTTCTGTGAAAGTGCTTGGATGTATAATTTGGGTGCAAATCTATATACTATGTAATAGGATGTAATAAAGGTAAAAAATGTCATAGGTGGAAGAATTGTCACTACAATAAATGATAAACAGATTGAATTAGTAGTGAATTATTCTAGAATAAAAATTAGACACAATAAGTATAAGATGTGCATTAAGTTTAATTAATATTTTATTAAGCATTAACAAAACAAATATTACATGGAGACATAATTAAATAACTAATAAAAAAATTGGTAGTAGCACGTGATGCAGAATTTAATAATATATCAGCCTCATTCTATGAAATATGAAATATGTATGGATATATGTACATATATGATAAAATAATAGGATATTGAGTAATTATTAATTAATGCTTTATTAATTGTTAACTGGGACACATCATTAAATGGAGATATAATTTAATACCTAATAATTGGTAGTAATATCTATAATGTAATAATATGCAGAAATAGAAATCTCTTTTTGTGTATATACTATTTATATACAACAATATTTATATCTCGTTCACTCCTGGAGCTCAGTGGTTGAGTGCTCACCTAGTAAGCATGAAGTCCTGGGTTCGATTCCTCAGTGCCACATAAACAGAAAACCCAGAAGTTCTATTGCCTTTGAATCAATTGAGTGCTAGCTTTGAGCACAAACGCTTAGGGAGAGTTTCTAAGCTCTTACTCAAGCCTCAGGACTGACGCCAAAAAACAATAGGATGTTCTAACTGCAATTATAGAAGGACAGAACTTCAAATACCTCATAACAGAGCAAGCTAGGAGTCTGGTGCTGACAGCTGACACATGACTTACCCACATGTAAACCGCTGTAACCCAGCTCCACGGGTCACCCATGTCATCGTGGCATATGCCTATCATCCTAGCTGCTTGGGGTCTTTAAAACCCAGTCCTGACAGGAAGTCTGCGAGGCACTGCAAAATGTGGGTCCAAGTGGTAGAGCTCTAGCCTTGAGTAAATGTTATTAGAACAGTATCCCCATGCTTTGAGCTCAACCTGCAGGGGTAACCTCCCTCCACAAATAAAAACACCCCACTAAACCATTAGATATGAAATTGTGTGGTTTGTGAAATGTTCCTCAAAGAATGGTGATAATGATGAAAGCACCCTAACTCTAATGACAGCTTGTGGAATAGAGCTATGTGCTGAGTCCTTCATAGGGTGCTCCATTCTGAGTCCTGCACAGGGTGCTATGTGCTGAGTCCTTCAGAGGATGCAGTGTGCTGAGTCCGACATTGGGTGCTGGGTGCTGAGTCTTTCATAGGATGCTGTGTGCAAAGAGTGCCATATGTTGTGTCTTTCACCGGGTGCATTTTTACATCTTGTCCTTATAAGAGCTCCACAACTGCGATGATTATGCCAACAAGAATAGTAGGTCTCAGATATGTCCCCATGGCAGGGATGAAATTATGTATTACTGAAGACTATGAGTTGTCTCCTGCAGATAATAGTTTCATTTTGTTTTTTCTCGGTCATGAACCTTGAACGTGGGGTTTAGGCGATGACCCTTACCGATTGGGCTCATGGCTAGCACTTCACAACTTGGAGCCATGGACCACCTTGCAGCAAAGGTCGTGGTCAAGGGGTCGGTAGCTGAAGTCTATCATCCTGCCTTCTCAGGAAGCTGAGATCTGAGGATCTGGGTTCTAAACTATCCAAGACACGAAAGGTCCCATGAGACTATTATCTCCAATTCACCACTAATCACCTGAAGTGGAAGCTGCGTGCTTGTTGCTCATGCCTGTCATCCTAGCTACTCAGGAGGATGAGATCTGAGGATCATGGTTCAAAGCTAGCCTGGGCAGGAAAGTCCTTGAAACACTTAGCTCCAATGGACCACCAGAAAACCTGAAGTGGTGCTGTTGCTCAAGTAGTAGATCACAAGACTTGAGCTGAAGAGCTCAGGGACAACACCCAGGCCCAACTCTTACAACCGACAACAACAACAACAATAAAAAAGACAGAAATAAACTAACAAAACTGAAGTAGAGGGCTGGGAATGTGCCTTAGGGGTAGAGTGCTTTGCATATATGAAATCCTAGCCTTGATTTCTTAGGACAACTTCACTAGAAAATGTCTGAAGTGGCTCTGTGGCTCAAGTGGGAGAGGGATATCCTTTTACAAGAGAAACTAGGTACAGTGCTCTAGGTAGTGCACTGTACTATGAGCTTAGGTGTTGTCCCTGAGCTCCTTTTGCTCAAGGGTAGTGCATTAAGCTTGACAGCCTCACTTCTGGGTTTTTCTGTGATTTAGAAATACCTGTGCCATGGACTTTCCTACATTGGCTGGATTCAAACTAATATTCTCTACATCTTAGCCTCCTGAGGAGCTGGGATTACAGTCAGCAGCCACTGGTACTTTCTTTCTTTACTTCTTCATTTTTTACTCTTGACAATCTGACTTCTTAACAGGGTCATTCCAATGGTTCGAATTTATAAGTAAAGTACACAATGCTTATTTTCTCTCCTCATCTTACCATCTGGTCACAGGTTGGAGGCCAAAATTGAGAAATGAGTGTCACAGGATTTGGGAGCAAATATCCACAGGACATGCCAGTTCTGTCACTTAGCATTGAGATGCTGTGAATTTACTGTCTCAGGATGAGAGGACTGAAAGCTGAAGCAATCCACATACTGTCTGCATTGCTCCTTTTCCCTATAAAATGATCTAATAATTATGAGTGTTTTGAGTCTCCAACCTTAATATCTAGAACACACTAGTAGTATCTTCATGTTTCCTAGTACCTCTCGAGATTTATACTTAGGGTTTGTGTGGAGTGGCTCCTCTGTGAATCCCTGAGGAAAGCCACTTGAAACCTCCTCAGGAGATCGTCATTTAAGCTGGCCGAGCAGGAAAGTCTGTCAGACTCTTATCTTCAATAAACCACCAGAGAACCAGAATTTGAGCAGTGGCCCAGAGGGTAGAGCTCCAGCTTTGAGAGAGAAAGCCGAGCAGGAGATGCAAGCCAGACCAGGTGGGAAATCCTGCGAGTTGCTTATGTCCAATTAATGACCAGATAGCTGGAAGTGGAGCTGTGGTGGTGGTAGAGCCTCAGCCTTGTGCAAAACAGCTCAGGAACACATCAGGCCCTGAGTTTAATCCCTGGGATGGCTTCAAAAAATTTCAAAAAGAGAAGGCCAAGTTTATGTATCAGTGCCCTACCTACTTATGTGTGTATTTATATTACCTCCCCGAGTGCAAACAGACCTATGCAATGCTTCTGCTTTTATTTACTGGTTTATTTTTCAGATGAGCTAGTTGCTCATACTGAATTATTCTCTTCATTTCAGGCCCATAGCTTTTCTCTTCTAGGGTTGCAGGCCTGTTTCCTTATATGATGCACACTGAAGCTCTCAGCAGCCTTTATTTACATTTTATTATGAGGCTAAGGCAGGAACAGTCTCTAATCAGGCAGGAGAAGAGAACATCAGGTTTCGTATAAGTAACTCCTATTCAGAAAATTAAACTTGAGAACATAAAATGGTAGCATACTTATGTAAAAACTACCATTAAAAATGATGAAGGGGCTGGGAATGTGGATTAGTGAGAGAGTGCTTGCCTAGTATGCAAGACACACTGGGTTCTATTCCTCAGGCACACATACACAGACAAAGCCAGAATTGGTGCTATGGCTCAAGAAGCAGTGTGCTATAGACAGTGCCTAGGCCTTGAGTTCAACCCAACAACTGGCAAAGAGATAGCTAGGTAGGTAGGTAGGTAGGTAGGTAGGCAGGTAGGTAGGTAGGTAGGTAGGTAGGTAGAGAGAAAGAAGGAAAGAAAGAGTAGAAGAGCGAAAGAGCAAGAAAGGCAGAAAGAAAGACAGAAAGAAAGACAGAAAGAAAGACAGAAAGAAAGACAGAAAGAAAGAAAGAAAGAAAGAAAGAAAGAAAGAAAGAAAGAAAGAAAGAAAGAAAGAAAGAAAGAAAGAAAGAAAGAAAGAAAGAAAGAAAGAAAGAAAGAAAGAAGCAATGAAACAAAGAAACAAAGAAACAAAGAAACAAAGTTGATAGATGAATTTGGTCTTTGACCTCAGAAGGAAAGAAAGGAACAGTTCCCAGTCATGAGGCCTTCTGCAGTGTGTCAGGACACCAACATCACCTTCACCCAAACACAGAGCAGGAAGAGTGTCTCTATCCCACTTCTCAGGCAGACAAGAGCCCCAGAGTCAAGAGGGCAGAGCCAGGTTCTAACTCAGGTGCTTGGAGACAGAAGAGAAAGGGCTCTGCCTTTTCTTGGACTGGGAATTTGCATTAATGATGTGGAGAATGAAAGAAGGAGAATGGACTGGCAGAGATAGACGGGCCTTCAAATCTGAAAGAGGAGAGTCAAAAACCCACTCCCTAAGACCAGAGAGCAGGGTTTTTCTACTCTGTTCCTTTCCTCTCCCAATTAAACTGGCTCTCTATTGGTAACCAAAGATAGCCTGAGGCTCCCTTCACCTGAGGAAGGAAGGTTAATTAGTCATTGTTTGAAGCAGCTGAGAAAAGCCTGACCATGGTGTACCTGTAACAAATATTTCAGGTTCCCCCCCCCCCCATTGCTTGCTATGCCTGGAATGAATGAAGTGGTTTTGCAGCTCACTTCCCTGTTGAGTATGTACATTCTTCCTCCTAATCCTGCAGGGCTAGGTCTCTGCACCTAGTCTGGCTTTTGCAACTGTTTTCTGTCCTTCAAATACAGCGTTGCACTGGAGTTCATCCTGCTAACAGGGCTAGGGCTTGGATCCTGAGAACTTCATTTGAACCCCGGATGGGTCAATAATGTTTCTGTCCTGCTTCTATAGCTCAAGAACTCTAACAACATTTACAGTTAAAGTAGCTTCTCATCACCAAGGGAAACACAGGAAGCTTTGGAACATCTGACCTTTAAGAAGTGATCGTCAGAGTGTCATAGACTTTCCTACCCTGGCTGATTTCACTCTGTGATCCTGAGACCTCAGCCTCCTCAGTTCGGGTGACGGGCATGACCTCTTGGTTCTCTGCTAGGTTCAGAACTGTAATGACATTGACAATACAAGTCAAATGATTTTCACAAAAGGCTTGGGGAGCATATTAAGCCTTTCAACAATGGACCTTTCAGAACCCTGTAGGACACAAGTTTATAATGCTAGAGTCTGAGAGGCTGGGCATATGGATCTGCTACACTTGAACCTTGAGCCTTGACTCCAATTCTGGTGTACATCAACATTCATTTTCCAGAAAATCTTCTCAAAATTAGCAATTAGGAAAAGTACTTTGATTATCCCTCTCTCTATTTCCAGTTTCATGTCTCAAACTGGAGCTGGGCTCTGTCCCTGAGCCCTTCAGCTAAAGGTGAACATTCTACCACTTGACCCTCAGTGCCACATGGAATCTCTTGGTGGTTCATTGGAGTTAAGAGTCTAACAGGCTTTCCTTCCCTAGGCTGGCTTCAAATTGTGGTCTTCAGATCTCAGCCCCCTGAGAAGATAGGGTTCCAGGTGAGAGCCATCGGAATCTGGCCTATTGCTTTTGCCAGACCTGGGGCTTGAACTTAGGGCTGGGTACTGTCTCTGAGCTCTTTTTTCTCAAGCCTAGTACTCTACCACTTGAGCCACTCCACAGCTTCTAGCTTTTTCTGAGTATGTGGCAATGAGGATTCAAACCCTGGTTTCACTCATGCTGAGCAAGCTCCCTACCACTAAGCCACATTCCCAGCACCAACCTTACAATTTTAAAGCTCCACTTGCCTATCCTCAAAACAAGGCTTCTGAATATAAATCATCTAATGAAATCCCTATAGGAAGTTGTCCAAAGATAAATAAGATAAAGCTCATACTGGGGATAGACTCCAAATATGTGATGGCTATGACAAATGGCTCCATTTAATTATGTATCATGTTTCAACACTTAATAAGTATTCATGAAAAAGAGTCGATGTCCTAAATTATTTTGTATAATTATATATTAGATGTGCAAAACGTAATAAATAGTATGTGTATAATAGTACTAAATACAATAAACAATAAAATGAATAAAATAAAAATAAAATTAATACAAAATCAATAATAATAATCATAATATGAAATAAACATATATATGTACCTATATATCATATATTTCACATGTATACAATTTTTTTTTTCCATTCCAGGATCTTAATTCAGGCCCTGGGAACTCTAGCTTGAATTTCTTTTCCTCAAAGACAGTGAGTTTCCCCTTCACAAATGGTGTAAAGGAGTTACCAGGATGGTGAACTCAAATCCCATCAATGGCAAAAATACTGGTCCCAGTTCTGAGACAGTGACTTAATATTTGTAATGGAAGCAGTTATGTTTATTCAGCTCCATAATGAACATTAAAAAATATCAGTGTAGAATTTTGTACAGCTTTTCAGACATCCTTCCCTTACCCCCAAAGTGCTTCTTGAACACTACATTATTTTTTGTATGTTTTCTATTGTAAAAATGTTGTACAGAGGGCTCACAGTTGCATTAGCAAAGTAATGAGTACATTTCCTTTGGAGCATTGTTGCTTCCTCCTTTGTTTTCCCCCTACCACCCCTTACTTCCCATCTCCACAACTACATTTCCCTGCGGAGCAGTGACTTAATTATTTATTTTTGGTTTGGCATGGGGTTTGAACTCAAGTAGTGGCAACTGTGTACATTCCCTCACATTGCTACAGATTTACCAAGACCCTGAGTTCAAATCCCAGGCTAGGAAAGAAAACTGGCAGAAATTCCAAATCAGAGAATCTTCTTTTAAAAAATTTAGTTAATTAATTAATTAATTAAAGCAACCACAGGGCTTGAACTCAGGTCGTGGCAACTCTGCCTCAGCTTTGTTCTCCCGAGCCTAGGGTGCAGTCTCGGGACCCATAGCCAATCCTGGGCCGAGGCCCAGAGGGCTTGCAGGAAGAAAAAAAAGTGGGACAGCACAAAAAGTAGGGAGCTGTATAGGGCTTGGTATTTTACAATTTTTTCTTTGCACGGTGACCATCCTGGGTCTGAATGACACAGTTGCAAAGTGGACCTGGCCTGCCAGTGCTGATGGCTGGCAAGCTATCAGGGAAGCCATAAGTCAACAAGTCAACATAGGTCCTGGGTTCAAATCCTGGTCCTGACACCAACCAATGGCTAGAGATCACAAGAGATTCATTCCTATGCATAAGAATACCGATTGAAAGAGTAGTTCATGCATTTGTCTAGTCTAAAATTGGATGCAATAATCCTAGGATGCTGATTGATCTTCATTAATAGTCTATTAAACATGAAAAGAATATTATTTCAATTATCAATATAATAAATACCTAAGATTTGGTAGGAACGTAGCAAATGTCATTTAATCATAGATAGATGGCTCTGGAACTCCATAACAATATATATTTATTTGTATACCACCCTCTGCCTATCCATGTATCACTGTTTTGGCCAAACCTGGGGCTCAATCTCAGCACTGGGAACCACCTGTCAGCTGGGCTGGGAAGGTGGCTCAGTGGTAGAGCGCTTGCCTTGCATGCATGAGGCCCTGGGTTCGATTCCTCAGCACCACATAAGCAAAAAGAAAAAAGGGAGAAGTGGTACTGTGGCTCAAGTGGTAGAGAGCTAGTCTTGAGCTAAAGAGCTGAGGGACAGTGCCCAGGCCCAGAGTTCAGGACCCATGACCAGACCCTCCCCCCTCAAAAAAAAAGAGTTTCATTCTGTCGTCAGAAACCAGTCATTGCACATGTTTTCCTCTCCTCTCCTGTGAAAGTCGCGGGTCTCAACTAGGATGGAGAAGGCATAGGCAAACCTATAACCTTGGGAACAGGGTGTCTTCCATGTAAGCTCAGTTATAGCTGTCACCATACTCAGTAAAATGCACAATACCCCCATGAATTAGAGACAAAATAAGGAGAAGAAGTGCACTGAATGCAAGATGCTGTCCACACATGTATGTAAACATACACCCTATGTTTAAATTATGAATTTATGAATATCTGGCCCTCATTGGGGGTCGATGTCAGGTCCTGGGAATGGCTTATCTCCTCCCTTGCTCATAGGCTGGTGTCCTCACCTAGACCCTTTCCCCAATTGGGACTGCAAGGCTCTGAGTTCAAATCACAACACTGCCAAAAGATGAATCCTGATGTGAGAAGCCCATCGATTCACCTGTCCTGTGAATGTCCTGAGTCTCAGCTATGATGGAGAATGCATAGGAAACCCTATAGCCATGGCAATAGGTTGTCATCCATGTAAGCACTGTTATATCTGTCACCATGCTCAGGAAAAATACACAATACTTCCATGAATAAGACAGAAAATAAGTAGAAGAAGTACATCAAATGCAAGATGCTGTCCACACATGTATGTAAATATAGATCCTATGTTTAAATAATGAATTTATGTCTACCATGGCCCACCCTGGGGATCAATGTCAGATCCTGGGAATGGCCTAACTTCTTAGTTGCTCACAGACTGGTGTGTTCACCTTGAACTATTCGCCAATTGGTCCTGCTAAGCCCTGAGTTCAGATCCCAGCACTACCAACGATTGGATAATGTTGTAAGAAGCCGAGTGTGAATTTTTTTTTCTCTGAGATTCCAGGGTGTCAGGCACGCTGGAGAACATGTCTAGAAATCTAGATGCCATGTAATAGCATGTCATTAATGTAATAAACGGAATGGATGTCATCATAGTAAAATCAACAGTAAATAAATGAAGAAAACAAAATATAGAAGGAACAACCACACTAAATGTGTATGGACTGAACATCCATAGGTACAAATCCTGTTTTTACAATGTATATAAATAGTATCTTTTCCAGGGCTGAGGCTTGAATTTAGGCTTAGAGTACAAACCTGAATTTCTTATCTTCAAGTATGGTGAGCTTCCACTTCTTCCACAGAACTGCACATTTACCCAGACCCTGAGTTCAAATCCAAAGCCTGGCAGAAAAAAACGGGTTGAATTGCAAGCCAGGGAGCTAATAACTTTTAAAATTTTTTTTGGCTCAACAAGGGGGTTGAACTCGGGTCGTGGCAACTCTGCCTCAGCTTTGATCACCCAATGCTAGGGTGTAGCCACTGGACCCACAGCTGATTCTGTGATCCTAGTTCCCCACGCCTTGTGTGGGAAAAAAAATGCATAGAAAAAATGCAGCGAGATGGCTTTTTTACCTTTTCTTCCTTTGCACGATGACCTTCCTGGGTCTGAATGACACTGTTGCAAAGGTACTTCACCTTGCATTGCTAAAGGTTGGCAAACTATTTGGGAAGTCATAGACCCACGTGGCAATGTAGGCCCTGATTTTGAATCCCCCTCCTGACACCAACCAATGGCATAGGAAATAACAGTGGAATGATATCAATATTATGGTTGAATGAGTTGATTTTGAATGATGCTCCTACAAAATTAGACAGCATGATTTCAGGAAAATGATTTTATTTAATGTTTATGAAGTATTAAAAGAATACTATTGCTTACAGGAATGCAATAATTTCAGCACCCTGATTGATTTACTTAATAGTTTGTTAAGGATGAAAGCAATAATATTAATTACATGGAGGCATAATAAATACCCAAGAATTGGTAGGAATGTAGTCTATCTAACTAAATATTAGATAGACATCTCTGGCACTCTATAAATATATTTATTTATTAGTGTACTACCATCTGCGTGTCAATCTATTCTTATTTTGTCAACCACTGGGGCTCGATCTCAGGCCCTGGGAACTTCCTGTCAGCTCAGTTTTCCACAGAATGGCATGCTGACACTCACCCATTCATGAATAGGGCCTTGGAGGCTGTGAGTTCAGATGCCAGCACTTCTAAAAAATGAATCATGGAGTAAGAAGCTGATGGTGACACGTTTTCCTTTTATGTGAAAGTCCTGGGTGTCAGGTATGAAGTGGAATACATATACAGAACTATATCCTATGTAATCAATGTTCTATATTTCATAATAGTCAAAAAATGAATAGTCAATACATGAATAAAAAAATAAAATGAATAATTACACTGAATGCACTATGAAGTCAACATATGTGTGTAAATATAAATCACATATTTAAAATGTACACAAATAGGATGGTTTCCAGTGGTGGGGATTGATTTCAGGTCTAAGGAACAGACTTGAATTTCTTGACTTCAAGGAGGCAAGCTTCCCCTTCCTACACAGTCCAACAGTGTTACCCAGACAATGAGTTCACATCCCATTCCTGGCAGAAAAAACGCCACTTTTATACTATGTGACATGAAAATTTTAGGTATTTCATTATGCCTCCATTTAATGAATGTAATTTTAAATGCTTCATAAAGTATTCATTAAAATTGATCAGTGTACCATAATGTAATTGTGTATAATTTTATCCTAGAATCATTCAAAAACTGCCCATTCAATCATGATATACATCACATTCCATTGGTAATGATATGGATAGGAATGAGTTTCTTAGGATCTCCTGCCATTTGGAGGTGGCAGGACCAGGAATCAAACTGTGGGCTCCAGCTCCTACCACTTAAACCCGAGGATAGAGAACTCACCGATCTGTCCGAGAATATCAGCAAGACCAATGATTAAGCAGGCACCAGTGGCTCTCAGCAGTCCTCCTTCATACTTACAAGGCTGTGATGGGAGGATCATGGTCAAAGTCACCCTAGGCAGGAAAGTTGTTAAGACCCCTGTCCAATTGTGCCAACAAAACCAGAAATAGAGCTGTGTGGCTCCAGTGGTAGACGGGTAGCCTTGAGCAAAAGCAGCTCACGGACTGTGCCTAGATCCTGAGTTGAAGGTCCAAGAGTGGCAACAAACAGACATACAGAAAAATCTGTGCAGCCATCCCGCTAAAGCATGTCACCCTCTTGTCTCCAACTGGATTGGACAGAGTTTTCTGGGAAAGGCACTGCTGTCATCTTGACTCCACCCATTCTGCCTGGATCACAGGATCCATACCCCCATTCTTTCATGGTTCTTTCTGTCCAATGGGATACAAGAATGGTGGCCACACTCATATTCCATTCTGCCCTGTAGCACCAGGATTCCCTCTGTTGGTTGACACCACTACCAGCAGTTGAGGAAGGTAGAGGTGACTGAGTGGTGAGCAAGAGATTTGAGGCCTAGGAGAAGAGGCCTTGCTCAGCCTCACCACATGCCCGCCTGTGCCCCAGCCCTCTACCACCCGTCCCCGCGGTGCAGCATTTCAAACCTTGTGCTGCCTGCTCAGACCTGTGGTGTCTCTTGTAGGCCTCAGGCAATTGTGCAATAGTGCACCAGTGGCTGGCTTGCGGCTCTGTTCTGGTCCTGGCCACCCTGTACTTTGCTCCGGGTCTGAGTGCCCACCATGCCTCTGCCATCGCTGCTAGCCAGAGCAGCTGCCAACAGCTTCTCCCTGCAGCACATGTGAGTGGCTGCCACCCTCCCCGCGACCCTATATTCCCCTTTTCCCCCCTCCTGACCCAGACCCGCACCTCCCTGGTGCCCCACATTCTGGCCAAAATGCGTCCCAGGGTGGAGGTGGGTTTTGACCCGAGGATCCCACCCCCATCCCTAGTGTCCAGTGTCCCAGGAAAAGGGGAGATGCAGGATTGGGTGAGGAGTGGGCATCACAGAGCCCCTGACTTGGAGCAGTGGGAGTCACACAGCTGCACATCTGCACTCTTCCTATCCCTGGTGGGAACCTGGTGGCTTTAGTCAGAGGGGAACAGCACCTCCATACCTGCCTTCTGGTGTCTTTTCGTGGGGGTGGGGGGTGTTGGATGCAGATGATAGAACCCCCTTGCTGTGTGAGCCCTTGTCTTCTGTGCTTGGTCACACTTTTCAACTGAAGAGGGTCCCAGAAAAGCCCAGTAGGGAAGTGAGTGTGCTGGGGGTCAGAACAGAAGGTGAATATCTGGGAGGAACACCCACAGACACACACAAACATTACACCCGGCCTGTCTCCCCCCTCCACTCCCAGCTGTCAACAATTCTCATAGGCTGATCACATTTTCCAGGTCTGCCAGCTTCTGCTGGTGCTCCCGGGCCATCTGGTCTCCAACAAACTCAGGAGAGGCACTGCTCTGAATCTCTATGTGTGTGTGTGTGTGTGTGTGTGTGTGTGTGTGAGAGAGAGAGAGAGAGAGAGACAGAGACAGAGACAGAGTCAGAGACAGAGACAGACTGACAGAGACAGAGAAAGAGATAGAGAGAGAGAGAGACAAAGAGAGACAGAGAGACAGAGATAGACAGAGAGAGAGACAGAGAGATCATCTCCTTGTACAGCCTGACTGTACTCAGGTGAGTGATAAGTTGGCAAATTACAGGTGCTGCATGGATGAGTGTTGTCACTCATCTGGACGTGTGTGTGTGTGTGTGTGCGCGCGCGCGCGCGCGTGCGCATGCGTGTGTAGGAGTGGGTTGTAACAAGGAGGCTGGATGCTTTGGTAACTTCTACCTGCTATCTTTGGGGGGGGTGCATGGGTTTCACAGCTGAAGTCTGGGGGCCTGGAAGGGTGAGACGCTTACAGGGGACTCAGCACATTTAAAGTACAAGAACAAGGGATCTCTTTTACCTGGAGCTGTGTACTCTCGGGTCTGGTAGTTGGCAGTGGGGAGCTTGGGAAGACCTGGGAGTGGCCCGCAGTGGGTGGCTTCCCAGGGGTACAGAGAGCATGGCCAACACTTAGTAAGGATAAGAGCCCTGCTAGTATGGAGCACAGCAACATAGGTCAGACTCTGGGTCTTTTCATCATGATGTCTGATGGGCAAGGCCAACCCTATTTTGAATCTTGAGCTGTGATATTCAGATCACAGCCTCCTGAGTAGCTAGGATTATAGTCATGAGCTTTGGGCAGTGGGCCTCTGGTTCTTAGGTATGTTAGGGATTGACCTCAAGGCCTTAGGCTTGCCAGTCAGGTCTTCTACCATGCAAGACAAGCTTTTCTGTCTTGGGTATTTCTGAGATGGAGACTTAATATATGCTAAGGCTGGGCTGGATTGCGGTCCTCCTATCTGTGACATGTGTGTGCCAGCAGGCTCTGTCTTCTGTAGTTGGGATGGTAGACATGTGGTGCTACACTCAGTCATTGGTTTAGATGGATTGTGGCAAATTCAGTCCATGGCAGCCGATTCTTAACCACAGGTTAAGCTCTGGGTTGGGCCCCCACCATTGGATTTCAATCTCCTCATGGGACAGTTGTGAGGAAACAAGGGATTAATACATAGAGATCGCTGGAGTACGGCCAGGCACAGAGGGAGCAGCCCTCAGATACGGTTCTCAGCAGTTCTGTGAGCATATGACAGAAAGATACCCGGAAAGAGCTCAAATGGTGTGTGTTAATGGTGAGACAGGCATGAGATTATGAACAAAACATGGGTCTCTTTCATTATGACCCTATCACTATGAGGAAGTGGATCCTTCACTTTGTTCAGTTTTGCAGATGTGGAAACTGAGGCACAGAGAAGCTGGGTGACCTACATGACTCCCACCTGACAGGAAGCTCAGCCTGACTTGCCGAGGCAGGCTCCCTAGGACAATGGGTGCTATTCACCACACTTCTTGTGGTAGGAAGTCCACTTCTTTTCAGTTGTGGGGCTTGAACTAAGGGCCTGGGTGCTGTCTCCAAGCTCCTTAGCTCAAGGCTAGCACTCAACCACTTGAGTCACAAGGCCACTTCCAATTTTCTTGTGGTTCTTTGGAGATAAGAGTCTTACAGTCGTTCCTGCTGGAGTTGGCTATGAACCATGATCCTCATATCTCAGCCTCCTGTGTACTTAGGGTTATAGGCCTGAACCACTGGCACCTGCCTTAAGTGTATTTCTGAACTTCTTTCTCTTTCTCTCTCTCAGGAACTGATTGAATAGGTGCTGGAGGAGGTGGCCCAGTGTCCCCATGTGGCTGGAACCAAGGTGGTCCTCTCATTCTGGAGGTGGGCTGTGGGTCAGGAGCTGTCTCGCTCAGTCTGTTGTATGAGCTCCATGAGGTAAGCCCCTCTGTGCCTGGCTAGACCATGACAGTTATTCATTGTCCATCTAGCCTTACTTGACACAGTATTGTGTTCAATGTCCTTTTCTAGCAAAAATTTCTGGCCAAAATTATGATACATAGTTACAGAATGAAAATGTAATGCCATCTTAAGAAAGTCATTTAGGGCTCTGGGATTGTGGCTTCATGGTATGGTGATTGCTTAGCATGCCTGAAACCCTGGGTTCAATTCCTCAGTACCACATAAACAGAAAAAGAAACACTGGAAATGGTGCTGTGCATCAAGTGGTAGAGGATTAGCCTTGAGAAAAAAAATCTGAGGAATAATTCCCTATCCCTGAGTGTAAGCCCCACGACTGACATAACAACAACAACAACAACAACAACAGCAACAAATATTTACCTCGTAAATGCAAAATAAAGAACCTATACTTGGAACATATAATTACTCCTTCCATAATGATACCTGACAATCGTCCCTAATTCATATACTTTACCTATACTAGGATACTGTGTTGAAAAAAAGTTTTCTTTATAAGGTCATGGCAATTAACGCCAAGAATGTGCTTAGATGTCACGTGAAGATTAACTCTGGAAATTCAAAGATTCCAGGCTTTTGAGTGACCACTGCTAATCAAAATGAGAAGGGTAGTCTAAGTGAGATTTGGAAACCTGTTTGGCCAGTCATGGCACCAAAAAGGCAGAGGCTAATTAATAGTTGTGACAGAAGAGAAGGAATAACTCCACATGGAAGGAATAAATGATAGTAACTATGGTATAACAGAAACCGTTCTAGGGAACCATTTTTGGTTATTGAAGAACTAGTTAGCAACTAGGCTTATTCCTCTTTGCCTTTAGCATTCTAAATCTCTTAGACTAATTCTTAATCTCTGTGTGATAAATGTATCTCCTTCTATGCTGTTCTTTCATACTTGATATCCTTTGCTGTCTAAAAACCTCTTTCTGTATTTCTCTATGAACATTTCCTGATACTGAGTACACCTATACAGATGGAAGAGAATGCTAATGTAAGGGTCCCATAGCTCATGAGTCATTAATGTAACAACATGGAAAAGTAGGACATATTTATTGCTACCTCAATTAATCTGAAAGGCTGCAATGTCACATACTTTGGTTCAGATTTCCATTCTTTGTATTTTGTCTTTTGTCTAGTGTCATTAACTGCACTAAACACAAATATGAGCCGGGTGCTGGTGGCTCATGCCTGTAATCCTAGCTATTCAGGAAGTTGAGACCAGAGGATTGTGGTTAAAATCAGCCTAGTCAGGAACGTCCATGAAATCCTTATCTTCATTAAACCACCAGAAACCCAGAAGTGATGCTATAGCTAATGTGGTAGAGCGTTCAACTTGAGTTGAAGATCTGAAGGACAGTGACCAGGATCAGAGTTCAAGCCCCACAACTAAGTTGAAGATCTGAAGGACAGTGCCCAGGATCAGAGTTCAAGCCCCACAACTAACAAAAAGTGCAAATATGACTTTAAGTTTCCCCAAAAGGAATGGTGAAGTAAATATTAATCTTTCCAAGCAGAGATAATAATTCCAAAATGATTCAGTGCACCTACTTTTGCGAGTTACTTAAGTTATGTCTTCTTTGCTGAACATATTCTCTTCTTTTAAAAATTGTGAAATATTAGCTTAATAATAATCTTCATCTAATATTTCTTAGTTCAAAAGAGAAGTCCATACAGTTGATATCACTTAGCTTTCTTACTATCTTAGTTCAAAGCCAACCCAGGAGGCAGAGTCTGTAATTAAACACCGAAAAAGCTATAAGTGGAGTTCTCGCTCAAGCAGTAGAGTACTAGCTTTGGAGGCAGGTGGGCAGGAAAGATAACTGTAGAGAGACAGGGTCCACCCTCTGATTTCAAGCCCCAGAACCAGCACAAACTAAACAAACAAGCAAACAAAACAAACCCCAATATTTCTTTGGGACCTTCTTTGAAGGAGTACTGGTCTGAGGAGAGGCTCCTTTTGCTGACCATACTCACTGGATCCTACTTTTTTGAAATCCTTCTTGCTATTGAAAACTCAGGACCAGACTAAAGGAATTGATAACTGACTCCTGCAACAAGAGAATCATCTCAGGAGTGAAACATCCATTCATAAGACACTTTAAACCTCCATATTTTGGTTTCTTTGCAGTATAACACTTTTTTTTTAGGGGAGGTCCAGTCATGTTGCCTGAACTCTGGGCCTGGGTGCTGTCCCTCAACTCTTCAGCTCAAGGCTAGCGCTCTACCACTTGAGCCACAGCGCCACTTCTGGCTTCTTTTCTTTTTGCTTATGTGGTGCTGAGGAATCGAACCCAGGGCCTCAAGCATGCAAGGCAAGCATTCTACCACTGAGCCACCTTCCCAGCCCTGCAGTATAACACTTTTAAAACAAAGTTATTTCTATGCTGGCCTTCAAAGGGCATAGTGCTTCCTTTTTTAATACTCTCAACCAGAAGTTTACAAACAAGTATTATATGAGTAAAGAACACACTCAAAAAAGTCAGGAACAGAGTTTCCTTCAAGCATTGGATTCTTTTCTTGTACAGTAAAAAGGAAAGCAAAAGTTAACTTGAACTTTGTCATTCCTTTATGTTCAATTCCTCTCCTGAGATCAGTTTCCACATCCAGTAACAGTTACTACCACTTACTTCCGGTAACAATCTATGGTGCTGCTCCAAATAAAATGAATATTTTCTGGCTTCATTGAAATAGCAAAAGTACACCTTTGGACATGTGGTAACACATGTTTCAGAGACAACTTAGTGAATAGAAAATGTGAAATTTTAATGGCTAATAAATACATTATCCCTGAGTACATATTGTTCAAACTTCTTAATTGCTCTGTAAGTTACGGTAAATTTTAAATGTGAAGAAGGTTCTCAGATCTTTATTTGTGAGTGTATGTGCTGTGCAGTAATTTCCCAAGTGTACATGAGTTAACAGTAAGAGAAACAATAGCAATAACAGGAGAAAGAGAATTTAACTATAAGGATTCAATACAATATAGAAGACTACAAATATGACAACATTGAAACACTAAAGCTAAGTCTAGCATGTAGAGTTATGGGAGTGATATAGGGAAAGCATTACTCCTAACTGGAACATGAAGCATGAGGCCACTCCCTTTGTAAGTCATGCTTGCTAATCCCGAAAATTTGTAAAAAATAGAATAGAAGAATGATTCTGTTTCCATTGCAAGTCAGATATATGATCATGGACTTAACTGGAAAGAAAGAGTCCATCTTGAGAGAACAGGGATCATACTAGCAATGAGCCTTGTGGCTAAGATCACATTCATTTTTCTTTCTTTTTCTCATATATATTTTTTGCTGTTGTTGGTCATGGCACTTGAACTCTGGGACTGGGAGCTGTCCCTCTGCTATTCAGCTCAAGGCTAGTGCTCTACCACTTGAGCCACAGTGCCACTTCCAATTTTATGGTATTTATTGGAAAAAAAGTGTCTCCAGGACTTTCCTACCCGGGATGGCTTTGAACCCCTGTCCTCAGATCTCACCAGCACTTGGCTTATGATCATATTTCTAGCAGTGTACACTCAGGATATATAATGTGTATGTTCATCTATCTTTATATGAATTCTTGAGTTAAAAATCTGGGCTACAGCTTACACTTTACACTCACAAAAATATTTGTAGTTTAAAAGTTGATACTCCTGGAAAAATAAAACCTAAGTATGTAAAGGAGTCTGGGAAGTTCACTTTGCATCCAGCCTGGGCAGCACAGGCTTTGAGACACTACCTATAATTAACCAGCCAAAACCTGGCATATCAGTCATGATCAAGATTGCTGAATAAGAGCTTGAGACTTTTGCATACATACATACAAACATACACAGACACACGTAGGCACTTATATGTGCACACACAAATACAAAATGAAACTATTCTCACAATATGTAGAAAAGTTAGAAAACAATAGAAAATAACACCTGAGTAAGACTAGAATTAAGTGATAATTTTTAATATAAGAAAGCCCTCAAATGCACTATCTTCAAAAAAGTTGAGAATATTACATAGGTAGGGACCAGAAATAGTAAGAGAGTCAAATAGTCATTATTAATGGGATCAGATCCATGGAGGAAGGAATCAGAGACCCCTGCAGGTACATCTGAAAATGTTCATATCCTGTGTCAAATGTAAGAACATCTTTGAAAATAGTACATAAACAGTCTGAGCAGTCAGTCTAGTGGATAAGATCATAAGAGAAGTTTAGAATTGCTAGTCTGTTTCTAGATTAAATAAACCAACAAAATATGGCAGAGCAATGTGATACAAGCTTGGAATTCTAGCACTCAGACTAAAACAGGAGTTTAGAGAGTGGAATTACATATCGATACCTTCCCTGGACGAGGTAGTATAATTTTGTCTCACAGCAGTTAAAAGAGGCTTTTGTGAAATTAATGTGATACATTTTGTTGTTGTTGTTGTTGTTTGCAAGACATAGACATTGTCCCTAAGCCTTTTTCTGCTCAAAGACAGTACAACTTGAGGCCCAGAGCTAATTTATGTTTTTAAGAATCTAACAAGTACTTTTCTGTCTGGGCTAGTTTCAAACAGAATTTGAAGATCTCATTACACAGAATAGGTTGAATTATAAGAGTGAGTCACTGCGACTTTTTTGATGTATTTTTTAATTTTAATTATGTTTTAAGATTTTTGTTTCACCATAGTGTATATCTTTCTACAAGTAAATTTAGACATATGTATATATTTCTGATGACAAATAATCTCTAAAAATGTATGTCACTCGAAACATAACATATAAATATATATATGCATATATATATATATATTATATATATATATATATATATCTGAAGACAGACTCCCTCTAAAATTTTTTTCTACTGTTTTTGACCTTTTTCATTTCAAAGATATACAGTCTATTTTTTGAAAATTTTCCTAGCATAAAATAATTAATATTTCAATAGAAAGTAGAGTTTATTACCTTCAAGGGAATTTTAGATATACACATGCTATTGTAATAATATTTACAGTATATTACTTGAAAAAGTTCTGTCCAAACTCTTAAATATTTTTGTGTAGTGAGGGGGGAAAAGGAAGTTAATTTATACTGGTTAGGAATTTGCAATGCTTCAAAAATCTATTCCATAATTTGTTATGAGCACATAGTCAAGCTACCTGATATGGTTTAGTTTTTTTTGTTTCTTTATTTGTTCAAAATTTTAATACGGATGTATGCACAGTGGTAACATTAAAATTATTAATTAAAAGAAAAATAATCGCAAAATCATAGACACGTCTCAGACTTCCAATGATTAGCACTATGATGCTAATAATAATTTTGTTGAAGATGATGATGATGACCACAGTGTAGCCTGATAATGACAATGTTGTGATTGAAAAGGAAAAAAAAACTTTAGACATCTTTCAAGGTAGATTTCCCACATTGAATACATAGTTATAAACAGTGTTGGATTACATACAAAAAGAATAACAAGAGGAGAGTTTCAATATCAATAAATAAAATCACATAAGCAGGTACAGACAGTAAAAAAACACTAACATTATTCCTGCAGTTTCTATAATTTGTACTCACTTTTCTTGGTGGTATTTTTTTCTAATAAATAAAATCGTTTATTTCCACATTTTGATGGACTAAGCTATAGTTTTCAACTAAGTGTGATTAGTTCAAATAACATTCTCATGTAGATAGTATTCAAACCAATGTTTCCAATGATATATTGAGTATGTTCTTCAGTACAGCTGTAAACACATGACCCAATTTAGATAATACCACTTACATATCTGTAGTTACCATAAAAGGACACAGGCCCTAGAGCCAGTAGTTAAAATTTATTTTTATTTCTGCATGAAACTATTTGTGAATTTATATCAACAAATTGAATTTGACTCTTTATTTATAAGCTAAGGTGGAAAATGTAAGGACTCTTCACTTATCTTTTTTCTTCCTCCAGAAGTCAACAAATATATTCTTCAATATTTCTGGTAGATTACCTCCATTTACAGATGAGAAATGTAAGGCCAACAGTCAATATAATGAGTAAATAATGATACTGGAATTTGTATCTGAGCTCTTCACTCTGTGTGCTTACAAGGAGAATAACTTGGTGATTGAGAGGACCAATATGAAAAGACTATGTGGAAAAATCATACTTTGTAAACAGTTGTTTTAGGACTAGGGGATCAGTGATGAGTATTTGAAACAGGCCGGTGTCAGGAGCATAAAAGGGAGTACATAGAAATTGTATTAGTGACAGAAACAGAAAATCTTGATCATTCATCTTATCTAATGGCAGGGAGTAGAAGGGTAAGAAGAAATCTAAAGTGCATCCACATCTCTGGCTAGCATTTGTGTTAGTTATATTCTTGGTGATAAGGACTACAAGTGGAAATGATAGATTTAGAGGAAAAAACTCTCAGAATTTTCTAAAGTTTATGTTAAACAGATGAAAAGATAGGTCTGTTTAAATATCATCAAAATATCCACGACCATGAATATGAAAAAATAATAAAATCAGGGGTATTATTAAAGGGAAGAGGAAAAGGAAAATTCTGACACATGTGTGAGCAATGTGAGCAACAGTGTAGACAAGATTAGAAGAAAGAGATAAATAAGGAACCAAAAAAGTAATAAACACAGATTTACAGAAGTAAAGGAAGGAAAGAATTTGCAGGAATGTATTGAAGGAAATATGCTATTTGGATTTGAAAAGTAAAGGACATAGACAAGTTCAAAAAGAACAGTGTTTTGGTGAAAGTCATATTGATAAAATTTTGAGATATGAATGTGAAGACATGAAATTCTGGATCCATGAATTCAACAGATCCTGTTGATTTTAAATGCAGGCAACAAATGCTTTTATCCTGACCTTAGAAGAATTATACAGATATAACTCTCATTAACTACTTAGAGGTATTCTGTGAATATTTTTGAAGACTTTGTTTTGCCAGGTGAATAAAGATTGAACTACAGCACAGGGAAGCCTAATTTGTGCTACAGTTCCAAGGAGTGACCCATGTATCCACACCAGTTTTGGATTTTATTGAAATGTCTTTAGATGTGTTTGGATATCTTATCAGCCTAATCATTATAAAGGTAGGACAATAGCACCAAGTATTAGGTTAACATACAGCTTTACTGATGTGACTGAAGACTCCTCGAATTGATTCTTCTTTACAATAAAAAATACCTCAATAGCCATTGACAAATCATAACTGCCATATACTCTATTTAAATCTAATTTTTGTTAGGAATATCTCTATGCTGTAATAACCCTGTCAATCAACCTGCCACAAATTCTTATACGTAGGAAGTGATCTTATAAACTTCAAGTTTTTATTGAATGGAAGAGTTCAGACATTACCCTCACCACTAGGATTAAATGCCTAAAAAGATTAGACATTTTGTGTTAATGCCTTTCTTTTATTTTTTCATACACATTGGCAAGTGGGGAAGGATTCTGATGTAACAATGATAAAATTTTGACTTGTATTAACGCAGCATCGAGGATCTAGTGTTAATTCAGATACTTACTAATTAGCTCCATATTTTGTAGATATTTATATTTCTCCTGGGATAATTAATGAGCTCCAACAAAATGCCCCTAAGGAGCCTTTCAATTCCAATATCACTGTTTGTCTCATAATGCTTTAAATTCTACATCCTCGAATGTGGGCATAGGGTTATACTGTGGAACTTTTCTCCTCAGAGCGTGAGTACTACCCTATTGCTTAACGTGGACAAAGTACCTTGATAAATAGACTGGGCGTGTGCAAACAAGAACTGGTAGTTGAACAATGTTCTTAGCAGTTTGTAAAGATGAAATGGAAATAGAGCAACCATGATCTCAAAAGGAATGTGCAAAGAAGACAAAGGCAAATAGTAGAATGTGCCAAGGAAATGCTGAAGTACAATTTCAAGTTATGTGCTCAGGTGTGAAGATGTGTTCAAAGTACTGCTCCAGAGAATGTAGTTGAATATCATGGGGGAAAAACTGTTTTAAACTATTCTGGGATAATTGTACAAGTAGAAGCCCCTAACTCTGTCTGTAATCAGTCACAACATCATCAAATTAGGGACTATTTTCCAAGTGCAACGTGAGAAAAAGAGGGCTCATCACAGTTAGTGTTCAGGTTGAAGTAATGGAAATCACATAATTTTTCTTATAAATCTTCATTTATTTTTGGAGCATTAAAGTAGGGAAAAGCCAAGTAAATATATTGCATGCTCCTAAATTAAATGCGATGTGTCATTGTTCTCTCTTTTAACTTGGAAGTTGTAGATTATATCTTTTCATACTCTAACTTAGGACAGTGATTTGCTCTCGGTTATTTCTTCTCTTCCCCTTCTTTTGTCCATCCGCTCACATAATTTTTATTTAAAGATACATACTTGAGCTTGCATTTCTAAATTCTTCAAAATTATCTGAATTTCTTCATACTTCTGGCAGCCTCTTGAATCTTTCTCAAGGGAATATTTTGTCACTACCATTTTTATCCAATATGATATCTTCCTGCCTAATTCAGTGCAAAATATACATTAGACTCATCCAGATATCTCAACACTTGTACCAACATAAAATACTATCTTACTTAGAAATTATGATTTTAGAGGCTGGGAAGGTGGCTCAGTGTTAGAGCGCTTGCCTTGCATGCTTGAGGCCCTGGGTTCGATTCATCAGCACCACATAAGCAAAAAGAAAAAAGCCGGAAGTGGTGCTGTGGCTCAAGTGGTAGAGCGCTAGCCTTGAGCTGAAGAGCTGAAGGACAGCACCCAGGCCCAGAGTTCAGGCCCCACGACCGGACCCTCCCCCCCAAAAAAAGAAATTATGATTTTAGTATATCTGGGGAGGTGGCGTCTGTCATTTTTGAATGACCCTAAGTGATACTTACATGAAATCATGTTTTATTTTTTTTTTTTAATTTTATTTTATTTTATTTGAGAACATACTGTACAGAGGGGTTACAATTACATGGGCAGGATAATGCATACATTTCTTACCAAGCATTGCATCCTCCTCCTTTGTTTACCCTTCACCTCCCTTCCCAGCCTCCCCCCTCCCTCCCACCCAATCATACCCCCCCTCCCCCCCCCCCACCGACATTGTAAAGCTGGTTTTGACATGACATTTTGTACTTCTCATTGTTGCAACAGGTCCACCTGAATCCTTAAACGACTTGTTTGTCCCCGTCTCCTCCACATGTTATACTGACATCAAATATAGTGAAAGCAGGGGTTACACTGTGGGGGAGGGACACACAAAGCAACAAAGAAATAATCTTATAAATGCATTAGAAACACATGCATGAAAGAAACAAAAACATTAAAATACATATTTGAGGTTTTGTTTTCCTAACATCACATTATCTGACTTTTTCCGCTTGACTCATACCTATACTAGTTATTGCAAATAAGGGAAACCATGGGACCTAGGTTTCTTTGGGCCTGGCTTACTTCACTTAATATAATTTTTTCCAAGCCTTTCCATTTCCTAACAAATGGGGCAATGTCATTCTTTCTGATGGAGGCATAGAATTCCATTGTGTATATATACCACATCTTCTTGATCCATTCATCTACTGAGGGGCATCTGGGTTGGTTCCATGTCTTAGCTATGGTAAATAATGCTGCAATAAACATAGTTGTGCTGGTAGCTTTAGTGTGGCCTTGTTTGTGATCATTTGGGTAAATGCCCAAAAGTGGGATTGCTGGGTCGTTGGGGAGCTCTATGTGGAGTCTTTTGAGGAACCTCCATACTGCTTTCCAAAGTGGTTGAACAAGTTTACATTCCCAGCAACAATGAAGTAAGGTTCCTTTCTGTCCACATCCCCTCCAGCATCTGTTGTTGTTAGAGTTCTTGATTTTTGCTGTTCTAACTGGAGTGAGGTGATATCTCAATGTTGTTTTGATTTGCATTTCTTTTATGGCTAGGGATGTTGAACATTTCTTCATGTGTCTATTGGCCATCCTTCTTTCTTCTTCAGAGAAGCTTCTCTTTAAGTCTTTCGCCCACTTACTTATTGGGCAGTTGTTTCTTTGAGGATTTGTTGTTGGGTGGTTTAATTTTTTGAGTTCCAAGTATATTTTAGATATGAGACCCTTGTCCGTTGTATGGCTAGTAAAGATCTTCTCCCAGTCCGTGGGCTTTCTATTGATCTTGCTAGCTATGTCATTTGCCCTGCAGAAGCTCTGCAACCTTATACAATCCCATTTGTCCAGTCTTTCTTTGATTTGTTGTGTTTCCGGGTCTCTATTCAGAAAATTTCGGCCTGAGCCAAGGAGACCCAGGGTTTCTCCTATTCCATCCTGTAATGTTTTCAGAGTGTCTGCTTTGAGTTCAAGGTCTTTGATCCATTTGGAGTTGATTCTGGTGCAGGGTGATATATAAGGATCTAGCTTTAGTTTTCTACATGTAGTTAACCAGTTTTGCCAGCACCATTTACTGAAGAGGCTGTCTGTCTTCCATTCTATTGTTTTAGCTCCCTTATCGAAGATTAGATGGCTATAGGTCTGTAGGTTCATTTCTGGGTTTTCAATTCTATTCCATTGGTCCTGAGGTCTGTTCTTATGCCAATACCAAGTTGTTTTGATTACTATGGCTTTATAGTAGAGTTTGAAATTTGGTATTGATATTCCTCCAGCAGTATTCTTTCCGTTGAGGAGCGTTTTTGCTATTCGGGGTCTTTTATTGTTCCATATGAATTTTTGGATTGCCTCTTCTATTTCCTTGAAGAATGAGGGTGGAATTTTGATAGGTATTGCGTTGAATTTGTAGATAGCCTTGGGCAGTATTGCCATTTTCACGATGTTAATCTTTCCAATCCAGGAGCATGGGAGGTTTTGCCATTTTTTAAGTTCTGTGTTGATTTCCTTTTTCAAGATTTTAAAGTTTTCATCATAGAGGTCCTTCACTTCTTTAGTTAAGTTAATTCCTAGGTATTTTATTTTTTGTGAGGCTATTACAAATGGAGTTGCTTTCCTAATTTCAGCCACACTTTTCTCATTGTTGGCATACAGAAAAGCCATTGATTTTGGGGGGTTAATTTTATAACCTGCTACTTTGCCAAAGTTTTGAATCAGCTTGAGTAATTTGGGAGTGGAGTCTATGGGATTCTTTAAATACAAGATCATGTCATCTGCAAAGAGGGAGAGTTTTATTTCTTCTTTCCCTATTTGGATCCCCTTTATGTCTGCATCTTGTCTTATTGCTGTAGCTAGGCATTCTAATACTAGATTGAAGAGAAGTGGAGAGAGTGGGCATCCTTGTCTTGTTCCTGAGTTAAGAGGAAATGGCTTTAGTTTTTCACCATTGCGTATAATGCTGGCTGTAGGTTTGTCATATACAGCCTTTATTGTATTGAGGAATGTTCCATGGATTCCTAATTTTTCCAAAACCTTCATCATAAAGGGGTGTTGGATCTTGTCAAATGCTTTTTCTGCGTCTATTGAGATAACCATGTGGTTCTTATTCTTGCTCCTGTTGATGTGATGAATAATATTAATTGATTTGCGTATATTGAACCAGCTTTGCATCCCTGAAATGAATCCTGTTTGATCGTGGTGTATGATTTTTTGGATGAATTGTTGAAGTCGATTGGCCAAAATTTTGTTGAGAAGTTTCGCATCAATGTTCATCAAAGAAATGGGTCTATAGTTCTCTTTCTTTGATGAGTCCCTACCTGGTTTTGGGATGAGGGTTATGATGGCTTCATAGAATGTGTTCGGTAGTGAGCTTTCTCTTTCAATTTCATTGAAGAGTTGGAGGAGAATTGGTGTGAGCTCTGCTTTGAAGGCCTTGTAAAATTCCGCTGTAAAACCATCTGGTCCTGGACTTTTCTTAGCTGGGAGGTCTCTTATTGCTGTTTCTATTTCAATGCTTGATATGGGCCTGTTAAGATAGTTTACCTCATCTTGGTTTAGTTTTGGCATGTCAATATTTGCTAGGAAGAGGTCCATTTCTGTCAAGTTCTCAAACTTATTAGCATAAAGTTTTGAGAAGTATTCCCTTATAATGTTCTGAATCTTGCTTGTTTCCGTGGTGATGTTTCCATTCTCATCTCTGAGTTTATTAATTTGGGTGTGTTCTCTTCTTTTTCTGATAAGATTTGCTAAGGGTCTGTCAATTTTGTTAAGTTTTTCGAAGAACCAACTCTTTGTTTTGTTGATTCTTTCTATAGTTTTTTTGGATTCTAATTCATTTAATTCTGATTTAATTTTGATTATTTCTTTCCGTCTACTGGATTGGGGTTTATCTTGCTGCTCTTTTTCAAGGAGGTTTAGATGTGTCATTAAATTGTTAGTTTCAGATCTCTCCAATTTGTTGATGTAGGAGCTCAGAGCTATAAACTTGCCTCTGAGTACTGCCTTTGCTGTGTCCCAGAGGAGCTGGTATTTTGTGTGTTCATTTTTGTTGAATAGCATGAACATTTGAATTTCCTTTCTAATCTCTTCCATGACCCACTCATGATTCAGCAGTGTGTTGTTCAGCCTCCATGTGATAGGACTTTCTTTGGTGGCTTTTGGTGTTGAGTTCTAACTTTATTCCCTTGTGGTCAGAGAGAATGCAAGGTATAACTTCAATGTTTCTGAATTTAGACAAGTTTGCTTTGTGGCCTAAAATGTGGTCTATTTTAGAAAACGTTCCATGTGCTGCTGAGAAAAACGTGTATTCTGATGCTGCTGGGTGAAATGTTCGGTAAATGTCTGTTAAGTCTAGTTGATCTATGCAGCTGTTTAGATCTGCGGTTTCTCTGTTGAGTTTTTGCCGAGTTGATCTATCTAGTGGGGAGAGTGGTGTGTTAAAATCCCCAACGATTAATGTCTTTGGATCTATATGGGATTTGAGGGAAAGTAGTGTTTCTTTGATAAATTTGGGTGCTCCATTGTTTGGCGAATAGATATTTAGAATTGTAATATCCTCCTGAAGGAGAGATCCTTTAATTAGTATGTAGCGACCTTCTTTATCTCTTTTCATGAATTTTAATTTGAAGTCTATTTTATCTGATATTAGGATTGCAACTCCCGCCTGTTTATGCGGTCCGTTTGCTTGGTAGATTTTGTTCCAGCCTTTAACATTGAAAATGTGTTTGTTTTTATGGGCAAGATGTGACTCCTGCAGGCAGCAGATAGAAGGGTCTTGTTTTTTAATCCAACTAGACAGTCTATGTTGCTTAATTGGAGAGTTCAGTCCGTTAACATTAAGAGATAGGACTGAGAGGTATTTGGGAGTTCCTGCCATGTTATCTACCTTCTTGGGGGCTGCGAAAACTGGGTTCTTCCTATGGTTCTTGGATTCTCAGTTTGGGTGCAGTTTCTTGGCCTTTATTGCGGTCTTGTTGGTTTTCTATGTGTAGGACATCTTTAAGAATCTTTTGTAGGGCTGGTTTGGTGGAGATGTATTGTTTCAATTTTTCTTTGCTATGGAAGGTTTTTATTTGGCCTTCAGTTATGAAGGAGAGTTTAGCTGGGTACAGTATTCTTGGTTGATAGTTGTTTGTTTTTAGGGCATGGCATACATCATTCCAGGCTCTTCTTGCTTTGATTGTCTCTGCTGAGAAATCTGAGGTGATTCTAATTGGTTTCCCTTTATAAGTGATTACCCTTTTCTCCCTGACAGCTTTAAGGATCTTTTCCTTGTTCTGAGTTGATCCTGTGTGGATTATAATGTGACGGTGGGATGTCCTATTCTGGTCTGGTCTATTTGGGGTTCTAAAGGCTTCTTGTATCTGGACAGGCCTATCTTTTTGCATGTTTGGGAAGTTCTCTGCTAGGATCCTGTTAAACAGATTTCCTAGACCATTAACTTCTGTTTCTAGGTGTTCCTCTACACCCATTATCCTTAGATTAGGCCTTCTGATGGTGTCTTCCAGGTGTTGGATAGATCTATCATATTTCTTGGACTTGTCTTGGATGGTTGTATGTTCTTTCTCTATAATATCTAGGCTGTCTTCAATCCCTGAGATTCGATCTTCTGCATGGTCTAACCTGCTGTCAAGACTCTCTACTTTGTTTTTTATCTCTTTTCCTTCTAGTTGGTCAGCTTTGATGGCTTCAAGTTCTTTGTTGAAGCTCTGTTTTAGGTCTTGTATGAATTTCTTTACTTCCTTAATTTGGTGTTCAGTGTTTGTCCTCAAATCACTTAGTTGATTGGTTATGGTTTCTTTGGGCTCCCATTCCTTCTGTTGGGTTCCATTCAGCATTCCCTTTGTGGTCTCCCTGACTTCCTTCAGCTCTGTGTTAATGGATTCCATGAATGCCTTTAGTGATCTTTGTGTGTTCTCTACCTGGTCTCTCAATTCCTGTATTACTCTTTGATTAGCTTCCTCCCGTTCGTGGGATTCCTGCAGATCTCTTTGAGTGTTCTCAGCCTGCTCACGCCATTCCTCCCTTTCTCTTTGAGTATTCTCAAGTTGTTCATGCAAATCCTGTATCAGTTTTTGAGTAGCTTCCTCACGCTTATGATATTCCTGTATAAACTTCTGGGATGCCTCCTCTCTCTCCCTATCACGCTCATACAGAGTCCTTTGTACGTTGTCAAACTTTTCATTTATCATGTTTGCCACCAGTGTTTGTAGAGCTGTTTGGGAACTCTCCTCTGGATTATTCATTATCTGTTCTAACCCCTGATTATCAGGATTGGGAATTGAGATACCCGAATTTGCCATTTTTCTTGTGTTTTTCCGGCTTACTCTGCCCATTTGAGATGAAGATAGCACCAGTTTTGTGCTAGAACACTATCTTAAGGCAACCATCAACCAAAGTTTGCATTTGTACAGTCAATAGTCTACAGATACAATCTAGTTCAACAGATACATCTATTCGACATCAAACAACTATATGTTAAAGAACTTCGAACCGCAGAGAAGAATTTGGAAAGCCAGAAATTATTAGGGTTAGGAAGAGATGTGGGTAAAAAATAGGAATAGATTGGTGTGGGGAGGCACAGGGAGAGTTAACTATGTCCTAATCACAATGCAGGAAATAGGTTGGGTAGGATGTAAGTAGAGAGAGAGGATGTGCAGGACAAGAGTTAAGTCACATAAAGATGAACAAAGAGGAAAAGATGGAAAGGATAGGAAAGTGAGAAGAAAAGATCAGAAGTTCAGTAGAGCTAGAAAAAAAAAACAAAAAGATAATTAAGAATGAAAGAAAAAGAGAAAGAAGACAAGAAAAGAAAAGAAAACACACATTCACGTATTCCTAAAATAAAAATTATAAGAGGAGAAAAAAAAAAAGTTAATGGAAAACAATTATTTTTTCAGAAGAGGCAAAAATTAAAGATTAATAAAAGTTTTAGAAAAGCAAAAAAAATTTTTATATATATATAAGGTGACAAAAAACGAAAAAAAACAAAACAAGAAAAAGAAAAAAAGAAAAGAAGAAGAAGAAGAAAAAAAAAGTTCTTTGATTTTTTTTTTTTGGGAGGGGTGGGAAGAGTCCTGTATCTCCCTTTTGTCTGTAACCAGAGTCTGGTTGGAGTCTCTGGTCAGCTTGAGGTCCTGTGGCTTGATTGGTTTCTTAAGTCAGTTTGTTGGAACAGGCAGGAAAATGCTCTGCTTTACCCGAGATTTTGAGATCCCCCTCCCAGGTTAGTTTACTGGGAGGGTGATCTGCTTTGAGAATCACAAAAGAGGGGGATGCAGTGATGAGGCTAGGTTCTGGGTAGAGTTGAGGCCTTTCAATGAACAGTAGTTTTTCCCTGGGGCTATTTTGTGAAAAAAAACTCACAGCACCCAGCCTGGAGCCATTCTCAGGGTTTCTGTTTTTCAATTGATTGTGGTGGCTGCTAGAGGGAGGGGCAGCCTCTGGCTCTGGCCACCCAGCGAGGAGAGCCACTCCAGTGGCTGGTGCCTGAGCTGGGCGACCCCTCCCTGGATGGAACTGAGTCTGTGAGGTCACCTCGCCGCCAAGTTCCTGTGACCTGCCAAATGACTAGCTCTATTCCAAGGCCTGAGCTGGAGCTAGCCGCTCCTCCGAGCTTTGTCGGTATCCAAGATGGAGATCACCGGTGCTGGGGGGGGAGGGGTGGCCTTCCCTCCTCTGCTCCCAGAGGAGTGAGGAAGTGGGGCTTCTACTCACGCGGAGTCTTGGATCTCGGGTCGTCTCTGGTCTGCAAAGTGCAGGATGAAGTTGTCCGCTCCTTGTCGGTTCTTGCTGGTGTTGAGTAGAATCCGCTCGTCCGCTGCGTCTGGCTCCTTCGTCCCGGACTGCGTCTCAGGTATGCCTCCGAGGCGGTGGTCGCCGCTGTGACCCTGCCGCCGCAGCGGCAGCTGCTCAGATGTGTCTGCTTGGCTTCCCCTCTCTTGACTAACTCTCTGTCCTGTGATGGCACACTTGGTGTGATTCTCTGGCTTGGGACTGTTCACTGGAACTCTGAAACTGTTTTCTATGCAAGAGCTTGTTCAGATTCCAACTTCTCCTCCGCCATCTTCCCGGAACTCTTTGAAATCATGTTTTAAACCAATATGCCACTCAGAAGATGAACGAATCAATAAAATCGATGAAATCGATATTACACACACACACACACACACACACACACACACACACACACATACACACACACGGTGCAATTTTATGCTTCTAATTCGTAAGGAAATGGAAAGACTTAAAAAAATCCTACTAAGTAAAATAAGCAAGACACAAAGAAACAGATTCCATGTAGGAAATGTCTAGGATGGTCCTAGCAGATGAGCAGAATGGCAGAAGAGCTATTTATATATGACCATATAAGTGGATGCTGAGCAAAATGAACTAGACATTGAAACAGAGGTTTTCCTTTGTGGTTGTTGTTTTTAATGTACTATGTGATTTCTTTTTTCTTTTGTGTTTTCACCTGTGATTTATCCCCTGATGCCTATTATTTCAGTATCTTGTGTATTGTATACATATTTATCTTACTTTGGCAAGGAAAGAGTAACAACAAAATGGTGACACAAAGGACAAAGGAAAACCAATGCAATAGCAATACTCACAAGACAACATGTTGGAAATTTACAACTTGTGAGGGGTATTGTGAATGAAAAGTGTGAGAAAAATGAGGGAGGGGGTAAAAAGTTCGACATGTTATGTATTCACTACATTACAATTACTGAAACGCCTTCTATATATTAAATTGACAATTAAATTAAATTTAAAAATAAGCTATATAAAATGTAATTTCACTGTATTGGTATAGTAAATATTATTCTATGTATATTACCTTTAAAAAATGAACAATATTTGGCTTCTAATTTGAATTAATTGCCCCTTTCTTTATCAGAGGGTCATCAACTGGAATGTTATCAACCTATACAAAATTTTCAGAATATACTTGCCATTATTTTGAAAAAAAACATTATGTTAGTATTGTTTCATACTAAATAGAAAATCGTTCAATTCTCTGGAAACTCCTAACTTTTAAAACTGAATTTTTGTTAAGAGGAGAGAATATATGTGTTCTTCAATATTCCTATGACTGCTAACTACTCATTTTCAAATTCTGAACATGCCATACCAGAGACATTTAAAACAGTCCCTATATGCATTTTATTTAATTCTGCAATAGATGCAGTTTCTAATGAGGAGTTACATAATTAAAGGTCAAAAGAAAAACTAGCCACATTCTGGTAGAAGATAAATCTATGAAGTGTCTATAATAATTAATTCCTCTAGAGTAAAAATTTGTTCATCAGAGTAAGCTATTATTTCTATGACAATCAATCCCAACATTTTATGCGTTGAAGTCATTATAGCCCAACATTTTCCAACTTTTAAGATGCACCTTAAAATTCCCTAAATTCACAGCATGACTAGCTTAACACTATTGTGAAAAAAATTCTACATTTCTACTAATGTAATGCCCTTTCTATTGTTCTAAGAACACTGCACTAAACTTTGCTGCATCATTTTCACCCAAGTGGTATTCTTGAGATCAGAAAATTTGCAAATATTCTTTATACTTATCTTTTTATCTATAATAGATATTCAGGAGGCTAAGATCTGAATATTATGGTTCAAAGCACACCCAGGCAGAAAATTTCTTAGATTCTTATCTCCAATAAACTGCTCAGGAAAAGCCAGATACAAGTAGCACCGAGGTTCAAGTGGTAGATCAGTAATCTTGACCCAAAACAGGCTCAGGGACAGTGCCCAGCCCCAGAGGTCAAGCCCTAGGACAAACAAAACAACAAAAACAAAATGAAAAAAAAACCCCCAAAACCTAGCATATTTCTCATTGTATACAGAGGTACGTAATTGAGGAAATTTCTACGAACTTTACAACTTTGTGTGGGGGGAGAGGAGAAGATTGGGTGGGGGGCGGGGGGAGGAAGGGAAGTGATGGGAAGGGAAAACAAAGGAGGAGGCTACAATGCTTGATAAGAAATGTACTCATGATCTTGCCCATGTAATTGTAACCCCTCTGTACAGTATTTTCACAATAAAAAAAGAAATTTCTTCCTGTGTTATGTATACGTAGAAGAAAACAGATGTCTCACAATAACTCTCTTCATACCATGTTACATCAAAATCTCAAAATATTGCTCTTTTTGTAAATTTATAAATTACTATCACCCATTTATTGACAACTCTTTCTAGATTATTCATATTATCACGTTATACATGAACTGTTGGAATTATCTCTTAACTAAGACCTAATTATAACTCTCTTGAAAGAATATTCTAGACAAATAGAATGCCAGAATCATTTGTGAATTTGTAAATTAAAACTTCTACTTAAAAAAATTGTAATATTCTGTAGAATATGAAATTACAAACAAAATATTTATTTTGAATCTAAATTCTCATTTAGCCAGGTCTACAATGTCGTACATTAGATATCTTTTCTATTTCTCCAGGCTTAAGCTTTTGTAATCCTTCATCATTTCTTTGGAATCCAACAGAATGATGCTTACTTTTTCAAATTTTTGGTTCGGAGTCATTAGCTATTTTGCATCTAGGAATATTCTGTAATGAAGAGAGCATGTACAACATGACTGAGGATGATATGTGAGTTGCATTTCAATAGGAAACTTGACTTCTCAAAAACATAATCACAGAATTACCCCAAACTTCCAACTGTGAATTCCTTTCTTGTCCTTTGGTTTGTTTTATTGAGCAAAATTATAGTACCTAGCCCAAGGAAGGTATCACTATGCAATCCACTCTCTAATCTCCAGTCCTAATCTGAGTGCTAGAATTTCAGGTTTGTATCACATTGCCCTGCCATAGGTTGTTGGTTTATTTAATCTAGAATACTAGTAATTCTGAACTTCTCTGATGATCTTATCCTCTAGACTGACTGCTCAAACTGTTGATATACAATTTTCAAAGATGTCCTAACATTTGACATAGGATATGAACATTTTCAGATGCACCTGCAGGTGTCTCTGATTCCTTCCTCCATGGATCTGATCCCTTTTTTAATGATTACTTGACTCTCTTACTATCTCTGGTCCCTACCTATGTAATATTCTCAAGCTTTTGGGGGGAAAGTTCACTTGAGGACTTTCTAATATTAAAAATTATCACTTGATTCTAGTCTTACTCAGGACATATTTTCTATTATTTTCTAACTTTTCTACATATTCTGAGAGTTGTTTCATATGTGTGTTTGTTCATATAAGGGCTTCTGTGTGTATGTGAATGTTTGTATGTATGTATGCAAAAACCTCAACCTCTTATTCAGCAATCTTGCTCATAACTAGTATTACATCACTTGAGCCATTCTTCCAATGCAACTTTTGGCTGGTTAATTATAGGTATTGTTGCAAAGACTATTCTGCCCAGGCTGGATGCAAACTGAATTTCCCAGGTTCTTTTACATTCTTAGTTTTTATTTTTTCCATGAGTATCAAGTTTTAAACTAGGAATACTTTGTTCATGTACAGTCTAAGCTGTAGCCCAGATTTTTAACTCAAGAATTCATATAAAGATAGATGAACATACACATTACATATCCCGAGTTTACACTCCTAGAAATGTGATCTTGAGCTGGGTACACGTGGCTCATGCCTATAATCCTCTCAGGAGGCTGAGATCTGAGGATTACAGTTCAAATGCAGCACAAGTAGGAAAGTTTTCTGAGGCACTTATCTCTAATTAACCACCAGAAAAAGGAATTGACACTGTGGCTCCAGTGGTAGAGCTCTAGCCATGAGTTGAAGAGTGGAGGGACATCACCCAGGCCCAGAATTCAAGATCCATAACCATCAAAGAAATAAAGAAAAAGAAATGTGATCTTAGCCACCAGTTTATTGCTAGTATAGTTCCTGCTCTGTCAACATAGTCTGTTTTTTCAATTAAGTCCATGCTCTTATATCTGACTTCTTTGGAACCAGAATAATTTTTCCCTTCTACTTTTTACAAATTTGCATGATTAGCTACCATGATTTAGATTAAGTAGAAAACAAGAGAGGCCTCATCATTCATGTTCCACTTAGTAGTAGTGCTCTCTATATCCCATAGATCTACATACTGGAATGGCTTTATTGTTTCAAAGTTTTCTTATTTGCAGAGTCTTCTGTAGTGTATTGAACCATTATACTTAAGCAAAACTTCTTTTTCTTCTATTATTCCTATTGTTTCTCCTAATGTTAACTTATGTGCACTTGGGAAATAATGCACAACACACACACTCACAAAAATATGTTTCTGAGAACCTTCCCACGTAAAATTTGTCTTAATTAAAGTGCACATAGGAAATTTGAACTTAAACTACTCCACGATGTTTTTTCATGTTTTTTATTATAAAATGGTGTAAACAGGGGTTAGAGTTACATAAGTAAATAAATGAGTACTATATCTATCAAGCTCTGTTACCTCCTCTTTTGTTTTTCACCTTCCATTCCTTTCCTCCCCACCGTCCCAACTCCCTTCTCCCCTGCTCAAGTTGTAAAGTTCATTTTCTACATAGTGCCTTGTACAACTCATTGTTACAATGGGTCATACTGTATTCTTTTTTCAGCTTTTTGTTATTTCCCCTCCCCTCCCCACATTAGAAAAATGTATACGCAAGATGCAGGTCGCCGACATCAAATATAGTGAAAACAGGGTTATACCATGGAGCAAGAAAAAAATCACATAGTAGATGTTAGATACATTAAAAACAATAGCAAGAACGAAAAAGCAAGTTGTGTCCATATCTTGGGGTACATTTCACTTAACATCATCTTATACGGCCATGTGTACATGGATAATGTTTTATAAAACGTTTAAATTACATATTTTCTCATTACGAAGTTATCTCTGAAATACGTTACCTCATGTCCAAAGATGTGCTTGTGCTATTTAAATGAAGCCAGAAAAATATTCGTTTTACCTCGGGCATCATCACAGATTGTTACAGGAAGTATGTGGAAGGAACTGTTACTGCAAGTGGAAACTGATCCCAAGAGAGGAATTGAACATAGAGAAATGACAAACTTCAAGTTAATTTGTGCTGTCCTTTTTTACTATACAAGAAAATAATCCAAGGCCTGAAGGAAACTCTGTCCCTGATCTTTTGTAGTGTGTCCTTTACTCATATAAAACTTGTTTGTAAACTTCCAGTTGAGAGTATAACAAAAGGAAACTCTGTCCCTGATCTTTTGTAGTGTGTCCTTTACTCATATAAAACTTGTTTGTAAACTTCCAGTTGAGAGTATAACAAAAGGAAACAATATGCCATTTATAGGCAAGCATAGAATAAAAGAAATTAACTTTATTTAAAAAGTGTCCTATTGCAAAGAAAGAAAGACATGCAGGTTTTAAAGTGTCCTATAAACGGATATTTCTCTCCTGAGATGGTTCTCCTATTGCAGGAGTCAGTTATCCATTTCTTTAGTCTGGTCCTGAGTTCTCCATAGCAATAAGGATTCCAAAAATCAGGATCCAGAGAGCATGATCATCAAAAGGAGCCTCTTCTCAAACCAGTGCTTTAAGGATGGTCCCAAAGATATATGTGGGATTTTTCATTTTCTTGTTTGTTTGTTTAGTTTGTGCTGGTTCTGGGGCTTGAATACAGAGGGTGGACACTGTCCCTGTACAGTTGTCTTTCCTGCACACCTGTACCCTAACTTAGTACTCTACTGTTTGAGCCAAAACTCCACTTCTGGATTTTTAGTGTTTAATTACAGATAAGAGTTTGACAGACTCTCCTGCCTGGGTTGACTTTGAACTGAGACAGTAAGAAAGCCAAGTGACATCAACTGTATGGACTTCTCTTTTGAAACAAGAAATATAATAAAGCTAATATTTGACAATTTTTAAAAGAAGAGAATATGTCCAGCAAAGAAGCCATAACTTAAATAACTCAGCAAAAGTAGGTGCACTGAATCAGTTTGTAATTATTTTTTTCTGTTTGGGAAGATTAATATTGACTTCGTTGTTCCTTTTGGGGATACTCAAAGTCCTATTTGCAGTTTTTTTGTTGATCATGGGGCTTTAACTCTGATCCTGGGCTCTGTCCCTCAGCTCTTCAGCTCAAATTGAGCACTCTGCCACTCTGCCACTTTAGGTACAGCACCACTTCGGGATTTCTGGTGGTTAATTAAAGATAAGGGTCTCATGGACTTTCCTGACCAGGCTGGCTTTGAACCACAATCCTCTAGTCTCATCTTCCTGAGTAGCTAGGACTATAGGTTTGAGCCACCAGCTTCCGGCTTATAGTTGCATTGATGTGCACTTAATGACACTATGTAGACAAAGAATCGATTTTTCAATCAATGATGACATTGCAGCTTTTCAGAAAAATTGAGGTAGCAATAAATATATCCTCCTTTTCCATGTTGTTACATTAATGACTCATGTGTTTTGGGACTCTTACATTAGCATCCTCTGCTGTCTGTGTATGTGGACTTAGTATCAGAAATTGTTCATAGAGAAATAAAAAAGACTAAGATTTTTAGAAAGCAAAGGAAGTAAGATATGAAAGAATAACATAGAAGGATATACAATTTATCACACAGAGATTAAGAACTAGCCTAAGTGACTAGAATGCTAAAGGCAATGAGGAATAAGCATAGTTGATAACTAGTTATTCAATAACCAAAAATGGTTCCCTAGAACAGTTTGTGGTATAAGTTAGTTAATATTATCATTTATTCTTTCCATGGGGAGTTATTCTTTCTCTTTTGTCAAAGCTATTAATTATCCTATGCCTTTTTGATGCCGTTACTTACCAAAAAGTTTTCCAAATCTCACATAGACTACCCTTCTAATTGTGATTAGAAGTGACCACTCAAAACCCTGGAATCTTTGAATTTCTAGGATTAATCTTCACCTGATATCTAATCACATTCTTGGCATTAATTGCCATGACCTATTAACAGAACATTTTTTTTTGTTTGTTTGGTTTTGTTTTTTGGGGGTCCAGTCGTGGAGCCTCAAATCTGGGCCTGGGCGTTGTCTCTCAGTTCTTCAGCTCATGGCTATTGCGCTACTACTTTTGCCACAGCGACACTTCCGACTGTTTTCTTTTTGCTTATGTGGTGCTGAGGAATTGAACCCAGGGCCTCATGCGTGCAAGGCAAGCGCTCTACTGCTGAGGCACCTTCCCTGCCCTTTTTTAAAATATACTATTCTAATATAGATAAAAGAAATGAATTACAGACTATTGCTAGGTATCAGTGGAATGAGCAATTTTATATTCCAAATATGGGTTATTTATTTTTCATTTACTAGCTAAATGACTTTTTTGACAGTCTTGGGGCTTGAACTGAGGTACAAGGAACTAAACCTAGGGTTTGATTCATGCTAAGCAATAACTGTTCCATTTAGCCACATTCCCAAAGCCCTAAATAACTTTCTTACTTTTTTATATTAATACGTTTTCTTATTGTGAAAATACCGTACAGAGAGGTTACAATTACATGAGCAAGGTAAAGAGTACATTTCTTAGCAAGCATTGGTGCCTCCTCCTTCCCCTTACCATCCCTGCCCACTGATTCTCCATCCTTTCGCCGCCAAAGTTGTAAAGTTCGTTTTTCAACATAATGTTTTATACATCTCATTGTCACAATGGGACTTGGTTAAGATGACATTACTTTTTCATTCCATTACTATGCATTATAATTTAGGCCAGGTGGTAGAAAAGGAAGTGGAAAACAATACTAAGTCCAGTAAAGCTGACATTCCTATCACATCACTAAGGAAGTACAGTGTTAAGGCCTGCTGGACTCATAAGGCAGTTGCATGTGACATTATTATGTAAACCATTATTGACCATCATCTCCGACATCCCTAATATTCTGCTTCCACTTTCAAGGTCATGAGCCAAATATCTAAGTCTTTTTATTGATAGGGTGTGTTTCCTAGGAAGGAAGAAGGAGGATGTGGAAGGTGATGGTGGAAAAATATGTATATTGGCTCCCTGTCCACATTTTTTTGCATTTTTAAAAAGTGCTACTGATGAACTCCCACTTACATCTAATTGACTATACTGTCTGCACAAGATGCAGATAAATGATGACATTTATTCTGGTGGATAATCACATATATTAACAAAATCCATTTCTGGAAAAAAAAAGATACTAGGTAAGAAAGTATAAAGTATTGTCTATAAAATGGTTTCTTTTCTTGGAGAACAAAAGGTAGAATTGAAATACTTACTCCAACTTTCTTTGAGATTTTATGATGTCTCAGGGTCAAATGTTCTCTAATTCCTGTAACATCCAAGCATAAAAGACATGATTTGAAGATCTCAGTCATTTTAGAAACAAAGGAACATAATAGCTTCCTTCCTGCAGAGACTTGTGATAGCAAGTTTGATTGATTGTACTGTAGCTCTCTTTTTTTCCCTCTTTATAACAAGTGTTGCATATCTGGGCATTTTACTGTATATCCTGCATCAGCTTCCTGTAGGTGAAATTTACCTCTACTCTGCAATGTCAAGATGGGTCATGTTACTTACTTCAGTTTACAAAAATGAAACAGAAGCGGTAAAAGACTATTTCTAGGGGAAGATTTCTGTCTCTTTGTGTTTAATAGCTGACTTGTTTTCCCTTAGCTATAAAAATAGAATATTTTCAGAAGGAGTCTTCTTTCAACTTATATACTGGAAGAATATAGCATGTGAAATTGAGGCAAAACTCAAATACAGCCTCATACATATAACGCAGGCAGAATTAAGCTAATATTAGAATATGATAGTAAGATGTTAGTTTCCTACCATTCTTGTATACCTTTATGATAGTTGACTATAGCATGTCAGAATCTAACAAATCCTAAACAAGAACTAAGCAAATATATAACATTTCCTGTTCGAAATTATTACAATTTTTATAAATAAGGATTCTCCATGTGATCACTTATGAGGTTATTTCTTTTCTATAGATGGGGCTAATCACTCTAAACCATTGTATATAATATCCATAATCATTATCCAGACCTTGTGATTGAGATGAGGAAGAACAAAATATCTAGATTTCTATTTCTCTTTTCCTCTTCCCCTTTTTCTAGTGTGAAGTCTCATCCTTTCTCCAAATTCTTCTATTAATAAAGAAAGAATGACACGTTGTGAATATCAAGCAAAAGGCTTCAAATCAAAAATTTCATTCTTTTAGAATTAGATGAATAAATAAGAGTGCCTCAAGGAAGAAAAAAAGCATGATGTTTTCTCTTTCTGGCTTCCACCATAGAGTCTGAACATGACTCTAAATATCTAATAAAACATTTGCCTGGGCTAACTTTTTAAAAAATATAGTTTGTTAAAGAAAAATTTTAAAACTAAAAAAAATAAATTTTAAATAAATAGTAATTTGTGGTTTGCTTTTGAGAGGCATGAAATAAAACTGCATTAACACTGTGTGAGTTGAGAGGCTAAATTCTATCAGAATCTAAACATAATGAAAAACAGATGATTTTAAGTTAAATAGCTTGTAGGTACATTTTTAATGTGACATACCCACAGAGACATCTATTTTCTTTTCCTCTGCACACTGATTCAACTTCAATAAGCAGTTCATGTAATTCAAATAGCTCTGTTTCAGAAATAGATTAGACACAAAATGTTACAAAAAGAGAACCAGAATTGGGTGGTGCATTCTTTAAAAATAGCAGTCAAATAAATATTAACCATAATTCCAAAATAATAACAATCAACTCCTATTGAAAAGAGAAGATTGTAGCAGAATGTATAAAAAGTGATAGTGCCAGAACTCTTTCAGGAGCTGACCTCTTGCATTTAAGATTTCTAGTACAGGACACTGTTTTAATCAGGATTAATAGCTTTCAGGAACTAACTTTTTTTCTAGTTATATTTCATTGAAGAAATATGTTGTTCAAAATTAATGAACGGATAACAAGTTATAATAGAAAAAAGTGCTAGACATTCATTGTGGTTGGCAGTAAAATACCTTCCAATAATGTCTCTCATCCCACAAATGTCTAATCCCTCAAATGTAGATATGCACTATATATATATATACGTTTGTAAAATATTCATCTCTCATTACCCAAGGAACACGAATTTGAATAATTACCAAACGGGGGAAGTATAACTCAAATGGGTACTTAAAATCCCAGCTGTAGTTCAAAGGAGAAATGATCAGGTAAGAACCATCAGAAAGATGTAAAGATGCTACATTAGAAGATAAAGGAAAAGACAACAACCCAGATCCTGAATTTCTGAAAAGCGGAACAGGTTGTAAATGCCTTTCCACTAGAATCATCTAAAAAATCTTTTAGCCCTGTAGGTGGCTTGATTTTAATGTGGTGAGACTTCTTTTAGATTTCTGTCCTTTAGAACTGTAAAATGATGAATACAGATTATTCAAGCCAATTAACTTGTAGAAATTTGTTACAGCAGATTTGGTTTAGTACACTAACTCAGCTACAGCCTTTTCCTGATGCAACTATAGAGACATCACATATCCTAGTTTCTGAGAATAAGAAAAATTTGCCACTGGCTTTGTACACATGTATGAAGGATATACTACTAAGGGCCTTGCATTAATGAAGTCTTCAAATTCTAAATAACATTTAAATAAGAAACTACCTATCTTTATTTTCACGTTTGGGGATCAAAGTACTAAAGTTATGTATAAGGCTAGGGTAAGAATATGGAAATGAAATCTGTCTCCTAATATTATAAAGATAATTCATGTCATTTTGAGTTACAGTTTCTAAAGTATTATAAAATAAAGTAAAACAGAAACAGAAACTCAATTTTCCATCCTTCCTAACTTTCCAACAGAAATTAGAGAATCCAGTAAAGATACAGCAATCCCAGGATGGTATAGGATGATATAGGATCACTAGACAGTGACAAAGAAGATAACAAAAATGGGTCCCCTGGAACCATGGGTAACAAAATCTACACCTACAGGTTGTGATATAGCTACAAAATAGTTTCCACTATGCTGTCTTTGATATTTTATGTTTGTTTTCACAACAACTTTCCTCTCTTAGAAAATGACTCTTTATTAATACTCAAGGGTTTGCAGCTTATAACCCAGCAAAAAATAATGCTTCTAAATGTAAACAAGCATGATTCTAAGAGTAACCAAGGCTACTTGTGTTGCTATAGCTGATAAATAAGAATGTTGTTGGGGAATAGTCAAACAATCTTGAACTTTTTCGTATCTTTCCTCTTCTCCAACACGAATCATCCTAGTCAAGATATGTAAAACATTAATAGAGGATTTTTATATTTTTTCTTGTTCACACTAAAACAAATACACTTTTCCTCTTTCCAAGCCTGACTTTGAAAGAGTTAGACCATCACAATTATTTTTTTTTTTTGGGTCCGGTCATGGGGCCTGAACTCTGGGCCTGGGCGTTGTCCCTCAGCTCTTCAACTCAAGGCTAGCGCTCTACAACTTGAGCCACAGCGCCACTTCCGGCTTTTTCTATTTGCTTATGTGGTGCTGAGGAATAGAACCCAGGGCCTCAGGCATGCAAGGCAAGCGCTCTACCACTGAGCCACCTTCTCAGCCCAATCACAATTATTTTACATACAAAAGTTTATTGCTTTGGCTTAGGTGTTTTCCTGTCTTTGGGTGTTGCTTTTTATTATTTTGGTAATTACATAGAAAAAACAAGACAAAGCCATTATGCTTATGTTTAATTATTCAAAGTGAAGCTGTCTTCAAACACAGTTTTCTGTTCCTTTCTTCACTGCTAATTAAAGTTTAATTATTGCTCTTTAATGATTTAAAAAACCTGATATTTTAAGGTATATTCTCATGGAAACTGATTAAAACAGGAGTGTCTGCGATTACTTTTTAAATTTTTTTCAAGTATGTTCCTTGGCTATTTTTAATGATAATGCTCTAGTTACTATTCAGTCTCACATTTTTGCTTCTACTTGTTAGTAAAAACTGAATTTTTTTTGGTCGGTCATGGGGCTTGAACAATGGGCTAGGGCGCTATCCCTCAGCTCTTCAGCTCAAGGAGAGTGCTCCACTGCTTCAGCCACAGCGCCACTTCCGATTTTCTAGTGGTTTATTGGAGATAAGCGTCTCACAGACTTTCTTTGCCAGGGCTGGCTTTGAACCGTGATCCTCAGATCTAAGCCTACTGAGTAGCTAGGATTACAGGCATGAGCCACCAGCGCCTGGCTTGAAAACTGAATTTTATACTAAAAACTTTCCTACTCATAACAATAATCATAATCAGAGCAAAATACTGACCCTAATCTTAATCCAAATTATATATCAATACTAACATTAACACAAGCAAACTAGTTTTCACTCATCCTAATTGATTCAAATAAGCCTTGCAAACATAAGTTTCAATTTTTTTCCCAATATCTTAGGGATTTTCTAACCATTATGTAATCTTAACTGGAACATTGAGAATAACCATAAGCCTAAGTGTAAGTAGATTCTAATATTAATAGCAATTCTCTAGTTCACATTGGTTCTAATTCTTACCTGGCTTAATCTGAAATTTACCTTCAATTTTACCCTCATTTTTTTTCTCCTACACTCTCACCCTAAACATGGCTAGAATCCTAACCATAACCTTGACACTAATGGTATCCCAAATCTAAAATTTATGAAAAATGCTTGTTTTGTGTCATCCTAACTGAAATTCCACTTGTAATTCTTGAAATAAATTGCAGGTTTTCCTAAACCCTATAGATTTTCTCACTCTTAACTTTGAACCTATCTTGTTCCATATGAGGAGTCATTATACCCATTTATCTCAAATCCTGATATTATGAAATACATTGTACTTCCATTATCCCAGCTTTTCCTGAATTCCTAGAACCTAAAATAAGTTCAAATTTACTTCACATTTAACCCATTCCTTTTTTTTTCTTTTTGTTGGGCATGCGGTTTGGTCTCTGGGCCTGGACACGATCCCTGAGCACTAGGCATGGGCAAGATCCCTGAGTTCTTTAGCTCAAGGTGTGCACTTTACCACTTGAGCCACAGCACCACTTTCAGGTTTTCTGGTGGTTAATTGCACATAAGAGTCTCACAGACTTTCCTGCCAGGGCTGGCTTTGAACTGCAGTCCTCAGAAATCAGATTCCTGAGCAGCTGTGATAATAAGTGCAAGCCACCAGTTTAACCAAATTCTTTACTCTTTCCTCAACCCCCTTTAATCAGAAACCTAATCCTAATCACAATCTGAATTAACAACAAATGGTTAATGTAAGGAAAATTGTCTGGATTCTATTCAATCACACATTTTATTGCTTCTGCTTCTTAGTGGAAAACTAAATTTTACCCTAATGCTATCCTTCGCTAACCCTAACAAGAACTAAAACAGCAATTCACAATTTAAACCAAATCATATCTGAATGTTAAAAGTAACACAGACGTTGGTTTTCATTCATTCTACCTTTGATATCATTCATTCTTCTTAAAATATATTGCAGTTTTACACAATACCTTACATCTTTTTCTCATCCTAACCCCAGCTCTACCTGAAACAGCTTGCTGAATCCTAAACCTACAGGTAACTGAATCAAAATGTTAATAGCAAGCCTCTATTTCACATTTATCCCAAATCTTGCTAGGCATGTAGGTCAAAATTTTACTTGCATTTTTACTTGCGTTTTGAACCTAAAGTTTTTAAGTGTTTTTCTATTTCCTGTCAGGTTTTAGTTAACATTTTTTTTTAAATTTTAGTTATTGTAAAAGAGGCTGACAGAGGGATTATGGTTATATGTGTAAAGTAATGAGTACACTTCTTGTTGAACATTGTTACTCTCTTCTTTGTTGTTCTTGCACTATACCGCCCCTCTCCCACCTCTCTCACTCCTCTGTCCCCATGGTGTAAAGTTCATTTTCAATATAGTGTGTTGTGAGTATCATTGTTGCAATGGGCCATCTTGTGTTGAACCTAAATTTTCTTTTTCTCTAACCCTAATTCTAATTCTGTCTGGGATCCTAACCCTAACCTTAATAAAAATAATGGCCCAATTCAGAAGATAATAAAAAATATTCAAGTTTTTATTCATCCTGTTAATCCACTGTACATATTGAATTAAATTGCAGTTCACCTTAAATCTTCCAATTTAGATTATATATGCATATTTAAAAATGTAATTTTATGTAAAAAACAGCAAACATTGGAGGAAGGAGTAATGAAAAGGAAATAGAGGGAGTATGATCAAATGCTTTAAATATATTTTGGCAAGAGCACAAGGAAACTGCCGCTTCTGACAATTAATAACCATTAACAAAATAACTAAAAATTAATAAGTAAATAACACACTGCCATCTAGTCTTCTTTAAGAGAGCCATCATATGTCTTGTGAATAAAATACTTGTGTTAGATAAACTTTGTTCATGCATAATTCATATTGCTATTGGCCAATTATTTAACTTAATCAATAAAAATATATCAAATAAAATTCCATGATAAAAATATAAATCAGTTAGTAATTGAGAAAAAGTAGTCATGACTTTTAATAAACTAAATTTCTATATCCCTACAAAGCAATGATTTAGGTTTACTAATCTAGTATTTCTAGTAAGTTTAGAGAACATGATTGGCAAAAAAACAGCTAAATGTACATCTTGTTTCTTGAATGGGTGATGTTTTAAACATTGTCTTTTATTCAAATGAATACTTGTGTTTACTTTTCAAAATAAATGCAATTTTATCTCCTTTTTTCTCCCTGCAATTAAATGTATTACTATATTCAGGTATTTAAAAGCTAAATTTTCTATGTTTGTTATGTAACCCTACATATTCAGAATGACATGGTTTTTCTATTTGTAAATGTCTAACCTCTGGGATTTTTGCATCAGTAACATAACTTATCTAATGAGGTTGTTGTGAAGGCTCCAGTAAACAGTGTGGTAAAAAACATTTCCTGAATTCTAAATTTTAAATCTAATCTTTCTTAGGTTTTGATTATATCATTCATTGTCTCTTCAAAGCAATTAACCTAAAATAAATACTACTTTTTAAACATTTCACTCACATTGTAAATAATATTAACATAGTGCACACAGAGTCTAATTATTTCAATCTTACCATATTTGATGATCTTAGTGTGATGAATGTAGAGAGTAGAAGGTCCTTATACTCAATAATATTTTTGTTTAAATTAAATCAAATCATTTACCTGGATTTCTAATTTGGAGGTTAATGACATGGAAACAGGAAAATAATAAGAAAAATAATTACTTTGGGAGCATTTTCTTCTTAAAATTATGCAGCAAAAATATCTTAAAATATCTTAAATATATATTATATATATTAAATATATTAAAATATATTTTAATAAAATGTTTCAATCCTTAGGTAAAGTGCATTATACTTTAATATAAAGTTTATCTCAAAACAGAAATTCTGCAACTAATCTAATCTATGTTTTCATGAACAAAATGCTGTGACTTCTAGTCTTGTTATGTGATTTTAATTATATTTTTAGTTGTGACGTGATTCCTATTTTCACTTAATACTAACTTCTGTAAGCATACAAATCATGCCTGTACACACTAACTTATGTAAGATAATATTCAAAAATTATCTTTTTTCCTGTCTCCAAAAGGGAAGGGTGAGGTGCTGAACTATATTAAATAAAAGCATTCTAAAAGAGATTCTTTATGAAATGGAAATTTGTAACGTGAGGATGGGATCATGAGCTCGTTCTACTTGGCTAACAGGAATTCTCATTTCTACAGTACTTTCTAACCTTTTAGTCACACAGGGTAATCCACAAAATTTGAAGTGCATATGAAGGAAATACATTTCTAAAAGATGTGACAACCCTGCTCAAAAGTTCGGTCTCATCATTAGTTCTTTGTATTTGCTTGCTTATCTAATTCTCTATCATATATTTCATATTATTAAGCATATTAGTAATTCAGCTGTAAATACATAGCAGGAGACTCCTGAAATCACAGTTATTGATCTCCAATTCCTCCCTTTGGCCTTCAATATACCAATTAATCCTCAAAGCAGTCATTTAAGATGTTAGTTTATTTTTCTCTTTTTAAATACAGATTAAGCAAGTGTTTTTTCTCAGTAAAAAGTGATGAGTGGTATCAGAGCTCTGATATGAGCACCTTCTCCTTAACAAGTATTGCTCTATGGGCTGTAAATATGGAAGCCACACTAAAATTTTCTCTCTCTACACATACAGACACAAACACAGACACACACAGACACACACAGACACAGAAACAGACACACACACACACACACACACACACACACACACACACAGCTACCACCCAGACACATCAGAGGTCAGTTCAGTTCCTTTGTAATGATAGTTGATTGATGTTTGCTCCATTGGTTTTTCTTTTCTTGAAGATCTTACCTGGACCTACACGTTTCTCTGAAATCAAGTCCCTTGCTCTTAGTATACTTTGCCTATATATTCATTGTATGTTCCTGGCTGTTTCAGGCCAATTAACAGTGTTCGGAATACAGTATCCTCAAACTTGACATTCAAGGCAAACTCCATGAATTCATACTACTATTCCAAAGTACTAAAATTTATTGGATCTAGAAACCAAAATATACCCACCTTTTTATATTATTAAGAATTGACATCATGAAAGTAGAAGAACATTGATCAGGAACTGAGGTAAGGGAACAGGAGTTTGCGGGAAAATGTAGAACACTGGATGTGTGTTAGAGATACAAAATCATCTTCTGTAGACTCATTTATTGTAAACTTGTCTCTTCTCATCACAACTTCTCTTATGAATTTCTGTAGTATCTTCGAATAAATCACATGATTTGCAAATATTTATCATCTTAAGAAAAGACAGTCTGTTTCTACATTTGTCTTTCTATGTGACAAACCCTTATTTTTTGTTTCTCTACTGAATAAATGTATTCCTGGAAACAGGATATTGACAGCAAATCTGGTGGTCATTTTCACTTTTTAAATTTGAAATATAACTAAACTTTGTTGTGACTAGTCATTTTTTAAAAATCAGTAATATTCATGAGCACAAATATTTTGGTGCCTTTAAGTAAATTGAGACTTGATGTAATACGGTAGTTCTTGTTTCTAATTGACTCAACCATTAGATGATTCATATATAAACATGTGCATTGCACTGTTTAATTTTATATATAAAATAGTCCCCAAAGGTTTACTTTAAAGTGTAAAGGAGGGCTTGTCTTCATGTTCCATACATTATATTTATTTCAGTAAAAGTCCTAGAAATACATGATGTTTACTGGAGCAATATAAAAGATGAGAACATATTTCTAAAGAAAATGGATTTATTGATTAAAACAGAAACGAATAAAATTGTCAGGTTTTTTGCTTGAGACTGCATAAATTTCATATGAATGTAGCTTAAGATGGGACTCAGAGGAAAATTCATATTAATATTACTTTTCTGCTTGATTCACACTTATACTAGTTATTGCAATAAGGGAAATGGTATTTTCACAATAAAAAATCTATAAGTAAAAAAATATTACTGAGATTTATATCACATCATAAGCAGTATAGTTATTTTAAGGAATTGGTCATTCAAAGCCCTAGAAACCTAATGGATGAAGAATGGAATTGAAAATAACAGAGAAAAACAATTCAACATGCAGATATTATGATTTTATAATTTTTAATATGAAAGAAATTAATCTTTTGCCTTTCTGAAGAAGTTTAGCCAGTTATATCAATGTAAGGCATCAGTTGTAATGAGTCTAAAGTCTTTTCCTCCAAGATATCCAAGAGTACTATATTCATCCTCTGAAGAGTAAAGAAGGAATTATTTTAATTAGCTTTGCTTAATATTAATTTACATGTAGTAAATAGGTTAAAATATCTGCTATCTTTCTTTCAGTGTAATAACATACATTTAATATTATTACTGTCTCTTCATACAAGCCTGAAATCACTATATCAAATTAACATAAACAAAAAACAAAAATAACCTGATACCACCATCACAAATCCTAAATTATGTGAAAAAAATCAATAATAAATAAAATAAATCTCAGGAAGAGGAAAACCAATGGCACAATAGCAACAGAAAATTACCCTAGCTATTTCTAATGAAACAGATCTTTAGAGTCCTAGAGGGTACTCCACTTCTAGAGGGCCACACCAAATCAGCTATAATTACATATAGATATACAATTCAAAAGAAGATTTTATATGACTTCCAAGCAAACAGAAATCTTTGAAAAGGTTCCCAGCCAGGCAGGTGCCTGCTGTGAAGGTGGTGGCCAACATATTGAAAAGTACAGCTGCAGTGCGGAAATAAAAGGTCCACATGGGAAAAAAGCAGGAACAGAAGTGTACAATGGAGACAGCCAAATCCATATGCAGAGACAATTCAAGATACCACTGTGGAGCCCGAATTGTCACTGGAGCCACAAGTATTAACATCACAACATCTTCCCATAATTGATTTCTACTCCTACACTTAATGGTCTAGACAAAAACCTAATTCCAGAAAAACAAATTACAACAGAAGATCAAAACAACACCTGGCAATTCAACCAAGAACATAAAGAGTCACCTCTTAAGATCATAGATGCCCCAAAAGAAATCCCCCAAGTGAACATAACAAATCAGAAAAATACAAGAAAATTGATGTCAAAGTAGTATAATTCACTCAGTAAATAACCACGCATTAGAACAGACCATTAAGGACATAGAAGATAGTTTTCAAAATTCATTACAAATACTGCTGAAAAATGTGGTTAATGAAAAGATACAAAACCAACTATAGATAAGGTAAGACCAATTATAGATTAGCAAAATAACTCATGGAGACTACAAACAGAGAAATAAATTCTGAAAAGGCAAGGGAGTCCAAGGAAAAAATGGATGCCTAGTTAAAAGATATGAGAGAAGACATAGCTAAAAAAACAAACCTTCCAACCACCCCGCCACCCAAAGAAAGGATGTAAGGAAAGTCCATACCAAAGCTTTAATAAACAGATAGAAGCCAGAAAAAATGACCAATTAGAAGACAGGGAAATCAAAAACAAAATAGAATGTCTCCACAGCAAATAGATGACATAGAAGATAATCTCAGGGGTCAAAGACCAAATAGGTCTAATAGGGAAGAAGAAGTAAGCATTTAGAACAACTCCAAAGAATAAGAAATGATCTTGCCAGAACTTCAAGACTGAGAAGATCAAATTTGGGTTAGATTGGTATCAAGGAGAACAGCAGGACACTAAATGGATGGGAAACATGAAACATTTTAAAGAATTCTAGCTAAGAACATTCCAAATATCGAAAGAGACAGGTTCATTCAGAGAAGAGAAGCCTTTAGAACACCAAGCAGAGAATTCTAGAAAAGAACAACCCACCACCACATCATAATCCATTAGAGGATCATTAGAAATCAAGAAAAGGATTCTTAAAGCTGCCATAGAGAAGAATGATTATTTATAAAGGATATACTGTCAGAATAACTACAGATTTTTTAGCTGAAATGGTAAAAACAAAAAGAAGAGGCCAGCATGATATATAACACACATTAAGGGCAAATTATTATGGACCATGAATATGGTCCCAAGCCAAATATTCCTTTACAGTTAAAGGATATATAAAAATATTTCATGACAAAGAAAACTTGAAACAATGTATCTCCACCAAATCAGCAGGAGGGAAGTTAATCAAAGATATCCTACACAGAAAAGATCAAGAAGAACAAGAACTGGTTATATGACATGCTCCCTACCAGAGAACAATGTAAATATATTGAGTAGATGATTCACAGCTCCTAAGAGCTCCTAAGAGGACCCTCCCAAATAGATAAAATTAGAGAAAAAAATGAGACCACAACATAAATTAGCAAAATTGAGACGGTTATATGAGAGTACTTGAAAACCATATGCCAATCACCTGGATAATCCTGGAAAAAATTATGCTTTCCTATACTCTACCTGAACCAAGAAGTGATACATAAGAAGTAATGAAAATGAAATTTCAATAAACAATTTCCCATAACAGAAAAATGTAGGACTCAATGGATTTACCATGAAATTAAGGCCTGCAAAGAACTTACAATACTCAGATCTCTCTCTTCAATGGAATAGAAAGGGAAATGGAATTATCAAACACATTCTATGAAGCTGGAATTAGACTCTTCCCCAAATCAGATAGAGACTCATCAAAGAAAGGGAACTATGAACCCAAGTCTTTCATAAACATTGATAGAGAACTTTTCAATAAAATTCTCACCAACCAATTTCAGCAACTAACACAAAAAAAAGTATGCTATGATCAAACAGTGTTCATCCTAGGATACAATTGGATTCAATATACTTGTCAATAAACATAACAGAGATCATCAGCAGAAGCAGGGAAAAGAACCACATGATCGTCTATGTGGATGTAGAAATAGCTTTTAAAAAGATCCAATACCCCTTTTTGGTTAAAAGATTTGAGAATCTAGGAACACATGGAACTTTCCTCAGTATAATAGTGTATGTATATGACTAAGAGAGAATAAGCACATACCTAACAGTGGAGGCATGAAGACACTAAAATCAGGAATGAGAAAAAGATGTCCACTCTCTTTACTACTCTTCAATATAGTAGTGGACTTTCTAGCAAGGGCAATAGGCAAGAGAAAAACAAAAAGGGGATCCAAATAGGGAAGAAGAAAACCTATCCCTTTTCACAGATGAAATAATCCTGTATTTAAAGGACCCTGTAGCTTTCTCAATCAAGTTAGTAAAGGTGAGGCTAACCTTCAGCAATGAAGCAGAGAAGAATCAGTAGTTTTCCTATGTTACCAACAATGGGAAGATCCAGACTGAAATCCAAAAAACAACCCACATATATATTAGCCTCAAAATCAAATCAAATTTAGGCAAAACAAAACAAAAAATTATGAATTAATTAATTTAACTAAAAATGTGAAGGACCTCTACTGTGAAAACTTTAAAAATCTAAAAACGAAAAATTGAGGGAAATTCAAGGAAATGTAAAATATTTCAATGCTCCTGGTTGGAAAAATTAACATTCTGGAAACTGCAATACTGACTGCCCCCAAACAATTGGCAATGCGATACCCATCAAAATCCCAACAATATTCTTCAAATCAGTAGAGAAAGTAATCTGAATTTAATATGGTATTACACAATTTCAGTTGAAACAGAATGCTTAGAAATGAACTCATGGGCATATAGTCATGTTACACACACACACACACACAAACACACACACACACACACACCCAAACACACACATACACACAATGGAATTCTATTCACCCATCAAAAAGGATGACTTTTCACCAGTCTTAAGGAAAATGAAAGGCTTGAGAAAATTATACTAAGAGAAAGGAATGCACACTCAGAGCAATAAAGGTTTCATAGATTCATTCATTTATGGTCGCTCAAAGCTGCCTATATATCTACAAGTAAACAAGACAGATTCTACCCCGTCCCAGTTAAATGGCCATTATCAAGAAAATTAACAATAGCAAATGCTAACGTGGATATAGCAAAAAGGGAACTCCATTACACTGTTGGTGGGAAATTACACATGTTCAACCCCTCTGGAATGCAGTATGCAGATTCCTCAATATTCTAAACATAGATCTCCCTTAAGAACCAGTAATTACCATCATGGGCAGTAATCCAATAAATAGAAAAACTAACTAACATTAACTATACCAGCATAACCATGTTCACGGCCCAGAATCAGAATTCAAGGACTGGAAAAAAAGTTACCACTGCTGGTGTTTGTTTCCACAAATATGAACTTTTTGACAAAAGATACCTAATCATTCTATTTGCAGCAACTAGGACATGTGGACCCTTTTAACAATGAGATATGCAAGATGTTAAGTAGAAAAACAAAATTTACAAATTTGGCTCCGGGTGGGGAGGAGGGTCAGGAGGGGAAGATGGGAAGGGATAGTAAGGGGAAACAAAGGAGGAAGTAACAATGCTTGATAAGAAACGTACTCATTACCTTACCCATGTAATTGTAACCCCTCTGTATGGTATTTACACAAAAAAACTTTAAAATTTACTAAGGATATTTGTAAAGTATATAATGAAGGAAGAATTTTAATTGTTTACAAAAATCTATGCTAAACTATTGATATTTTACTGTACCTTTCCTAAAACCAGTTTGATTTAGTTTAATATTTGTCACGCCAAGTTTTTCTATATTTTACTGGAGATTTAATTTTTCATGTATGTATGTATATGTATATGTATATTTACCTGTATCTGTATATGTATCTATCTATTTATGTTCTAATGTGGATCATCAGACTTGAAACTTTGCTTTGTTTTGCTGTTCAGCAATTAACCTAGTCGGCTCATTCTGTAACAATATCTGTGCTCATTCACATCATTCCTTTATTTCACACACCATCAGCCTTCTAAAATCAGCTTCATTTCCTGGAGAAGATTACCAATCAGTCCAACCAATATTCACCCAGGGTTTTAATAAAACAAGCTTTAGGAAGGAAATTAACATGAAGTGACAACTACAGAATTTCTACAGAGACCTGACATCTTTCACATTTCTGCCTTCTTCCTTATACTTAAGAAAGCATTGACTAACAATAAATATACTGCATTTATAAGTTAGGGATCAGTTTTTTTTTCCAAACTGAAGACTTCTTTTCCATGATTTTTGACATGGAGATTTTTTTTTTTTGGTCGGTCGTGGGGCTTGAACTCTGGGCCTGGGCCCTATCCCTCAGTTCTTCAGCTCAAGGCAAGCGCTCTACCACTTGAGCTACAGTGCCACTTCCGGTTTTCTCGTGGTTTGTTGGCGATAGGAATCTCACGGTCTCTCCTGCCATGGCTGGCTCTGAACCGCGATCCTCAGATCTCAGCCTCTTGAGAAGTTAGGATTACAGGCGTGAGCCACCATTGCCCAGCTGGGAGATTTTTTTGATTGTGATGGGTTTCCATCCCCAAAACGCTATGTGTATCAAGAAAGCCAATGTTTCCAGCTCAGAGTGCTAAACAAAAGAGGGAGAAAATTAATGTTAGCTCTATATGTTAAGCACAGATATAGGTAATATCAAGATATTTTGAAATTGTATACTTTTACTGAATAAAGTGGCTCAAAGCTATAATATTATCTACTTGGAAAACAGAGATTAGAGAATTCCAGTTCCAGGCAAGCCCAGACACACAAAGAAGTTTCAGAAACTCTAACCATTTGCTGGGTGCAATGTTTTAGGCTTGTGTTAGGAGGACCACAGTTCAAGAAGGCCAAGGCATAGCGATACTACCTCAAAATAATCAATCCAATTATAATCTGCAAGTTTGGTAGTAGTGGAGATGCTTTTTCACAAGTACAGGGTTTTGGGTTTAATCCTCCAGTACCCCCAGGAATTTAAGTGTGTGCCAGGGTAAGAATTTGGCATGTCTAAAGTCAAGACTTCATACTCATTTTACAAGCTCTAATGAAACCTTTACCTGTTTTGCTATTTTTTAAAAGTATAACCATAACTTCCATGTCCAAAACAATTTCCTATGAGATTTTATTCTATCCATTAAGTAATACATTATGTGTTGGTTACTGTCCCACTGAAATCATGCTAAAGAACAAAAACCCATTGTCTTAGAAAGTGACTGGATATGGAAACAGAATCTCAAAGGTAGCATGTATGTTGAAAACTCCTCCAAGAGATGTAAAAGTTTTGGGTCTTCGTCTGTCCTGCGGAATATGGACTGGTTGCTAGGAAAGATAAGCGCTCGTTGCCCAGCCTCCCATAGCCTCAGAGACAGACACAGCAGGGAGTCAAATCAAGCAGAAACTTGTTTATTACCACACAGCAAGCAAAAAAACCATGCAGCATGGAAGGGGAGGAAAAGGAACCAACCAATCATTGTAGAGTTCACCCTAGCATGCTTGGTGCTATTGATGATTTCTCCATTGCCATTGCTGATCACTGCCCAGTTTACCTGTTGAGGTTGATGTCGATTCTGCAGGGCCATTGCTGGGAATGGGAGTGTCAGGACAGCCAACAGCTGGAGTATCACCATCTGCAATTGTTAGGGAACATGAGAGTTTCTCCAGGGCTGGTTGCCCATGGGGATGGTTAGTAGTTATCTTTTTAGCTTTCCCATTTTAAACACAAGCCACGACCACAATAGCCATTTTCTTTCCTTGTTGTTTAGTTTATCCTTGGGCATCCTCGTGTATAGAGGTAATGGGTAAAAACTTAAGGTTCCTGGCCAGGATCCAAATGGGGGCTGTCTACACTATGGGAAAAATGCATCCAAATCCCTTGCCCATGGTCACTAGGGGGTAAGGTCCTGTTCATTGTTGTGTCAGAGGGTCCTTCCACCTGACTTTCCCTTGGGGCTTAGGGTTTAATTTTCCCCAGTGCTTCTGAAATCTGGATTCATTTGCATCTTTGAAAAATTTAAAAATGTTAATGGTAAATAAAGCTATCTATAACTGTATATGGGGGTTAGCTCCCTCTTTTTGTTTTAATAATTCTTCCTTAAGACATTGGTGCTTTCTTTCTACAATTGCTTGTTCTGGGGGATTATAGGGAATTCCTGTAGTATGATTAATATGCCATCTGTCAAAAAACTGACATTGCTATACTAACAAAACAGGGTTCATTATCAGTTTAAACTTGTGGTAGTAGACCCAAGGAGGCAAAGCATTGAAGAAAATGTGTTTGTGAATGTTTAGTTCTTTTCTCCTCTATGTGCTGTGGCCCAACATGTTCATGAATAGGTATTTATAGAAACAAAAATATATTTAATCTTACCAAAAGCTGGGAAATGAGTAAAATCTGTTTGCTAGAGGATGTTGGGTTTGAGGCCTCTGGGATTTAACCCTGGTGGTTGTAAAGGGAGTACTTTTAAGAAGAGCTGTCATGTTTTACAGGTATGTCCTATCCTTTTGAGGTCCTTTACAGGAAACTGAGGGAATTTATGTTGAAGACCTCTCCAATTGATGTGGATTAAATCATGTAAATGGGTGGCCTCTTGTAACATTAATGCTTGTGGGCCAGTAGCTAATTGGTCTGCCCAATTATTGCCCATGGATAAAAACCCAGGAAGTTTTGAATGCCCTCTCAATGTTGAATATGAATAGGGTCTCCCTGTCCTTCTAATAGGCCCTTAAAAGTAACCATAAGGGGGAAAATAGGGTTTCCATCCCACTTAATATGTGTCTGGGGAATATGAGGGAGCAAGATAATTACATATAGGCCAACAGAATACAAATTAAAGGGTTTTTGAATGTCCTGAAGGGCCATTATTACAGTGAACATTTCTTTATATTGTGCCGACCCTTGACAAGGTTGAGATCTTTGTTGGTTCATGGTCTCTTGTTGCTCATCAAAGGGTGCATAGGCAGAGCCTGCTTTATACCTCCATCAGTAAAAACATGGAGGATGCCAGGAAAAGGTGTAGGAGAAAATAGAGAAGGCATTTTGAGGGGAAGTCACCATATCATGACGGTCCATTTGGATAGCCCGTAATGGCAGTCAATATGGCTTAGAAACCCCTCTAGGGAGAGAGCAAGATGAGCATTGGCTCGAGTGAGCCACTCAACGTCTGTCATTCGAAAAGGAAAAACATTGGAGTGCGGGTCAAGGCTATATTTCCTTTGGGCTTGGGTCCTTCCCTTGATAATAGCATCGGCAATTTGTTTTGCCTGAGAGTACACCCAAAGTGTGCCCCCCAGGGTAGTGTGAACCCACACTAATGGCTCCCCCCTTTGAGTTAAAACTGCAGAAATCAATGTGTCACCCACAAACAACCAGTGGGAAACGGGCTCAAGAATAGAATACCTCTTCAAGGAAACTTCATCCAGGGCTTTTTGGAACTGTAAAAATATTGCCAGATACCTGCTTGTAATTGTAATAACTTCTTGGGGCATCATTTCTTTTAGTAAGTCAAACAAGTTCACAAGCCAATCTTTAGGGATGGGAACCCATGGTAACAGCTAATTGATTTCCCCTGAAAGACTTTGAAGTTGGGCTAGGGTCAGAGAGGCTGGAATATCCAGCAAAGATTTATGGGGGCTGACCTGAGACCAGGTAAGGTGGGATCTGAGCAGCTTAAAAGGAGGTACTTTTTATTTTATTGAGGGCTATAGTAAAACCTCCCTTTTTTAATATGACAAGAGCCTGGGCCAGAAGGCCCTCCAGGTGGACCGGGTCTTGGTGCCTCCGAATAATACCATCCTTGTAGGCATAGACAAGGGAGGTATCTGAACCCAGCACAGGCCCTAAAAGTGTGGCCAAGTATTATTGGCAAAAGGCCGGGCTATTGGCCATTCCCTGTTGCAACACTCTCCATTTGAACCTCCAATCATGCTGGGAAAAATTAAGAGAAGGGATGAAGAAGGCAAACTTCTTGCAGTCATCCAGTTGCAGTGGGATAGAGAAAAAAAAACAATCTTTAATATAAATCACAACCAAGGCATATTCTGAAGGTATAGCAGGAGTCCAGTGCATAGCTCATAGGGGCGTTCCTACTAGTTCCATCTTTTCATTTACTTTACATAGATCTTGGAGCATGTGCCAGGCCCTGGATGCTTTTTGGATAACAAATACAGGTGTTCCCAGGACTCATAGAAGGATGTATGTGCCCAAGGTTTATCCGTTCCTCCACCAAAAGGTGGAGGGCCACAAGTTTAAGTTTTGTCAATGGCCACTGCTCCACCCAAATAGGGATTCCTGGCTTCCACCTAATGGGAGGTACTTGGGAGGAAGTGGCCTTTAGGTTTGGGGGTGCACCCGAGTGGGTACCATATGTTCCTCTCTATAATTATGAAAGTTAAAAAAATCTTTTTCCTTAAGTCCCTCTAGATCCCATTTAAGCCTTTGTGCTTCTTCTCCATCCAGGATATCATCATAGAATGCTCGATGGTCTGTAGTGACCATAGCATCCATTTGTCCTAGCATGTCTTGCCCTAGTAAATTGGCGGTGAGTTGTTTTTTTTTTTTGCCACTAAAGGGCATATCTTTCCCTTCTCTCTATCTGGGCTAGTCCATTTCATAAGGGCGACCATCTCTTTAGACTGGGAGTTGCCCCTTACCCCCAATATTGGGGACCCAGTTGCAAGCTTCCAGTCCAAGGGCACTTCTTCCTCCCTGAGTATGGTTCTGTCTGCTCCCGTGTCAATTAGGCATGAAACCGCTTCCTGCCTATAAAAATACTCATTTTAGGGCTGAGTCTTTTTACTAGGAGGACAGTCCAATGGGCCTGCGTTGTCCTGCCATGAGGTTGCCTGGACCTTACAGCAGAGGGGGTTCCTCCATGAATTAAAAGGGTTGCAGGATGCCCCTCTCTAGTTTAAAGTCTTCCCATCTAAATCAAATTTGAATCGACAATCCTTTTTCCCATGGTACCCCTTCCTGCACCTGGGGCAGGGTGTAGGGGGCAGTTTGGACTCCCTGTACTGGTTGGCGGGGGATTGTTGTGAACAGTCCCTTTTAAAGTGCCCCTCTTGCCCACATTTAAAACAAGTCCCTCTCCCCAATGGTCTTGGAGTTCCTTGGCCCTTGGTTGCCAGAGCCTAGGTGATAGCCTCAGTCATTACAGGTTTCTGAGCCTATAAAACTAAAGCTAGTGATTGGGACTGGTACTGTTTCATTCCCACATCTTGAGAGGCCACCACCCATCTGCTCAGGGAACTCTCTCTCAATCCAGCACAGGCCACGTGGTGGTCTGCATTCATCCCTTCCCCAAACCATTAGCTTTACAAATTGATCCCGGAGGTTCCCTGCTGTCAGCTTTGTTGAACACTCTGTTGGACAGGGTCGATAACATGAGGTAGAGGTTCACTGTGCTTTTGTCTCTCCTGCTATGTGGGATTCAGTGGACCCTTCATCCAGTTTGTACCATGTGGCAAGTCCTGCCTGCCTCACTTGGTCACAGTACGTGCCAGGTATTGCAGCCTTTTGGATGCCAGTGGAGTACCTTCCCCTGCTCCTGTTAATATGGCATAAATAATAGGTATTGCAGGTTGAGCCTGCTGGTTATTTTCTGCCTTAAAGAAGGCACACCACTTGAAAAACTGAGAACTGGTGAGGACGGCTTTTGCCACATCCATCCAGTCCTTAGGGACACATGTGTGATAAGCAATGTCCTGTAATAGGGTCTGGGCCCAAGGAGAGTTCAGGTCATCCTCCACCACCACCTTCTGGAGGTCTTTAAGATCCTTAGCTTCCCATGGATACAATTCCAAGGGTCTGTTAGCTCTTGGTGCCAGATTGACGGGATACTCTTTGTGAAGCAAATCCCGTGGCCCAGGGTCCAGACTCCCCTGTGGCCCTTCCTTTACAAGGTAGGCTTCCACATAGGTTACTTCCCTGGCCCTTGGCCCCTCTGTGGAAGTTTGGTCATCGGGATCCATCTCACAGGTCCCTCCGTAGGGTGTTGTCCCTTCCCCAATTTTGGAGGCATAAGATGGGGCCCTAGGACTGTCAGGGGCACCCGAGTCGGGGGAGGGAAGTAACCTTCACACTCGTGTTGACTTCCACTGAGTGTGCTTCTGTCTGATCAGTGCATTCTCAGTCAAATTTGACCATTCCTTTTCTTCTTCACTTCCCAAGTCCTCCTTTTGTGAGAGAAAATTACCCATACTTAATGGTTTCACTTACCCTGAGAGACTGCTTAGCCTCGAGCGTTATATTTTCCTTTCATGCTCAATGTTGAGCACCAGATGTTGGGTTTTCATTCATCCCATGGAAGATGGACGGGCTGCTAGGAAAGCTACATGTGTCACTTGCCTGTTCCCCAGCTTCCCTTAGCTTCAGAGACAGATGCAGCAGGGAGTCAAGTCAAGCAGGAACTCATTTATTACCACACAGCAAGCACTTTTTAAAGCAAAAAAAAACATGTGGCATGGAAGGGGAGGAAAAGGAACCAACCAATCAATGTAGAGGTCACCCTATCATGCACTTAAGCTTTCTGTACTTTCCCTGCTGTCCACGAGCTTTTTATACACTGATGTCACTTAGCCTGATTGTGGTATCCAGTCAGACTTTAACATAAACAACTCGGACTCTGCCCACTCAACTTCTTCTCAGCACCATCTTTGCTGCCCATGTGTCCCACAAAGAAGGCCTTGAATTTGCCAAGGAAAGAAGACTCAGAAGCCAAATCTGATATTGGAGTTATGGATCCACCAACTCAGAGGCAATGTACTTACAGTGTTAATGCCAAACAATCTGTGGTAGTTTATTATTAAAATTACTAGCAAATATGGGGAATCTATAAAACCTGAAATGTCATTGAATATTGGGGTCCATGATTCGTCTTTATAACCTAGTGATTAAGAAGGATGAGACTTGGGGGATAATGGTTTTCAGGCTGGTAGGAAATTCATGAGGTTCTATCTCCAATTAACTATAAAAATTTCTATGCTGGAGGGATGGTTCAAATGATAGACTGACTACCGTTAGCAAACAAAATGAGAGCATGAGGTATGTTCAAGCCCCAAACTGGGAGAAAATAAAGGTCCTTAGGAGAATACCATGAGAAGCAGAATTATGAATAGGAAAGCAGAAACAATAGAAATAAACAGTGATATAGACAAAGCTTCCCAATGTAAAATATGGCATAAATTGTAATATTTAGGGTTTTCCTTCCTATACAGAAAAATAAATGGTATTTTTACTTGACGAAACTAAAATGTAAAACTGTTTGGAATAAATAATCACATTACGTTTATGTTTCTGTAATTTAACATGTTTTCCTACAAATTTCTAGAATAGTGTAGTTTTGGAAATCAATACATGTTGCATTTTAATATAGGATTACATATCCTTGCAAGTGTTGTCTAAAATTGATTTACACTGAAATTATTGCCATTGAGATCTTTCTCAAGATTCCAAATGTTCATACTTTCAGCTGACCTTCCACAAAACTCATACCCGAAACCTTACTTTTTAGTTTGTTCATGCAATCATAGGAACATAAATATATGTCTGAAAATGTTAATTACCTTTATCTGCTGTCATTAATGTAATATAACAAATACAATTAAGTAAATACCCTAAGGGAAATAAGATACTTCCTGCTAAATACAGATTTGCAGACACACACACACACACACACACACACACACACACACACACACACACACACAATCACCACTCTGACTCAGGTTAGGTTCCTGACATTGGGTATCAGACCATGATCTAATAATCAAACTTTCCTGCCTAGACATAAAATATATTCATAATTCCACACATAAACAAACACCAGATCATTCAAAATAATGAGAATATTTAACAGAACCAACCAGCTCTTGAGCCATCTTCTCCCTGATTTCATTCATTCATGATGATGCATTTTCATATCATATTTAAAAATCTTTTTGAGTCTTTCTGATTAGCAGAACAACATATGCTATCATATAATACCAAATGTAGGTAAAATTACTTGTCCCTAGGTAAGCTTTAATATATCTTATCACAGACTTCTTTTTTCTTCTTTCAGAGTCTGTTTCTGGCATTTTGCCCTAATTTCTAATATTAAATTACAAAGGATATTCCTAATTCCTTAATTCATACTTCCTAAAAGTTATGCTATGGAGTTGAATCTGAATTGTTTGCTTATTCAAAATTTAATTTTCTTAACAACTTGTATTATTATTTATGTTATTCCTAAGCCATTTGAAATATCAAATAGAACTGGAAATTGCCCTCAGCAATGTTTTGTGAATGGCATTAATGTTTGGGGAGGGATGAAGGACTTGAATTATCTAGAGTGCCTTAAAAATGGCACTGCTATGCAAAGGGCTCATCATTTAGTCAGCTTTTAAAGTGTGGTCTTCTTATTTCATATAAGAAGATGTAAGTATGCTTTTCATCACATTCTTGCCTGAAAAGCAGTAGAATTATTTTCTTTGTACAGTTGGTGTCCAGTTGCAACTATAGTGAAACCTACAAACAACTGCAGAGCTGTATTGGCCTCTCTAGATTTTGAAATTTTCTTCCAGTAGCCCTTGTGATTTGAGCCCAGATTCATGGGATAGGCACATAATCCACAATTGCAAAGAAGTACAATCAACTACAATTTTTTTTATTGTTTCCTGTTTTTCTTATTAATGGTCTTTTAAGGAGCTAGGGGATCTTCATTTCTCATTGTTGTTGATGTGACTTAAACAAATTTTCCAAATTTTTCAAATGCAATAAAGAGATATAAAGGAGACATATTTAATCACAAAATGCAGCTAAACCTTTGCATGATTTTTTTTATTCTAGTCCTGCTTTCAGTTATCTTCAAATAACTTTGAGATGAGCCAAGCATATGTGTAAATTGACATGTATCAAGCATACAGAACTCTGGAATCATTGGATATTGATTTTTATATCAACTTCATTAAAAAAAATTTATCATTTGCTTCATATCTTAAGTAATCTCCTTAAAGAAGTTTTATTAATTTTATCAACAGATCTCATAATCTATGGAATTGATGCATTGAATAAGTATTTGATTCCTTATTTCCACTGAATTAATATTATATTTAGTTTACTTTTTTTACCCATGAAATAATAACATTCTTGAGGATAAAACATGCCTGTCTTTCATTTTGTTTGCCAAAATGGAACTATTAGACATTTTGAAAATTTAACTTTAAATCTGAACCTTCAAATTTCACTAGGACTATAATTGTGTTACTTACAAATTTAATATTAAAATAAAAAGCATTATTAAATAGAAAGCAAGATTATGTTATCATACCTTAGTCCCTGAATTAACTTCATAATAAAAAACATTTATATTTATATAACAAGATATAAATACTGAAACAACCTATGATATATGGAAACAGAAAAGTCCTTTTTTGTTTTGTGTTTGTTGTTGTTTATAGTCTGTGATGATTATTTCTTCTTTACTTTATGCTTGGTATATTCATTGTACATCTTCAGGAATGTGAGGGGTGGGCACAGAGCTTTAGGGAAAATTGTGAAAAATTGCAGCAGTGGAGTTCATTGAACATTGATGAAAGTGAACTATTTAACACATGGGTGGAGACAGGAGAGTTGGACTGGGAACAATTGAGGGAACTGAACACATTTCACAAAAGGAAATGTACTCATTACCTAACTCTTGTAATTGTAATCCATCTATAAATCTCCTTAATAAGAACAACAGAGTAAATTTATTTTAAAAAGGCAAACAAAATGTTGTTTCTTAGAATCCTAGGAGTTTGTTTTGTTCACTGGTTTGAGCTGGTTGAGATTATCTCTGAAAATAGCTAGGTTGACATTCATTGAGTGAATTTGTGAGCTAATAGTAGATAAAAGTCAATTATGATTGTATGGTTTTTTAAGACTCTGATTCATTTATTTCTTCAATCTAATATGTATTATTTCTGTCTACTGTTTTTTGGTTTGGCTTGTTCTGTTTTTTAAGGACCTAGTGGTGCATCATTAGTGCTGATTCAAGATTGTTCTAATTTTCTGATGTACATACTCAAAGCTATACATTTTCCTGAGTATCAACTGTGCTGTTGTGTCCCAGAGGTGGTAGTATTTTGTGTGTTCACTTATATTGAATTCCATAAAAGTTGTTACTTCCCTCCGTATGTCTTCAGTGACTCACTGATTACTTAGCAATGTGTTATTCAGTCTGTGAGTTTCAGAATTTTTTGTGATGCCTTTTGATGTCGAGATCTAATGTGGCCCCATTGTGATCTGCCAGGATACAAAGAATTATTTCATTTTTATTTTTGAATTCTGACAGATTTTTCTTTTTGGGGGGGGGTCCAGTCATGGGGCCTGAACTCTGGGCCAGGGCACTGTCCCTCAGCTCTTCAACTCCAGGCTAGCGCTCTACCACTTGAGCCACAGCGCCACTTCCGGCTTTTTCCTTTTTGCTTATATGGTGGAGAGGAATTGAACCCAGGGCCTCAGGCATGCAAGGCAAGCAGCCTACCACTGAGCCACCTTCCCAGCCCTTTCACAGATTTTTCTTGTGATATAAAATATGATCTATTTTGGAGAACATTCCATGGGCTGCTGAGAGGAATATATATTGAGACACTGCTAGGTCAAATATTCTGTAGATATCTGTTAGGTATAGCTTGTCAATGCAGTTATTTAGCCCTGAAGTTTCTTTGCTAATTTTTTACCTGTATGGCCTGTCCAGAGGTAAGAATGTTGTGTTCAATCAAGCAACAATATATCTGGATATGCGTGGTTTTAGGGTAAGTAGTATTTGTCTAATGAATTTGGGAGCTCTAGGATTCAGGACATTGATATTTAGAATTGTTATATCCCTCTGATGGAGAGTTTTCTTTATCAATATTTAATGTCCTTCTTTGTCTCTTTTTACTTTCATACCACTTTTAATGTAAAGCCTATTTTATCTAAAATTACTACAGCTAATCTGACCTGTTTATGAGGTCCATTTTTAATTTGTAAAGATGATGTACAGAAGGGTTACAATTACTTAAGTCAGATAATGACCACATTTCTTTTTGAACAGTGTCACCTCTTCCCTCATGTTCTCCCAGTTTTTCACTTTCAAGCTCCCTCTCCCATATAGTTGTATAGTTCATTTACAATGTAGTGTCTATTGAGTAGCACTGCTGCATTTGTTAACCCTTTGTCCCACCTTTTCTGTGCTCTCTCTTGCCATTTCTAAACTTACACATAAAACAAAGGTGCACAAATTAAAAAAACAAAAACAAAAAACATGAGACCACAGAAGGAAAAAGCAAAATAATAAAAATCTATCATTTCTTGGAGACCATTTTAATGAACATTATTTTATATGATAATATTTATATAGCTATTGAGCCTTTGTGATCCTCTCCACAGGGCATCCTCCTTTGATCTCACTGTATAAATGTTTAGAATCCCATATAATTTATCATGTCCGATTGTAATGTTTTCTCTTTTACCATCCACATGTCTTTACTTGTAGAATTAAAGACACATTCTAATGCAACACATGAGGGAAATCAGGCAGCATATATTTCTTTTAGTGTTTCTTCACTTAATATAAGTTTGTTCAAAGTCTTTACTTTTCCTTGTGAATAGTGTAATATCATTCTTTCTTGATCAATAGGATTGCATCATACTGAAGCGTTTCTTCAGGCAAAGGAAAAAGTTAGCAGGATATATAGTAAGAAAATGGAATGGAAGAAGTATTTTACTAACTAAGCATCAGACAAGGGTATTCATAGCTAACACATATTTAGATATAAAAAAGTTAAACCCAACAAAAATAGACACTCAAATAAACAAGAACCCAATCAATATATGGGATAAAGATTTGAAGATAACTTCTTAGAAGAAGTAAGAATGACAAATAGATACATCTCTCTCTGTAAAAGAAATGCAAATATAAACAACACTGAGATTCATCTCACCCCTGTTACAATGTCATTATGAAAAGCTGAACAATCACAGATACTGATATGGATGTGGCCCAAAGGAAACTCTATTACACTGTTGATGGGAATGTAATCTTGTTCCACCACATTGGAAAACACTATGGAAATTGCTCACACAAGTGAATAGAGAGCTACCTACCTATGATCCAGCAACTCCCCTTATGGTCATTTATTTAATAGAGCAGAAACAAGGCCACACTGAAGCTACCAGCACAATCATGTTCATTATTGCATTATTTTCTGTAGCCAACATATGGAATCAGCCCAGATACCTCTCATTGTAAAAAGAGGTCGAGAATTATATATGTATATATAAATTATGTATGTATATATATATATATATATATATATAAAATCTTATTGATCCCAATTTACAAGTATAGGTATGCATATATGTATATAAACATACATATATACATATATACAACATATATATATATATATATATGTATATATATATATAAAATACATACATAATGGAATTCTTCTCATCCTTCAGAAAGAATAATATTGCACCATTCTTAAGGAAAATGAAACACGTAGGAATAATATTAAGTGAAATAAAGCAGACTCAGAGAAACTTAGCTTGCATGATTTTCCTCATTTGTGTTAGATAGAAGGTGCCTAAAAATGTAAAAGTAAACACACTGGATGGTATTCAAGAAGGTACAAATGAATTATCTTAAGTGGCAGAGTCCATGGAGCGTGAAAATACTATAATTCTCTTAAAAGACTAAGTCAAAGCCCAACAAAATAAATACCAGTAAATGTGTACTGCAAGAGAGGACAAAGGGGGGCAATATGAGATGGGTAGGAAATTGAAGGGGAAAAGGATCGAATACAGGCAAGAATCCATTGTATACTTCCCAGAATTGAAATATGCAACGCCAGGCGTAGTGTGAAATGGGGGGTGAAAATATTGATGTGGTAACACAATTCCAGGTGCTTCATACACATAAACTGCTTTGTTAAATGGCAAGTAATTCCAGAACATAATATTGAGATACATAAGAATCAGGGTTGATTGGGATGGGTGGATGAAAATGTTGAATGGGGTGACATTGATCAAGATGTATCCATACACTGTTTCAGTTAATACCAACTATTTTTACAGATAAAGATAATAAAAATATTCAAAAAATTAATTATGATAGTTGAATATAGAGTTGAACTTCAATTAGATTCCCATTTAAAAATTTTGGGGGGTGTTGCCAGTTGTGGGGCCTGAACTCTGGGCCTGGGCGCTATCCCTCATCTCTTCAGCTCAAGGCTAGTGCTCTACCACTTGAGACACAGCATCACTTCGATTTTTTTTTTGCTTATATGGTGCTGAGGACCTCATGCATGCAAGGCAAGTGCTCTACTACTGAGCCACCTTCCCAGCCCTTAAAATATTTTAAACCTGGAGATATGGAGAATAAAATTCAAATAATAAATCTTCATTAATCTTTTTTATCTGAATTTGTGAAATTTAAATCAAAAACTACTTTGCTTTTTGTCAGCCACTGGGCTGTTAGAATATTTCAAAATAAGTGGCTTAAAAACATCAGGAGTATATTATCCATACTCTAGAAGCTTAAACATTGATTATAAAATATGTAATTCAAGCAATTCTTTGTCTAATGGGGGTCCATTTTCTGGTTCATTATAATCTATTTCTGGACGTTCACATCGCAGAGTAGTTATACTGGGCTTCTTTTATCAGGATCATTACTGCAGGGTAATCTCTGAAACGTTCATTCTAATGTGACCAGGCAGAGGAATAGAATTTCAACATGTTTACCTGGAAGGAGTTACATCATCCAATACACTTTGCAACTTTTTCTTTAACTCAGTGTGGTGTATCATTTGGATCTTATTTCATAGAAAATAATTACTTAAGGACAAGCTTATATCATGTGAATTATGTGAATGATTCTTCTTACAATGGGGATAATTATAGTGATGGCAAAGTGAAGTATGATTTTTTAGTGGCTCTTGAATCACATCATAGGTAAACATGTAAACGTGGTACAGCCTAAAGCCCTTCTGATGTATTTGTGAACAATTTCTGATGTGTTAATTGCTTTCAAAAATATCGTTTAGCCAACAAATACAGATCTCCTTTGATTTTAATTAGGTCTGCTATTAGAACTCTCACAGACACCAAAATCAGAGTACGCTAATATCTCTCATAAAATACAAAATAAAATTGTTACAATTAATAAAATATGAAGACTGTAATATTAATAGCATTATAAATACTAGTATTCACGTTATATAATATATTGGCATCCTTTGGATACCTCAATTTTTAAAATACTTATAATTAAGTGTGAATTGTTTACAAATAATTATTTGATTATTTGTAGAAACTGAGAAAAAAATTGCATACATATTTACTATAGATGCAAACAGATACACCTGGTTATTTCTGATCCTTCATTTGTTGGTTTCATTCATGCATGGGGAACATGCAAATGAAAATTGCAAAATTGCATTGACTAAAGTGTTAATTACATGAAGTTTATGTTGGTCTAAATACCTGATTTTATAAATTGAATCGTTTTTGTCCCTTCCTTCCTCCGCCCCTTCCTTTGTTCCTTCGTTCCTTCATTCCTTCCTTTTTTCCTTCCTTCCTTCTTTCCCTCCTCCCTCATTGCTCCTTCCTTACCCCTCTCTCTCTCTTTTTCTCTCTTTCTTTCTTTTCTCTCTCTTTCTTTCTTTCTCTCTCTTTCTTTCTGTCCTTTCTTCCTTCCTTCCTTCCTTCCTTCCTTCCTTCCTTCCTTCCTTCCTTCCTTCCTTCCTTCCTTCCTTCCTTCCTTCCTTCTTTCTTCTTTCCTTCTTTCTTTCTTTCTTTCTTTCTTCCTTCCTTCCTTCCTTCCTTCCTTCCTTCCTTCCTTCCTTTCTTCTTCCTTTCTTTCTTTCTTTCTTCCTTCCTTCCTTCCTTCCTTCCTTCCTTCCTTCCTTCCTTTCTTCCTTTCTTTCTTTCTTTCTTTCTTCCTTCCTTTCTTCTTTCTTTCTTTCTTTCTTTCTTTCTTTCTTTCTTTCTTTCTTTCTTTCTTTCTTTCTTTCTTTCTTCTTCTTTCTTTCTTTCTTTCTTTTTCTTCCATACTTCCTTTCTTCTTTTACTCAGAACATATCTTATGGCTATAGAAAAAACACCAACTGTTTTTCTTCAAGGTGTTATGAGTAATTATGAGTAGTCTAGAATAATATTAATTTTAATAACCTATGTTATATCTTAAGAGAAATTGTACTAAAAACAACTTCACAAAAGTTGCAGGATATGTAACAAATATCACTTTCCATGATATTGTTTATTTCTTCAAAGTAAAATAAGAATTTAGACATAATATTGTGTGTGTGTTGTTTTTGTGATTTGAACTCTCAAGGATATTGGTTTAACGTTTGAGCAACAACTGCACTTCTGGCTTTGTGTGTGTTTGTGTGTATGTGTGTGTGTGTGTGTGTGTGTGTGTGTGTGTGTGTATGTATGTGTGTGTGTGTGTGTGTGTGTGTGTGTGTGTGTGTTGATGTGTGTGTGATTAATTGAGATGCGACTCATGAACTTTCTTTCCAAGGCTGGCTTTTAAAACTTTTTAAATTTTTTTATTGTGAAAATACTGTACAAAGGGGTTACAATTACATGGGCATGTTAATGAGTACATTTCTTATCAAGCATTGTTGTCTCATCCTTTTTTTCTACTTCTCAACCTTTCTCATCTCCCCCCCCCTTCCTGCCCCATCCACCCCCCTGTCAAAGTTGTAAAGTTCGTTTTTCTACATAATGACTTGTAAATCTCATTGTTGCAATGGGTCCACCTGTATCCTTTTTTAAACCATGTAATTTTTCCCTTGCTCTCCACAAATCATACCAACATCAAATACAATGCAAGCAGGGGTTAAACCGTGGGGGAGGGGCACGTCTGTGACAAGCAGAATAGGTCAGATAAGTTGATGTTAGGTGAAATGAACCTCACGATAAGTATTTACATGTTTTTTTTTCCTTTCTTGCAATCGTTTCTAACATATTTATAAGATGATTTCTTTGTTGCCAAGGCTGGCTTTGAACCCAGGTCCCTGAGTAGCGAGGATTACAAGCTAGAGAAGCCCATATTAAGCACAGATATACCTAAGAATAAAATATATTTCTTATCAGTTTAATAAATTAATATTTAGATATTTATTTAGTTATTAAAACTGAACATGCACTGTGAAAAATAGTTTTCATTTTTATTAAAAATATACACTCAAAGGTTTAAATGTCAGAATCTTTGCACAAATCGAAATACTCTATTATTCAAGCGAAAAGGGATCCTTAATCAAATTTCTCATTTAAGCTAAAAGCAATAGGCTCTGTCAGGGTGAATGAAGCAATTTTTCATTAAATTAAATATTATCTACTGTAGTCACATGATTTTTTCTTCTTTTAAACCTAAGCGTTTTTGACATAATATATAGATTCATACGTTTTTTGGGTATATAAATATTTTAGTTACTGGTTTTGTATTTCTGAAGTTTGATTACTAAGACATTTCAAGGAAACACTGAATTTCATGTACTATGTCAACAGTGATTTTTAGAAATTGAATCAATCTCAATATGACATAAAGCAAGATATTCCATGGCTCATGCACTTATTCCTAGAATTGAATATAACTTGTTTTTGAATGGTAGGAAATTCATATTATACCTACTCTATAGAATAATTAAGAAATAAATGATCGTGATAGTATTTATTTTTTCTTCCACTAGAAAGAAAGAACCTCACAATAGATGACAAAAACTTGAATGGAAATGTCATAAAATTATGAAAAATTCAAGTTATTATGAGTTAGATGAAATAGTCATTTTTGAATTTGAATGTCAAAAAATGAAATCTCTTGAAGCTTTCTTATCTGTTAAATAAAATGTATTTGCACTCAAAATATTTCATTCATCTCTTCAGTAATGGTATAATCCAACCTCCTCAATTTCAAAAAGCTTCTCTGATTATTTCAAGTAAATAATTAGGAACAGAATTTATCACAATTTACAGAAATATCTACCCGTAACTCTAGAAATTAGAACTGAAATCATAAAGTGTTGGGATTAATAATTAGCTTTCACTATGTTGCCATAAAAAGGTGAACCCTCTCACGTGGGCATAGTTGTAGAGATTTGGTCATTGAGAACTTATGATCAAAGAGAATGTTAAGATCAAAGTCCTTTCCTCTTCTTCCTTCTTTTACTCCCTGTCTCCTTCTCCTTTTGCTTTTCCTTCTCCCTCTTCCTCGTCCCCTCCTCGTGTTTCTCTCTTTCACCACTCTTATTCCTACTTTACTTCCTGGCTTCCATGAATACACATACTCCGTCACATGTTCCTGACATGGGGTACTGTGCCACCACCAACCCAAAGCAATGAGGATAAGAAATATAAACAGAAATGTGTAAAATCAGAAGACAAGATTAATCTCTCCCCCTTTTAAGTTAATTTTATAAAGTATTTTGTCATATTAATAGGAGACTGACACAACATGCTCACATTTATTATAAGGGATAAGATTTACTGGAAAAAAATCTGACCAATATCGCCCTAATGAAATGATTGATTAAATTAATATTATATTAAGACAAATCTAGTTTAAAATATCAGATATACTTCAATAAGAGGCAAAAAATCACGTCTATGGTTTCCTATGAGAAGACAGCAGAATACAATTTGTTCCTGAAGGAAATTGACCTATAATTGACTGCATTGTCAATTTCATAAATGATGTAAGAAGACTGTAGAACAAATTACAACCTAAACTGCATGTATTAAAATTTACTTCGTCCCATGTATTCTATCTATGTCTGGTTCCCAAAATGACTTACATTTTATCATATTTTTAATTAACTTTAAGTAGTTGTATGGGAGTTGCTGTTTGACAAAGCAGCTAATGAATAGTGTTTAGTGAGGTTTTTTTTTTTCTTTTTTCTCTCCTGAGGTTTGAACTCTGGGTCTGAATGCTGTTCCTGAGTGCCTTTGGATGAATGCTAGAATTCTATCACTTGAGGCATAGCAGCACTTTCAGATTTTTCTGAGATTTAATTGGAAATATGAATCTCACAGACTTTCTTGCCTGGACTGGCTTCAAACCTCAATCCTCAGCCTCCTAATTATACAGGTGTGAGCCACTATTGCCCGGTTTAATACAATGCACCTATTTTTTTACTCGTCCTGGGGCTTGAAATCAGGGCCTTGGCAATGTCCTTGAGTTTTTTTTCCTCATGCTAGTACTCTATGACTTGTGTCATAGTGCCAATTCCAGATTTTTTGTTTATGTAGTATTGAGGAACCAAACCCAGGGCTTCACACATGCAAGGCAAGCAGTCTACCACTAAGACACATTCCCAGCCCTATACAACGCCTCTTGATAATCATTATCCCTCATCCTTCACAATCCTATCTCATCCCTCAATTTACATAATTTTGTAGAATATTCACTGACTCACAATAGCATGTATAGTCACTCAGAAAATATACCACGGATCATATTTTCTTGATAGTCTTAATCATCAACATACCAACGTTATGCATTATAGAATTCTGTGATTTTAAATTCTATATTATCACTTAGATTCACCCACTACTATTCTAAAATTTTTCCTAAGGTTAATGCAAATGCAATTTGTAATTTTTCGATAAAGTAAATTATTCTTAGAATGTTAAAGAGTTGGAGTAAGAATATTACCTTCAGTTCTAGAACATTTTATCCTTACTACCCTCTCAAAATATTCCCATATTTATTACTAGTCACTTCCTGTCAACATTCGACCATACCTCTCTTGAGCAGCTGTTATTTCATATTCTTCCTCTACAGATGTGCCAATATTAAAAAGCTCATATAATTAGAAAATGTAGTCTATTTTATCCATTTTTCCCATGTAATATTACTGTTTTTACAGTAAGTCCATGTAAACTTTTCTCATGGATAGAGCATATGTATAATAGAATAACATCCTCAATGGGCATTTAAATTCTTTATTACATGTTATTGTAAAAGGCTTTGCTCTGTATATTCTTGTATATGTGTCTCATTGGACATATGTTGAAATCTATTTTGTATATAAAATTATGATTCAAAATGCTGGATCATAGAAGCAACTCTATATATAATATCTTAAAGATTGCCAGTATGTTCAACAAACTGACTATATTATTTTAAATGTCAAACACCAATGTATAAGGATTCCAATTTCTACATAATGGTTGTGCATGGCTATCTTATTGTTTCTATTTCCACTAATCTCTATATGTATGCAATGTCTATGTATGTTATGATCTTTCCATATGTTACTTGGTTGTTATTATATTACTATAGAGATATGTATTTGGATTTTTTATAACTTATTCAGGATGGTTAAAGTTTTTTATTGGCATTAATATGCTATTAATATATTTCTGATTCAAGTCTATTTAAATAAATTGATATGTTTACACACTATATGTACATATGCATATATTCATACTTATATGTGTATATATACTAATACCTATATAAGGATATACAGATGTGTATATACATGTATATAGACATATATGTATGTTATTATTTTCATTTGTCTGTAAGTTATCATTTTACTTTATTTGCCAAACACGTCCTTTATTGATTTTACTTCATTTTATTTTATGGTTGATGTTGTACAGAGAAGCCAGTTGAATTGCCGGTGACTCACCCCTAAAATCCTAGCTACTCAGGAGGCTGAGATCTGAGTATCATGTTTCAAAGCCAGCCTGTGCATGAAAAGTCCATGAGACTCTTATCTCCAATAAACCACCAGAAAACCTGAAGTGGCCCTATGACTCAAGTGGTAGAACTCTAGCCTTGAGTTGAAGAGCTGAGGGACAGCACCCAGGCCCAGAGTTCAAGGCCCACAACCCCCACAACCACGATGACCAACAACAAAAAGAATACTGACTGAAAAATCAATAGTATTAAGCAGTCTTAAAGATAGGCTCAAGTCTAAAATTTTAGTATAATCTTAGATTCCAGCATCGTTCTAGTCCAATGAGCTAAGAGCCCTCAGAATGTTGAATGAATTTCTTAGTTTATTTACACAATCACTATAAGTATGTATTTTCTCATCTCTTTCTTTCATTTCACAAGAGAATCTGTATTTATCCTTTATGCCAAAGATCTTCTTAAGATATAGGATGTTAGGCAGAAAAAATTAGATGTATGTTTAAAGATTTTCATCTCTTAAGAGACTAAAAAGCTCAGAAGACATTTTGCTATAACTGGCATATTTCAGATGACTTAAATGTTTTGGTTCTTAAACTAAGTGAAATACGTGTAAAATGTTACAGTTTTTCCAAACAATGATTATGGCTTATACTTTTCTGCTCCAATGAGTTGAAACTTCTGACAAGATTGGAGGGCATATCGATTTCAGGGGAGAAGTGTTAATGTTAGAATGCCAAGGGAGATTCCTAAAACAGCATTGCCTATCACATATCTGTTAGTTATACTTATGGCATATAAGTGTATATACCTACAAATATGATTTGAATAAGGAATGTGTGATTTACACAATTCATTCAATAACAAATAAACCTGAAAACACTTCTATTTATTTAAATAACTAGTATATCTAGTGAGGATTTAAAAATTTTTAGAATATATATTTTAAGATATATTTCAAAGTACTGTTTATTTTTAATGGTTTATTTTTAATTGTCAGTTTGGGGGCTTGAAATCTGGACCTGGACACTGTCCCTCAGTTCTTCAGCTCAAGATTAGTGCTCTACCACTTGAGCCACTCCAGTTTTCTTTTGTCTCATTGGAGATAATATACTCACAGACTTTCCTGCGTAGGCTGGCCTTGAGCCATGATTCTCAGTTCTCAACCTCCTTAGTAGCTAGGGTTACAAGCATGAGCAACTATATCCATTAATTTCTGCATGTAACATTTCTTTTTAGTGAGAATGCTCAAAAACTTATCTTCTCACTGTGATGAAATATCTATTCTTAACTATGATCACTTTTCTTCTTGTAGTATAAAATTAATATATTAAATTTTAGTCATGGAAGTCTGCTAATTAAAGTTACATAAAACATTAATTGTAAAATGAAAGAAATTCATGGTTCTGTTTCTTCTTTTAAGTAAACCATTCTGCGTTTTGTTTTCAATTATATTTCTTTGGAAATGTGTAATATTCATTGATTTAACTGTTAAAATTGATAGCAATTACATTATATCAAGTTGATTCAAACTTGTATTTGAAAATTGCACCCTTACCACAAATATACTTCCACTTTCCTCTATCACATAATTAAAATAACAGTAAAGCAAAGATTGGCGTTAGCCATTCATGTGTAGAATCCTAGAAAGTTAGGAGTCTAAAACCTGAAAACTTTAGTTCAATGTCAGTCCAAACAGACAAAAATGTGAGAAAACTTTTCTCCAATTATCCAGCAAGAAGCAGAAGGTGAGAATATGGCTCAAGGAATAGAACAAAAAATTAGAGCAAAAAAATAGAGCAAACAAAAAGCTATGAGCAAAAAATTCAAGGAAGACCATAAAACATTGAGTTCCAGCCTTAAAAATGGCATATACACACAAGACAACAACAAAAAGTAATATGAACATCAATAATGAAGACAAAATAGTAGAAAAGATCATGAGGAATATGTAAACATCTGGAAGACAGAAATCATTTGACAGAATTTTGATTCATGAAAGGGAAAAGTGGCAGTCTCATTTGTACAATCTCATTGTAGTCATTTTTATTGAAACTTGGCTATTGGGTAACATGTGAAAGAGTAGATTGGATTACCTGACTTAGCAGACCTTGCTTGTGACTATGCACCATCCCACTATGCAAAATCTAAAATAATGCTTGGTAATTTAAATAAAACCTCATGTTAGAGACTGTTTGGCCCACATAGACTGAGGTCCTTATATTAAGGCTTCAGACCAGTGCTTTTGTTTATAACCACTCCTGTTTTAACAAGTTGGGACAAATAGAAGTAGTGGGTTTAATTATAAAAGGGAAGCATGCTACAGACTTATTTTTGTTGCTAAGGCTCTAACCACTTTAGATTATTTTTCAGGCCAAGCCATCCTTGAGTAATTATCGCTTACCTATGGCTTCCACAAACGTGAGATAGCAGGAAATTTCATTATATCTAGCTTTCTTTGTTTTTGTAGTTCCTCACGAATTTGTGTTTTTCAGCACTGGCCCTCATATCAGTCTTCTAAATCTCCGCCTTCTAATTAGCAAGGTATATTTCATCTCAAGCTTGGATCCACATTATTTTCAATGTAAACATTCAATATTGACTTCTGTTTTCTAGATATTAAATTCTATAGAGGTTATTATGGATCTTTATGATCTTATAAGAACATAGATAAATCCCTTGAATACTTTTTTCCAATTTATTTAAATATTTCTAGTATGACATCACAAATAGGACATTAATATGTCTCAAGTATCTTATGCAAACCAGTTAATTTAATTATTTTGTGCACATATTAAGTCCAACATAATTTTATCAAATCTATATTAATATCCAGTATTTACAGATACGTTTCTTTACCAAAAATAATTGTCTCATGTTTGCCTTTTATAATTAAACCCACCACTTGTCTTTTTTCCATCTGAAACCTGTTTTATCCTGGCAACCAACATATTTTTTTTCTCCAACATTTAGATCATGCAATAAATAAACATGATTGCCATCAAATCTAAGGTAGATTATTCCCAGTTATTGTATGCCTTAATTTTTTATTGCATTAACTCGAGTTGCCTTTTGGTTCTGTTATTAGAGAATGTAGCACAATTCGTTTCCCATTTACTTGAAGAAAGCCTGAATTGATTTCCTTTTCTTTGACTAGAGGAAATAATGCTGCTATAATCCTCTGTGTTTTGGCATTTGGGTGAATGTTATATTTTATTTCTGTGAGACAAAGCCTGGAAAGATCAATTCCTGTGCTATACAGTGGGTATTTGCTTATTTCATATGCTAAGAACTTGTCAAATGTTTTCAGAAGTGAATTTTTCCATTTGACATTTCTGCCAGCATCCATTTTCTCTGTTTTTTGATAACATTTAGTATGGTCATTATTGTATTATTTGAAATAATTCTTATACATGTTTTATGATGTCATTTTGGTTTTAATGTGCATTTATTTGGCGACTGATGATGATTTTCTTGTGCTTATTTTTCACAAGATATACTTTGCTGGTTTCTAATTGATGTTCTTTTTAACATTAGGTTTTGAGAGTTCTATGTAGAATCTAGATTTGAGGCATTCTTCAGGTATAAGATTTATACATATTTTATCCTTGACTATGGGTACACCTCATCATCATTATAATCATCACAATCATCATCATCATCACTATCATTATTACTAGTATTACCTTTCTACATGTATGTATGGTCCTGGGGCTTGAACTCAGGGTCCCTGAAATTTCTTTTAATTTGTTAAAAATTTAACATTTCAGCCACTCCTCACTTCTGGCTTTTTGCTGATTAATCAGAAATAATATTCTCAAGGACTTTATTTTGTGGGGGGCTGGCTTCATATAGCAAAACTTAAATCACAGGCTACAAGTAGCTAGGATGAGATACATGAGCCACCTGCTTCCAACTTCTATTCACCACTTGTATATGAGCTTTCACAGACCAAATTATTTTACACTTTTATTAAGTTCTACTATATTGTTTTCCTTGCCTATAATTTTAATGCCAAATTTAAGAAAGTTTCATCTCCAAAATTGTCAAGACATCTTTCTTTGTTTTACATTTGCATCACTCATTTTGTTTTATATGCCATGTTTTAATCCTGCTTGAAGTTAATATTTGAATAAATTGTTATGTTTAAGTAAATGTTTACTTTTTAATTCTCCCCAATATTGTCTAACCTCTCACCACTTATTAACAAGAATTGCATTTTACAAATGTTTGGTTTTACCTCTTATTAAATATTCCTTGATAATATTTATGTGGAGCTAATCTGGTGCTGTACAGACCCATTGAGCTGTACATTTTTTCTCTACAAATATAACAATTTTATACTAACAGCTTTAATATTGGACAGAGAAATATATTCCAGTTAATTTTCCTTTGTGAATGAGTCAGAGTGCTTTTCAGGTGTTTTTAGAAGTTGTCATAAACATAAATAAAACTGTGAAGCTGGACGATGTTGGCTCATGCTTGTAATCCTAGATGCATAGGAGGCTGTGATCTGAGGATTGTGGTTCAAAACCTACTGGATCGGGAATGTCCGTAAGACTCTTATGTCCAATAAACAACCAGAAAACCAGCAGTGCCAGAGTTTCTCAATGGGTAGATCACTCATTTGAGCTGAAAAGCATTGGGTCAGTGCCAAGTACCAGATTTCAAAAACCACGAATGACCAACAAATAGGGGAGGAGACAATTTATATCTTGGCTCAATTGTATCCTCCAATCCACAAAAATTATATGTCTCCATTTATTTTGATTTTTGCTTTTATATACAGCATTGTATAATTTTCAATGACAGTGGGTGAACAGCACTTTAATAATTTTGACGATATGTGAAGGTAGCAGAAAGAAATTCACAGAAAACAGTTGAAAAATAAAGGGCAATAAGAATGGAGAAAAAAAACAGGTTAATCAGGCCCTTGATCAATATGAGAGTGTAAAGTATTTCAAAAAGATTTCTTCATACAATTAATATACATCAATTAATAAATATCTTCCAAAGGCATTTGTATTCAAGTATGACATAAAGGATATATACAGATTCTGTGGTGAAATGAAAGATAGATGATAAAATACATACTTATAGTAACTGTGTAAATAAACTAAGAAATCTGGTTAACATTCTGAGAACACATGGCTCATTAGATGAGAAGGCTGTTGGCATCTAAGATAATACCACAATGTTAGACTTGAGCCTAACTTTAAGACTGATTAATACTTTTGCTTTTTGAGTCAGTATTCTTTTTGTTGTTGTTATTGGTGGTGGTGGTCATCGTGGGCCTTGAACTCTGTGCCTAGGTGCTTTCCCTCAGCTCTTCAGCTCAAGGCTGGAGCCATAGCACCACTTCCAGTTTTCTGGTGGTTTATTGGTGATACCAGTCTCATGGACTTTTTCTGCCCAGGCTGGCTTTGAACCGCGATCATTAGATCTCAGCCTCTTGAGTAGCTTGGATTATAGGTGTGAGCCCCCAGCACCATGCTTCAGTCAGTATTCTTAGTACAAGGAAAAAATATAAATGGTTTGGAACCAAGCTGTAGAAGACTGCCTTTTTTGCTTTAGAAGAGAGCTGTCAGATACCTTATGAGTAGATAGATTTAACAAAAATTGAACATATCAGTCTACACTGAATGCTACCAAACATTTTGCAAAGTTCCGAAAATGATAAGAATATTAACTGTAATAATTACCTCGATAATAAAAGACATGTTTGAGTGTTCTGTCTTTATTGTTACTGTTGTAAATGTACAATGCCATTTTATTCATTTTTGTTGTTATTTCCTTTGTATGTTCTTTCCCCTATGGCATATCCCCTGTTGTCACTGTACTCAGTTATGGTATCCTGCATCTTGTATATACATGTATAATCTGGGGAGGGGAAGGAGAATTACAAAACTGTGAAACAAGGACACAGGATGACACATTGCAACATACTCAGAAGACAGCATATTGGAAATGAACTTTACCACTTCATGCAGTGAGGGGTGGGGAGATAGGAATGTGAGAGCTGGGGGAGGGAAGGGATAGTGGGACAACAACAAGGAAGGGAAAGGGTAACAATGATCAACAAGTAATATACTCATTGCCTTACTCATGTAACTGTAACCCCTCTGTACATCTTAACCATAAAATAAAATAAAGTAAAATCAATAAAGGACATGTTTGGCAAATAAAGTAAAATGATAATTTACAGAGAAATGAAAATAATAATATACATATATGCCTGTATATATGCATATACACATATGTATATTCGTATATGTATACATATATAGGTATTTGTATGTATACACATATAAGTATGAATATATGCACATGTATACATAGTGTGTATACATATTCATTTACTTAAAACACTTGAATCAGAAATATATTAAGAGCATATTAATACCAATGAAAAAAATTAACCATCATGAATAAATTATCAAAAAAATGAAATACATATCTCTATATTAATATAACAACAACCAAGGAACATATGGAAGTATCATTATATACCTAGAAATTGCATACATATAGAGATTAGTGGAAATAGAAACAACAATGAGATTGCACTGCACAACCACTATGTAGAAATTGGAATTCTTATACATTGGTCCTTGGCACTTAAAATGATACAGTCAGTTTGTTAAACATACTGGCAATCTTTAAGATATTACACATAGAGTTGCCTCTATGATCCAGAGTATTTTTTGTTTCCTTTTTGGTCAGTCGTGGGGCTTGAACTCCGGGTTTGGGCACTGTCCCTGCACTCTACAGCTCAAGGCAAGCACTCTACCACTTGAGTCACAGTGCCACTTCGGTTTTCTAGTGGTTTATTGGATATAAGAGTCTCACGGACTTTGCTTCCCAGGCTGGTTTTGAACCATAATCCTCAGATCTCAGCCTCCTGAGTAGCTAGGATTACAGGCATAAGCCACCGATGCCCAATTTGATCCAGCATTTTGAATCATAATTGTATATACAAAATATATTTCAACATATATCAAATGAGAAACATTTACAGGAATATACATAGCAAAACCTTTTACAATAACATATAATAAAATATTGAAATGTACATTGAGGATGTTATATAATTATTCACATGCATACAAAACAATATACTCCATCCATGAGAAAAATTTTCATGGTCTTACTTTGGAAACAGAAATATTACATGGGAGAAATGGATAGACTACATTTTATAATAATGTGAGCTTTTTAAAATTGGCACATCTGTAGAGGTAGAATATGAAATAATAGCTGCTCTAGAGGAGGTAGGTTGAAATGATGACAGGAAGTGACTATTAATAAATATTGGAGTATTTTGAGAGGGTAGTGATGATAAAATGTTCTAGAACTGAAGCTGATGTTCTTACTCCAACTCTTTAACATTTTAAGAATCATTGTACTTTATTGAAGAATTACAGAGTGCATTTGCATTAACCTTAGGAAAAATTTTTATAATAGTAGTGTGTAAATCTGAATAGTAGTGTGTGAAAATTTAGAATTTAAAATCCCAGAATTCTGTAATGCATAACTTTAGAATGTTGATGAATAAAACTATCAATAAAGTATAATCAGTGATATATTCTCTGAGTGATTATATATGACATTGCAAGTCAGTGAATATTCTACAAAATTATGCAAATTGAGGGATGAGATAGGTTTGAGTAGAATGAGGGATAATGATCATCAAGGTGCATTGTATTGGCCATGGAATGTGGCATAGTGGTAGACTGCTTGCCTTGCCTGTGTGAAGCCTTGGGTTTGATTCCTCAGTACTAAATAATTTTTTAAAAGCTGGAATTGGCAATATGACACAAGTTGTAGAGTGCTAGAGTGAGGAAAAGAAGCTCTTGGGCATTGCCAAAGCCCTGAGTTCAAGCCCCAGGACTACCAAAAAAAAAAAAAGGCTCATTGTATAAGCCAGGCACTAGCTGCTCATGCCTGTGAGCCTCAATAATCAGGAGGCTGAGGATTGTGATTTGAAGCCATCCCAGGCAAGAAAGTCTGTGAGATTCTTATCTCCAATTTAATCTCAGAAAAATCTGAAAGTGCTGCTATGCTTCAAGTGATAGAGTTCTAATGTTCATGCAAAGGAGCTCAGGGACAGCGCCCAGACCCAGAGTTCAAACCTCAGAAGACAAAACAGAAAAAAAAAAAAAAAACCTCACTAAACACTATTCATAAACTGCTTTGTCAAACAGCAACTCCCATGCAATTACATAAAGTTAATTAAAAATATGTTTAGAATAAGAATACAAATCATTTTGGGAACCAGACATAGATAGAATATAGGGGACAGAGTAAATTTTATATCACACAGATTGAGTTGAAATGTGTTCTTCAGTCTTCTTACATCATTTATGAAATTGACAATACACCAAATACAGGTCAATTTCCTTGAGGAATAGATTGAATTCTATTGTCTTTTCATAGTAAACCATAGACGTGATTTTTTTGTCTCTTATTGAAGTATATCTGGCACTTTAAAGTAGATTTTTCCTAATATAATATTAATTTAATCAATAATTTATTAGGGTGATGTTGGTCAGATTTTTTCTAGTAAATCTTATCCCTTATAATAAGTGAGAGCATGCTGTGTCAGTCTCATATCAATATGACAAAATACTTTATAAAATTAACTTAAATTGGGGAAAGATTAATCTTGGCTTCTGATTTTATACTTTTCAGTACATGTTTCTTATTCTCCTTGCTTTTGGTTGGTGGTGGCACAGTACCCTATTTCAGGAACATGAGATAGAATGTATGTATTCATGGAAGCCAGGAAGTAAAGAAGAGGTGGAATAGGAGTGGGAGAGGGAAAAAGAAGAGGAGAGGAAGAGTGAGAGCAAAATGGAAAAGGAGAAGGGGAAGGAGAAGGAAACAGAGAATAAAAAGAAGGAAGAGGAGGAAAGGACTTTGATCTTAACATCCTCTTTGATCACAAGTTCTCAGTGACCAAATCTCTACAACTATGCCCACTTCAAAGGGTTCACTTCTTTAAGGTAACATAATGAAAGCTAATTATTAATCCCAACCCTTTATGACTTCAGATTTAATTTCTAGAGTGGTGGGTAGATATTTCTACAGATTTCAATAACATCTGTTCCTAAATATTGACTTGAATTAATCAGAGAAACTATTTGGCATGGAGGTGGTTTGGTTATACCATTGCTGGAGAGATGAATCAAATATTTTGAGTGTAAATACATTTTATTTAACAGATAAGGAAGCTTCAAGAGATTTCATTTTGTGACCTTCAAAAATGACTATTTCATCTAACTCATAATGACTTGAATTTTTCATAAACTTTATGGCATCTCCATTCAAGTTTTTGTCATCTATAGTGAGGTTCTTTCTTTCTACTTGAAGGAAAAAATTAATATTATCATGATCATTTATTTCTTAAATATTTCATAGAGAGTAGATATAATATGAATTTCCTACCATTCAAAAATAAGTTATATTCAAGTCTATAGTGTAATGCCAAGGTTGCAGGATCCCTCAAAAGAAGACCACCAAGAGTCAGACTATACAGCTGTTTTATTTAAATGGGCTGCAGCTTGGGCCTCTTCCTACACTCTGACATAGCGGGACCCAGGAGGAGAGCCCCGAGCTAAGGATTTGCAGGTCTTATATAGGCACACAATCAACCATGTGTTTTGATTACAGCCTCAAACTTTAACCTTTCATTCCCCCCCTTGACTTATGGTCCTGAGCCACAATCTTGTGGCTCTGGCCCAAAACTAAACTCCAACAGCTCTTGATCTTGAACGAGTATACCAATAACAATCAGTCCATTTTTCTTTTCTTCATGAGTGGTTGGGTAGGATGCTTGGAGACTTCCCATCTTTCCCCACGGTTGTCCAAGACAAAGGGGTCAGCTGGTCAGGTGTGGAAACTGGATCCAAGCAACAATGCCATCCACCTTAAGGGCAGTAGGTGTAGCCAGTAGCACCATGTAAGGTCCCTTCCACCATGGTTCCAGAGATCGCAAGTTGTGCCTTTGAACAAACACCCAGGCCCCTGGTTTAAACAAATGCGGAGTATGAATAGAAGCAGAATCATATAATGCTCTAAGCTGGGGCCCCATACTCTTATGCACCAGCTGTAAATAGTCAAGCTTACACAGAAATTCAGTATCATCCAAATCAGCAAGCAATTCAGTCTGAAGGCTAGGGATAATGAGTGGAGGGTGTCCATACATTATCTCAAAAGGAGTAAAGCCAAGCCGATAGGGTGAATTTCTTATTCTAAACAAGGCAAAAAGAAGGAGCGATACCCAGTCTGCACCACTCTCCAAGGCCAATTTAGTCTCTTTTAGAGTCTGATTCATTCTTTCTACCTGCCCTGAACTCTAGGGTCTATAAGCACAGTGCAAATTCCAATCCGTCCCCAGTACCGCGGCTATTCCCTGACTTACTTTTGAGACGAAGGCCGGTCCATTGTCTGACCCGATGGTGGATGGGAAGCCATATCTGGGTAGGATTTCTTCCAGGATCTTCTTAGTCAACACGTTCTCGGTCTCATGCTTTGTTGGGTAGGCTTCAACCCATCCTGAATAAGTATCTACAAAAACTAGCAAATATTTATATCCAAATTTATCAGTTTTAATTTCTGTGAAGTCTACTTCCCAATGCACACCTGGCCTATCTCCACGGAGGCTAGCTCCTTTTGTAACAGGTTGATTGGGGGCATTGGTGAGCTGACAGGCTTTACAATTTTTAACAATGTCCTCAATGAGTTGATTTCCTTGCCTAATTTTTACTTCTGAGTGTCGGAGCAAGTCCTGCATTGTTCGAGTTCCCTCCCCAATTTTCCACCAGTCTTTGTTTCCTTCTGTGTCTAGGGGTTTATAGGCCATGGGAATTTTCTTTATCCACTCCAAGTCTTCCTGGGAGTACTGAGGCTCAGAAGGCAACACGTGGTGGTCATTGCCTCAAACTTTAACCTCTCAATAGGAATAATTGGATAAGTGATGGAATATCTTGCTTTAGTTCAGATTTAAAGTTTAATTTTCAAAGTGCCTTATAGTTCAATTTTGGCAATCAAAATGAAAAACAGGCATGTTTTATCCTCAAGAATGTCATTATCTTTATCTGATTTGGGGATGGGAATGGAAATCACAGATATGGTGAGATAAAGGACAAATGCATCAGTGATCCTCAAAAAAACATTATTTTGGAAATGAATTTTACAACTTGTGGGGGAGGATGGGAGTTGGGGGGAAAGCAGGAAAAACCAAGAGAGAGGGTACACTGCTTAGAAGAAATAGACTATTTCCTTAGTTCTGTAACCCCTCTCTATATACTTTACAATAAAAAATTAAATAAAAATAAATAAATTTTTAAAGAAATCGAAAAAAAAGAATGTCATTATTTTATGTGTGAAAAAATAAAATAAACCTAATATTAATTCAGTGTAAATAAGAAATCAAATCCTTATGCAATGCATCGATTCCATAGATTATGAAATATATTGGTAAAATTAATAAAACTTGTATTAAGTATGTTACTTAAGACATGAGATAATTTTGTTTTCTAGGTGACGATATAGAAATCAAAGCCCAAAGATTCCAGAGTTCTTTGTGATTGATACGTGTCAATTTACACATATGCTTGTCTCATGTCAATGTTATTTCAGCATAACTGAGAACAGAACTAAATGAAAATATACTCAAATGTTTAGCTTTATTTTGTTACTAAATATGTCATTTTATATCTCTCTATTTTATTTGAAAAATCTGGTAAATTTATTTAAGTCATATCAACAATAATGAGAAATAAACAGGATCTACCTCCTTAAAAGACAATGAATAAGAAAAAAAAAATGACTCTTTTGTTTTGTTCCAAGGCTGAATTAAGCCAGGCCCAAAGAAACATAGGTCCCATGCTTTCCCTTATTTGCAATAACTAGTATTTGTCTGAGACAAGCAGAAACGGTCAGATAAGTTTATGTTAGGCAAAATGGAGCCCAAAATAAGGATTCAAATGATTTTTCTTTCTTGTGATTTTTTCTAACATATTTATAAGATGATTTCTTTGTTGCTTTGTATGTCTCTTCCCCACAGTATAACCCCTGTTTTCACTGTATTTGATGTTGGTATACTTTGTAGAGGGGGACGAAAAAAACTTATTGTTTAAATAGTAATAAAGGTGGACCCATTGGAATAAAAAGATGTACAAGCCATTTTGTTGAAAAACGAACTTTACAACTTTGGCGGAGGGGGACTGGGGTGGTCATGGGAAAGGAAGCGAAGGGGAAACAAAAGAGGAGGCAACAATGCTTGTTAAGAAATGTACTCATTACCTTGCCCATGTAATGGTAACCCCTCTGTACTGTATTTTCACAATTAAAAATAAAGGAAAAAAAAGAAAGAAAAAAGTGAAACAACAAAGAAAAAAATTGAACCTCATTTTGCATTTTGTCTTTGTATATTGTGGTGCTTTGCAATTGTGTATTATGTGACTATCCCATAAATCTGGGCTCAAATCACTAGGGCTACTGGAAGAAAATTTCAAAATCTAAAGCAGGTAACACAGCTGTGCAGTTGTTTGTGGGTTTCACTACAGTAGCAGGAGGGCATTGTTATACCTGGACTGGAGACCCTCCAAAGATCACCAGAGACCAAGATCAATGTAAGTGAAAAAAGAGTCGTTTATTTGCAAGTTCAAGCTTGGTCCTCCATGCACTCGGTAACCCGTGACACTAAGAGGTCCCGAGCATAGAATTAGTACAGTTTTTATGGTATTGAATAAACAACCTTAAGGGAGTATTACATGAGATATTACATGATTGGTTAATATTTTAAGCAAATTAAGCTACACATACATGATTGGTTATTATTAATACTGACTTGTTATTGACGGGTACCACCTGGCCACTGGGTCACCGTGTCTCGTATAGACACTCAGTGTTTGGTTGATGTATCCAGAGAAAATTCCTGTGGCTTGCCCAAGGATTACATATGTTTCAGTTGCCTGGCAATTGTTTTCTTTTCTATATCATTTCTGGGTCAAATTCATGGTTCTTTCTATAATCCGTACCTCACAAGATGGTTGCTAATCTGTAATGGAGTTACTTAGTTCTTTATTGTGCCTCTTTAAGTCTTAGACTCTTCATTCCCCCCTTTCTATTATGCACCTGAAAGGCTAATCATTGTCCTTAAGGGCCTGCGTTACGTCTTTTATCAGGGATTAATTGATATGGCATTCTCAAGACCATCAGTTGTATGGTATTGACTCGTTTCTTAACACACATCACTAGTCGATTTACAACACAAGGCCCTATTGTGAACACAAGCACTAGAATGATAATGGGACCCAACAGAGTGGATATTAATGTAGTAATCCAAGGGGAATAGTTAAACCATGATTCAAACCATCCTTCTTGCTGTTCCCTTATTCTTTAACAACTCGAGTGATTTGCATAGAAGCAACATTCTTCCCTAGGACAGCACATAGACCTCCTTGCTGTAAGAAAAGTCCAGCCCTTGACTGTTTTGTAATGCTACCTCAGGTAAGGAATCATGACATTTTTGAAGGTAGGGTGGAGAACTTTCCAGGTTTTTTATATCCTCATCTATAGAAGCACAAAGGTTAGAGTAGGGTGTTCTCTGAGTAACCAGGGATGCTACTCGAGTTCCTACTCCAGCCAAGCCCACCAGAGCCCTGATACTCACGGCATTTATTATTTCTATTTTAGCTTTTCGGGGTCAGTAGCTTGCTGCGGACATTTTTTTATCATCTTGTCTTCCAGAGAATTGTAAAGTAGTCGTGGGATGAGTTGCACCATGACACAAAAGCTGTGGGTCCTATTTAAAACGTCCAGTGCACAAAAGGGGTTAGGCCAGTTGAACATGTCTACCAAACATCTTGGGGAGGTAATCAATAACCTTCCTCAGGAGTCCATTCTTGGGTCTGATTACATAAGTGAGTAAAATTAGTACTCATCCTACACATAACTGTTGTCCTATAACTGCCTTTAGGGTAAATTTTGCCTCTTTTTATTCCCATCTGCATGATTTACTTGTTTTAGTTACATTCTGTACCACTGCAATACTCTCATAAAATGGGGGTGTCATATCAGAACACATCCAACGTGTTTTGGTAATATCAGGGCGGGTCTGCTTGATTACATTATAAGTTTGAACCAACAGCTGCCATAGAGAATCCTCCAGCAAGGCGATGTTCTCCCTGATGGGGTCTCCTCTTTTCAGAAGAGATGGGGTCACTACAGCCTGGGGCTTTTTCTTTTCACTTGCTTTGGCTTTTGTGGCAGAAACCGGTCTTAAAACAGTGTTTGTTCCCATTACTGAAGGGAAATAGCTAGCTGTGGCAATTGCCTGTAGACTTCTAAGTATGTCAATGTGAGTCTCTCCACATCGGTAAAATCTTAGTCCCCAAGTCTTTCCTAATTCCCATCCTATGACTTGTTTGCCCCTGTCTGTGAACCGAACTTCCACTCAGGCATCAGAATCCTGGGGAACCCTAATTTGTTGGTGCACAGGCATCCCATTAAACTGGATGCCCGCTGGCCCTGATTTAGTAAAAGTAACAAGGTCTCATCCTTTTCCTTTCCATTTTCCTGAGGTACTTGTTTTGCAGCCCCAGCTCTTACAGTAAAAGTCCTCTTGTCCTCCACAATTACTAGTCCTGCCTTCCCCTGGGCAAACATATCAGTGTCTCCGTCTACACTCAACAAGCCTAGGTCCTTCCCATACTCCCTCAGCGAGCTGTCACAAATTAAATGTAAGCCTGTCTCGAAACCATAGGGAGGGTCCCTCTTTCACAGCCAGAGGGAATGGTTTGTCCATTACATGATTACTAATAATCCAAGTCCAATTATATGGGCGATTAGGATTGCAGGCACCCACTATTATTTCAATACAATTTCCAAGTAAGGTATAAGTCAACAACCATTTCATGACTTAGTCTTTTTATGGCTCAATTTGAGCTTTAAGGATTGTCTTTGGAAAGTGAGACTTATCACTCTGGGTTCTCTCCAAAATCGGTTATGGGATCTGCAGGCTTCGTATGCAAATGGTGGATCCAGTTAGTGATGCCGTTGACTTTGAGGACAGTTGAATTCGTCAAGATGACCACAAAGGTCCTTTCCACCGGGGTTCCAGGTTTTCCTGTCAGTGTCTTTTCACCAGGACCCAGTCCGGTGGCAGAAGTGATGTGGGATCGGTGGAGGGCCTGACTCGTACAGCACATTCAGTGTAGGCCAGACCTAAAGGCGGGTCCTCTACAGGACCCTGAGAGAGAACAAAAGTTCAGAGTCATCATCTTCCCTAAGAAACTGCTCTGAAAATTAGGAATTATGGGAGGGGGCATTTCGAATACAATTTCATAGGGGGAAAGACAAATTTTCAAAGGGGAGTTTCATACTCTGTATAAGGCAAAGGGAAGGAGTGTTACCCAGTCACCACCAGTCTCCATGGTCAATTTGTTCAGGGTCTCTTTTATAGTTCTATTCATCCTTTCTACCTGTCCTGAGCTTTGGGGGTCTATAAGCACAATGCAGTTTCCAATCTGCCCCAAGAGCATTAGCAAGTCTCTGACTTACCTTTGACACAAAGGCTGGTCCATTATCTGATCCTATCATACTAGGGAAGTCAAACCTGGGTAAGATTTCTTCCAGAAACTTCTTAGCCACCACCTGTGCTGTTTCACACTTTGTAGGAAAGGTTTTTACCCATCCTGAAAAGGGAAAACTAATAGATATTTATATCCATACTTGCCAGGTTTGATTTCTGTGAAGTCCACCTGCCAGTAGATTCCTGGTTTATCTCCTCTTTTCCGACTGCCTGGTCCTGCCTGAATTTTCCCTGCATTAGTCAGCTGACATGCCTTACAGTCCCTGACAATCTGTTCTATTTTAGCATGACTATTCTTGACCCTTAGACCAGTATTTCTCACCATGTCTTGCATCTTCATCGCACCCATGTGGGTGCTCCATGCATTTTCAGTAGTATTTTACTCCCTAACTGTTCTAGCAAGATAATGTTGCTCTTAGAGTCTCTCCATCAACCATTCAGGCATTGTGCCATTGTTAGTCGATCAATCCATTTTAAATCTTCTGTGTTATATGTAGGAGTGTCCAGGAGAGTTCTTGCACCGGGGTCTGGGAGGTTTATCATCATTATAGAGTCTTTTTGTGTTGTCACTTCCCGGGCAGTTCTGTGGGCCAGGTTATTGCCTTTACTCACAGCATCTTTACGTTTTAATGTCCATGGAAATGAACAATGGCCAACTTCTTAGGCAACCAAAGAGCAGAGATTAAGGCCAAAATTTCATCTTTATTTTTGATGGACTTTCCCTCTGCTGTCAGTAATCCTCTTTCTTTGTAGATAGCTCTGTGTATATAAGCCATTGCAAATTAATACCGACTAACACTGTACAGAGTTAGTCTTTTATTCTTTCCTAGCGTTAGTGCTTGGGGTCAGGGCTATTAATTCGGCTCTCTAGGCTGACATGCCTATGGGCAGAGGTTCGGCCCAAACGACATCACTCTCAGTCACTACTGCTGCTCCCGCATACTTATGTCCTTGATGAACAAAGCTGCTCCCATCTGTAAACCACACGAGTTCAGCATCTGGTAATGCTGATCTCTTAAGTCCTCTTGGATATTATGGACTTGCGCCAGGATCTCCGAGCAATCATGTAGTGACATGTCTAGGTCTGGATCTGGTAGAAAAATCACTGGGTTGACAGCTGAGGGAACCTGGAAATTAATTCTGAGAGGAGTGAGTAGCAGTCCTTGGTAATGGATTACTCAGGCATTGCTGAGCCATCGATCTGGTGGCTGCTTTAACACACTCTCAATAGCATGGGCGTGGTCACATAGAGTTCCTGTCCCATAGTTAATTTGCATCTTTAACCATTAGAGCAGTAGCCACTATCATTCTCAGGCATGGTGGCCATCCTGCTGCCACCAGTCTAATTTCTTTTCAAAGGCTATTGGTCTTCTCCATGGGCCTAGATATTGGCTTAGGACTCCTTTCATAATCCCATTATGTTCATCCACATACAAATAAAAGTATTCAGTTGTATCAGGGAGTCCTAATGCTGAGGTTGACAATAAGGCATTTTTATCTGTTCAAAGGCTTGTTCAACCTACTTCATCCATAAAAACAGCTGCTTTTCTTTGGTAGCCTCATAAAGGGGTTTAGCCAACTCCGCAAACCCAGCAATCCACAGACAGCAAAAGCCTGCTTAGCCCCAAAGCTCCCTTACCTGGTGCTGAGACTGGGGTGTTGGAATTTTAAGGACAGTTTCTTTTATTCCTTTTGTAAGCCACTGCTGCCCCCCTTTCAATAAATATTCCAGGTAAGTTACCTCTGATTTGCAGATTTGAGCTTTCTTGGCCAACACTCAAGAAACCAAGGCTTCCCAAAGTCTGGAGTAAATCCTCCATTCCTCGGCTGCATTCTCTTTCAGATTTAGCAGCAATTAATAAGTCATTCACATATTGCAACAAAGTCAAGCCAGGGTGGCATCCCCTAGCCTCACCTAAGTCCTCATGCAGGGCTTTGTCAAAGAGTGTAGGTGAGTTTTTAAATCCTTGAGGAAGTCTTTTCCAGTTCAGCTGTCCATTAATATCTCTTTCTACATCTGTCCACTCAAAGGAGAAGAGATCTTAGCTTTTAGCTGCCAAGGGTAGGCTGAAAAAGGCATCTTCTAAATCTAATACTGTGTACCACTGCCTATAGGGAGGCAGGGTGCTCAGGAGTGTGTAGGGGTTGGGTACAGTCGGGTGAATGTCCATTACCCATTTGTTGACCTCCCTTAACTCTCTACTGGCTTATATTCATTGGAGTGGGGCTTACAGACTGATAGCAGGGGAGTGTTCCATGCCAACTGACAGGGCCGCAGTATACCCAGTTCTAGCAGACACCTAATGTGGGGCGTTATTCCTACCCATGCCTCCATGGATATAGGGTACTGCCAGACTCTGACTGGGTCAGCTCCTGGCTTTACGTCAATGAATAGAGCTGGTCTATTCTTTGCTAGTCCCACTCCTCCAGTCTCTGCCCATGCTTCTGGATACCTTTCCAGCCAGTAGGTGATTTCTTGGTGAGGAGCCTGGGGTGATTGGTGCAACCAGTAATCGTCTTCCAGGCTCAGAGTCAGCCCTTGTATTGGTCTCCCTTGGGCATCTGTCGCCCGGGAACCTTCTGGATAGAAGTCAATCTGTGCTCTGACCTTAGTCAACAAGTATCTTCCTAATATGGGATAAAGACTCTCTGGGATAACTGAAAATGAGTGAGACACTCGTCCCGTCACCAGATCCACTGTTCTTTGGGTGGTCCATGAGTATTGTTTAACTGATGTGACCCCTTGCACCCAAGAAGTTTTGTTCGAAAGTATTCCGTGGGGCTTTATTACTCCTTGGGTCATTTTGAGTAGTGGTCATATCCCAAATTGCTGAAAGCACCAGCTATTTCGTTTTGTGACAATTGTAATTACTTTTCTCCTTTCCTCTGGTCTTATGTGTGAATTGACATACATTGAAATGGGTCAGAACCAGAATGCACTTCGCACTCCCCTTACCTTCCTAACAACTAATTTAAAGAATGTTAAGGACAGAGCTAACAATGTCCCAAGGTGTAAAGTGTGGACTAGCTGGTCTGTCTAAGATCCCAAAGGGGATCTAGCAGTGGCAATCGATAGATTACCTGACTCTAGCTTTGCTTCAAGTGGGCCAATCTTTCTAGGCCAGATTTCACTCTTCGAGGTGGAAATATAAGGGAGTCTGAAAGAGAAAGTAGCTATTATTGGACGAAGTAACAGAGCGAAGACTGACAGCCTCAAATGGAGAAAAACAGGGTCTCTGGGCATCCACCTCTGGATGAACCTGAGTGAGGAAATGTTTCATAATACTCACATTACAAACACACAGACATTAGGACAAGACACACATTTAATAGCATGCCCATGGTAGACTGTCAGACAGAAAGTGAAGGATTACAGACACGATAAATCCCAAATGTCCTCACTAGTGGACAGTCTACCTTGTAAACTATCAGACAGAAAGTTTCTGACAACAAACAGGCCCAAGTGTCCACACTAGTGGATAGTTTACCTTCCCGGGGAACTAGGCGACCTCTCCCACCAGTCCAGTTGGCTGCCTTATAGCACTATCCGACAGGACTTCTTGCCAATTCCAATACCAATCCTGCAGGACACACAGACCCCAGACAGTTACAAAGCGGCAATGCCTTTACTTACCGGCCATTCTTTGCTACTCTCTGATCAGGTGTCTGGTTGGGTTTATGGGTTTATCCTGGATGAGCCCCCATCTGTTAAACGTCCTCCAAAGACCACCAAATTCAATGTAAGTGACAAGACTGGTTTATTTGCAAATTCGAGCTTGGTCCTCCGTGCACTCGGTAACTGCTGACACTAAGAGGCCCCGAGCATAGAATCAGTACAGTTTTTATAGTATTGAATAAACAACCTTAAGGGAGTGTTACATGAGAAATTACGTGAGTGGCTAATTTAAGCAAATTAAGCTACACATACATGATTGGTTATTATTAATACTGACTTGTTATTGACGGGGACCACCTGGCCTCTGGGTCACCGTGTCTTGTATGGCCAGCCAGTGTTTGGTTGATGTATCCAGAGAAAATTCCTGTTGCTTGCCCAAGGATTATATATGTTTCAGTTGCCTGGCAATTGTTTTCTTTCCTGTGTCATTTCTGGGTCAAATTCATGTTTGTTTGTTTGTTTGTTTTTTAATAATCCGTACCTCACAAGATGGTTGCTAGTCTGTAATGGGGTTACTTAGTTCTTTATTGTGCCTCTTTAAGTCAGACTTTTCAGCACAAACTCTACAAAGGAAATAATTCCAGTTCTTTGCAGGCAAGGATGTGATGAAAAGCATACTTTTACTGTCATACATGAAATAAGAAGACACACTTTAAAAGCTTACTAAGTGATCAGTCCTTAAATAACAGTGCCAGTTTTAAGGCACTCTAGATAATTCAAGTCCTTTACCTCCCCACTACCATAACTGCCATTCACAAATCATTGCCAAGGTGAATTTCCAGTTCTTTTTGATATTTTGAATGGCTTAGGAGTAACATAAACAATAATTCAACTGGTTGAGAAATTTTAATTTAGAATAAGCAAAAAATCAGAGTCAACTACATAGCATAACCTTTAGGGAAAATGGTATGTCCTTTGTAACTTAATATTAGACATTAGGGCAAAATGCCAGAAACAGGTTCTGCAAGGACAAAGAACTCTTTAAGATATATTAAAGATTACCTAGGGACAAGTAATTTTAACTACATTTTCTATTATATGATAGCACATTTGTGTCTGCTGATCAGAGAGACTCAAAAAAATTTTAAATGTGATATGAAAAATGCATTGTCATGAGTGAATGAAATCACGGATTAGATGGCTCAGGAGCTGGGTGGTTCTGTTAAATAATCTCATTATTTTGAATGATCTAGTTTTTTTGTATGTGTGGAATTATGAATGTATTTTATGACTGGGCAAGGAAGTTTATTATTAGATAGATCATTTTCTCATACCCAATGTCAGGAACCTAACCTAAGCATTGTTTCCTCCACCTTTATTTCCCCATACCATCCCTTCCCCTCTTCCCCTCATCCACACATCCCTCTACCACTACCCTCCCCACCACCCTCACCACCCACCCCACCAAAGTTGTAAAGTTCGTTTATCGACATAACGTCTTATACATCTCATTGTTGTAAAATGGGTCCACCTGTAAACCTATTTAAACACTTTGTTTTTCTCATTCCCTCCAAAAATTATATCAACATCAAATACAGTGAAAGCAGCGCTTATAGCCTGAGGGAAGTACATACAAAGCAACAAACAAATCATCTTATAAATATGTTGAAAACAATAACAAGAAAGAAAAGAAAACATTTGAATCCGTATCTTGGGATTCATTTCTCCAAACAACAACCTGTCTGAGAGTTTCTGTTTGTCTCAGACATATATTAGTTATTGCAAATAAGGGAAACCATGGTATCTATGTTGCTTTGGGCCTGGCTTACTTCACTTAATATAATTTTTTCCAATCTTTCCATTTCCTAACAAATGGTGCAATGTCTAGATTGGTTCCATATCTTACCTATGGTAAATAATGTTGCAATGAGCATAGTGATGCTGGTAGCTTTAGTATGGTCTTGTTTGTGATCATTTGAGTAAATGCTCAAAAGTGGTATTGCTGGGTCATAGGGGAGCTCTATGTGGAGTTTTCTGTGGAACCTACATAACAAATTCCAAAATGGTTGAACAAGTTTCTCCTCCCACCAACAATGCAGTAAGGTTCCCTTCTGCTCACATCACATCCGGCATTAGTTGTTATTAGGGTTCTTGATTATAGCCATTTTAACTGCGGTGTGATGGTATCACAACGTGGTTTTCATTTGCATTTCTTTTCTGGCTAGGGAGGTTAAGCATTTCTTCATGTGTCTATTGGCCATTCATCTTTCCTATTCCGAGAAGTTTCTCTTTGACTCTTTAGTCCACTTATTTATTAGCCAGTTGTTACTTTGAAGATTTGTGGTTGGGGGATTTAATTTTTTGAGATCCAGGTATATTTTATTTTATTATTTTTTTTTTTCTTTTTGGGTCCGGTCGTGGGGCCTGAACTCTGGGCCTGGGTGCTGTCCCTCAGCTCTTCAGCTCAAGGCTAGCGCTCTACCACTTGAGCCACAGCGCCACTTCCGGCTTTTTTCTTTTTGCTTATGTGGAGCTGAGGAATGGAACCCAGGGCCTCAGGCATGCAAGGCAAGCGCTCTACCACTGAGCCACCTTCCCAGCCCACGAGATCCAGGTATATTTTAAATATGAGACCCTTGTCCTATGTATGGCGAATGAAGTTCTTCTCCCAATCAGTGGGCTTTCTATTGATCTTGATAGCTAAATCCATTGCCAAGCAGAAGCTCTGCAATTTCATGCAATCCCATTTGTTCCACCTTTCTTTGATTTGTTGTATTTCTGGGTCTCTATTAAGAAAATATTGGTCTGTGCAAAGGAGACCTAGGTTTTCTCCTATGCCATCCTGTAATGTTTTCAATGTGTCTGCTTTAAGTCTGAGTTCTTTGATCCATTTAGAGTTGATTCTGGATCAAGCTGATGTATAAGTATCTAGCTTTAGTTTTCTACAGGTGATTAACCAATTTTGCCAGCACCATTTACTGAAGAGGCTGTCTTTCTTATATTCTTGTTTTTTAGCAACCTTATTGACGATTACAGTGCTATAGGTCTGCAGGTTCATTTCTGGGTTTTCAATTCTATTCCATCTACCCTGAGGTCTGTTCTTGTGTCAGGACCACGCTGTTTTGATTACTGTAGCTTTGTAGTAGAGTTTATAGTTTGATATTTATATTCCTCCATCACTGTTCTTTCTGTTAAGTATCATTTTGCTGTTTGGGGACTTTATTATTCCACATGAATTTTTGGATTGAGTCTTGTATTTCCTTGAAGAATGAGGTTGGAATATTGATAGGTATCGCATTGAATTTGTAGAAAGCCTAGGGAAGTATTTCCATTTTCATGATGTTAATAGTTCCAATCCAGGAGCATGGGAGGTTTTGCCACATTCTAATTTCTGTTTTGATTCCTTTTTAAAATTTTTAAAGTTTTCATCATTGAGGTCTTTCACTTCTTTGGTTAAGTTAATTCCAAGGTATTTTATTTTTTGTGGGGCTATTACAAATGGAGTTGCTTTCCTGATTTCAGCCACGCTTTACTCATTGTTGGCATACAGAAAAGGCATTGATTTTTGAGGGTTAATTTTATACCCTGCTACTTTTCCAAAGTTTAGAATCAGTTTGATTTATTTGGGAGTGGAGTCCGTGGGATTCTTTAAAGACAATATCATGTCATCAGCAAAGAGGGAGAGTTTTACTTCTTCTTTCCCTATTTGGATCCCTTTTATGGTTGCATCTTGTCTTATTGCTAAAATGAAGAGAAATGGAGAGAGTGGACATCCTTGTCTTGTTCCTGATTTAAGAGGACATGGCTTTAGTTTTTCACCATTAAGTTTTATGCTGGCTGTAGGTTTGTAAGTTTTGTCATATACAGCCTTTATTGTACTGAGGAATGTTCCCTCGATTCCTAATTTTTGCAGAACCCTCATCACAAAGGGTTATTGAACCTTGTCAAATCCTTTTTCTGCAACTATTGAGATAACCATTTGGTTCTTATCCTTGCTGTTTGTGATGTGATGAATTATTCCAGATTATTTGGTTATATTGAACCAACTTTGCATCCCTGAAATGAAGCCTGTTTGATCGTGGAGTATGATTTTTTGGATGAATTGTTCAAGTCAATTGGCCAAAATTTTGTTGAGAAGTTTTGCTTCAATACTCATCAAAGAAAGAGAACAAAGAAATGAGTCTAGAGTTCTCTTTCTTTGATGAGTCCCTGCCTGGTTTGGGGATGAGGGTTATGATGGCTTCATAGAATGAGTTTGGTAGTGAACTTTCTCCTTCAATTTCATTGAAGAGTTGAAGGAGTATTGATGTGAGCTCTGCCATGAAGGCCTTGTAGAATTCCGCTGTAAATCCGTCTGGTCCTGGGCTTTCTGAGATGGGAGGTCTCTTATTACTGTTTCTATTTCAATGCTTGATGGTTTAACTCATCTTGGTTTACTTTCAGCATTACCATATTTGCTAGGAAAACGTCCATTTCTGCCAGGTTCCCTAACTTACTAGTATAAAGGTTTGAAAAGTATTACCTTATAATGTTCGGAATCTTGATTGTTTCTGTGGTGATATTTCCATTCTCATCTCTGAGTTTATTTGAGTGTATTTTCTTCTTTTTCTCATAAGATTTGCTAAGGGTCTGTCAAATTTTTTAATTTTTCAAAATACCAATTCTTTGTCTTTTTGGTTCTTTCTGTTTTCATATTTGGATTCTAATTTGTTTAATTCTGATGTAGTTTTAATGATTTCTTTCCGTCTACTGTATTGGCGTTTATCTTGCTCCTCTTTTTCAAGGTGGTTCAGATGTCTCATTAAATTGTTGGTTGCAGATCTCTCCAATTTGTTGATGTAGGAACTCAGAGCTATAAACTTGCCTCTCAGTACTGCCTTTGCTGTGTCCCAGAGGAGCTGGTAATCTGTGTGTTCATTTTTGTTGAATATCATGAACATTTTAATTTTCTTTCTCATCTCTTCCCTGACCCACTGGTGATACAACAGTGTGCTGTTCAGCCTCCATGTGTTACAGGAAGTTCTTGGTGGATTTTGGTGTTGAGTTCTAATTTTATTTCTTTGTGGTCTGGGAGAATGAATAGTACAAATTTAATATTTCTGAATTTGGACAAGTTTGTTTTGTGACCTGAAATGTGGTCTGTTTGGAAAATGTTCTGTGTGCTGCTGAAAAAAAGGTGTATTCTGATGCTGCTGGGTGAAATATTTGGTAGATGTCTGTTAAATCTAGCTGATCTATGCTGTTGTTCAGATGTGCGGTTTCTCTATTGAGTTTTTGACGAGTTGATCTATATAATCAGGATAGTGGTGTGTTAAAGTCGCCAGTAATTAATGTCTTTGCATCTACGTGAGATATGAGGGAAAGTAGTGTTTCTTGGATACATTTTCATGCTCCATTCTTTGGCAAATATACATTTAAAATTGTAATAATCTCCTGGAGGGGAGATCCCCTAATTATTATGTAGCGACTTTGGTAATCTCTTCTCATTAATTTTAATTTGAAGTCTATTTCATCTGATATTTGGATTGAAACTCCTACGTGTTTGTAGGAGCCATTTGCTGGGTAGATTTTGTTCAAGCCTTTCACTATCAAAAGTTGTTTGCTTGTATGGGCAAGGTGTTACTCCTGAAGGCAGCAGATAAAAAGAATCTTGCTTTTTAATCCAACTAGACATTTTATGTTGCTGAACTGGACAGTTAAGTCCATTAATGTTGTAAGTTAGGACTAAGTGGTATTTGGGAGTAGCACGATACAACTGTAACATCATTATGGATGTTCACACTGGCATGGAATTCATTTCCTTTTTTACCTGACAAATCAATATACAAAATAACATAACTTTAAATATCAAGACCTAACTAAACATATTACCAGAAAAGTCATCATGAAAGCCATATTGCAACTGGGGTAAAAGAAAAATCCGTCATACTCATTCTGTATTTATTTTACATGTTTATTTTTTTCTTAAATCATTTACTTTAGCTAGCATTTTAAAAACATTGTGTTAAATGATGTATATTTTGGTAATTAATTTTGGATGCCTCCTTAAATTTTGTTTTGAGTATAATGTCTCACTTCAATTACTAACTCATGAAATGATGGTGATTACAAAACAAATGCTAATAACCACTGTTTATAATACACAAAATCTCATAAGCAAGATTTCATGAAGCATTGGTTAATATTTTCATTTAACGGTCTCTTGATGATGAGGCCTATCTGCAGGAGTACAGTTGTACCTACATTCCTCAGCCTAAATTTAGCCACAGTTAAAAAATGTTTATATCTTTATCTGTCATCCATCAGAGATTAAACTTGAGCATAAAACCTAAGAAAATGTTAAGGTAAGAATTTAGTTTTTCTGAACACAAAGTAATCAATATGCCTTATAGAGTAACTCCTCAGTTTAAAGTCAAGCTATTTCTCCAAAACATTCTAAACATCTCTTTACAATGTATATTATTCTCAAGAAGGGAATGGGGAATGTGAGAAGAAGACTAACCAAGTATTGTCTTCAAATATACATAATTTGGATTTACCTCTTTTTTTCGTTATAAACATTTTTGATAAAACTCTTTGAATAGTTGTTTTCCTGGTCTGGTATAATATGTCTTAGTTGCATCTACCAAACTACATTCAGAAAATGGTATATAGTAATTAAGTAAAGAAAACATATTCAATAAATTGCAAAAAGTATATACCTAAGGGATAATATTTTGAAGAGTGCATTGGAAATATTCTAATATAATTATTAATTTGATTGAACAATTTCACATTGACAGTAATGAACTAGATTACTTTAATGCTAATTGGACAAGATTGTTTTTCTAAATGAGCAAAACCAATATCTCCTTCTATTTTATAAGGAAACAACTGAGCAAAAAATGGAAATTAACATATGAATCTATAACAACTTGAATGAATTTTTGTTTATTAACAAATATTAATTTCACAAAGTATTTCATTGTGTTATATACATCTGTACATATAATGTAGCTTGGTAAATTATATTCCTTTTATTAATTTCATTATCCTATTTTTTTTAATTTAATTTTATTTTATTTGAGAACATACTGTACAGAGGGGTTACAATTACATGGGCAGGATAATGCATACATTTCTTGCCAAGCATTGTAGCCTCCTCCTTTGTTTACCCTTCACCTCCCTTCCCAGCCTCCCCCCTCCCCCCCACCCAATCAGACCCCCCCTCCCCCCACCTCCGACATTGTAAAGCTGGTTTTGACATGACATTTTGTACTTCTCATTGTTGCAACAGGTCCACCTGAATCCTTAAACGACCTGTTTGTCCCCATCTCCTCCACATGTTACACTGACATCAAATATAGTGAAAGCAGGGGTTACAGTGTGGGGGAGGGACATACAAAGCAACCAAGAAATAATCTTATAAATGCGTTAGAAACACATGCATGAAAGAAACAAAAACATTAAAATACATATTTGAGGGTTCGTTTTCCTAACATCACATTCTCTGACTTTTTCCGCTTGACTCATACCTATACTAGATATTGCAAATAAGGGAAACCATGGGACCTATGTTTCTTTGGGCCTGGCTTACTTCACTTAATATAATTTTTTCCAAGCCTTTCCATTTCCTAACAAATGGGGCAATGTCATTCTTTCTGATGGAGGCATAGAATTCCATTGTGTATATATACCACATTTTCTTGATCCATTCATCTATTGAGGGGCATCTGGGTTGGTTCCATATCTTAGCTATGGTAAATAATGCTGCAATAAACATAGTTGTGCTGGTAGCTTTAGTGTGGTCTTTTTTGTAAACATTAGGGTAAATGCCCAAAAGTGGGATTGCTGGGTCATAGGGGAGTTCTATGTGAAGTCTTTTGAGGAACCTCCATACTGCTTTCCAAAGTGGTTGAACAAGTTTACATTCCCACCAACAATGAAGTAAGGTTCCTTTCTGTCCACATCCCCTCCAGCATCTGTTGTTGTTAGAGTTCTTGATTTTTGCTGTTCTAACTGGAGTGAGGTGATATCTCAATGTTGTTTTGATTTGCATTTCTTTTATGGCTAGGGATGTTGAACATTTCTTCATGTGTCTATTGGCCATCCTTCTTTCTTCTTCAGAGAAGCTTCTCTTTAAGTCTTTCGCCCACTTACTTATTGGGCAGTTGTTTCTTTGAGGATTTGTTGTTGGGTGATTTAATTTTTTGAGTTCCAAGTATATTTTAGATATGAGACCCTTGTCCGTTGTATGGCTAGTAAGGACCTTCTCCCAGTCCGTGGGCTTTCTATTGATCTTGCTAGCTATGTCATTTGCCCTGCAGAAGCTCTGCAACCTTATACAATCCCATTTGTCCAACCTTTCTTTGATTTGTTGTGTTTCCGGGTCTCTATTCAGAAAATTTCGGCCTGAGCCAAGGAGACCCAGGGTTTCTCCTATTCCATCCTGTAATGTTTTCAAGCTCTTTGATCCATTTGGAGTTGATTCTGGTGCAGGGTGATATATAAGGATCTAGCTTTAGTTTTCTACATGTAGTTAACCAGTTTTGCCAGCACCATTTACTGAAGAGGCTGTCTGTCTTCCATTCTATTGTTTTAGCTCCCTTATCGAAGATTAGATGGCTATAGGTCTGTAGGTTCATTTCTGGGTTTTCAATTCTATTCCATTGGTCCTGAGGTCTGTTCTTATGCCAATACCAAGCTGTTTTGATTACTATGGCTTTATAGTAGAGTTTGAAATTTGGTACTGATATTCCTCCAGCAGTGTTCTTTCCGTTGAGGAGCGTTTTTGCTATTCGGGGTCTTTTATTGTTCCATATGAATTTTTGGATTGCCTCTTCTATTTCCTTGAAGAATGAGGGTGGAATTTTGATAGGTATTGCGTTGAATTTGTAGATAGCCTTTGGAAGTATTGCCATTTTCACGATGTTAATATTTCCAATCCAGGAGCATGGGAGGTTTTGCCATTTTTTAAGTTCTGTGTTGATTTCCTTTTTCAAGATTTTAAAGTTTTCGTCATAGAGGTCCTTCACTTCTTTAGTTAAGTTAATTCCTAGGTATTTTATTTTTTGTGAGGCTATTACAAATGGAGTTGCTTTCCTAATTTCAGCCACATTTTTCTCATTGTTGGCATACAGAAAAGCCATTGATTTTGGGGGGTTAATTTTATAACCTGCTACTTTGCCAAAGTTTTGAATCAGCTTGAGTAATTTGGGAGTGCAGTCTATGGGATTCTTTAAGTACAAGATCATTATCCTATTTTTATACTCATGATTTGTTCTATTATCATACTAACAAAATATTTGAATATATTTACTCCACAATATTTCTCTTCATCTCCTCTCTTACTTTTTCCAAATTTAATCCTTTCTAACTTTTACACCTGAGTCAATCATTTTATTTTCTGAGTCTAGAGCCTGCGTATGAGAAATCTAGTATTTGTTTTTCACACTATGGGGTATTGCTTTAATATGAAGGTTTCAAGTTCTAACTATTTTCTTGAAGATGATATGATTTCACTATTATGTGCGGCTAAATAATATATCATTTAATATATCATTGTGCATATATGCATATATATTATAGTTTCTTTAGTCAATGAGTGATTAAGGAACATGTAGGTTGATTCTGTAGTTAATTATGTTTTTTATGTGGGAGAAGGAAGGATGGAAATAATGATGTTTGGACTGAGAAACATGCTCTTTACGTAGGCACTCTAGTATTTGAAACATCCTCTCAGCTGCTCTTTCATTAGAATTTCAGTAATACATTATATTCAAAAAGAAAAATTTAATCACATTTGCAAAGGAGTTCTTTTTCAGTATCTATATTATTTTTTTATTACAATTTTACTTTTAGTATGTCATGTGAGTATGAGGGTGTATGTGAGCATGAAAATGCATGCATGTTTGTACATGTAGCTGACTCTAAGGAAACAGACACTGTGAGATACAGGATTCAAATAACAGTTTGAGACCTGTAAGTTGCTAAATTAATGTATGAGTCCAGTTTGTGGAGTGTGAGTTCAAGATCATATTTTTTAGGTTTCATACCAACAAAGTAGATGTTTCTAATCCAAAATAATAAGGAATAAAAAGCTACTCTGTTTCAAAATCATTGTCTTAGTACTCCAGACATTTTTTTATTAGTGAAAAATATGATTGAAAGTATGATGGGTCAGTAGTAAGCCTTTAGAAACTCTACATTTTCCCCAAAATCTTCAGATGTACTATTTGGAAATAAATTACAAATATATTTATAAACATAAAGATACAATATGATTTTATATATCTAAATATATGTATATAGTATAAAAGTATCATATATTTAGTTATGATTTAAATGTGTAACTTAAATATTTATTTAATTTTAAATGTAATTCATTTCATCATACATATATATATATATGTTCACATTTTTTTTGGTAAGTCATGTGGCTTGAACTCTGAGCTTAATTGCTATCCCTGTGCTCTTCAGCTCAAGGTGAGAGCTCTACTGCTTGAGACATAGGTCTACTTCTAGTTTTCTGGTGGTTTATTGGAGATAAAAATGTCAAGATAAGTATTCAAATGTTTTCCCCCCTTGGTATTATTTCTAACATATTTATAAGATGATTTCTTTGTTGTTTTCTATGTCCCTCCCCCACGACATAACCCCTGCTTTCATTGTAGTTTATGTTGGCATAATTTGTGAGGGGAAGGGAAAAAACAAATTGTTTAAATAGGGATACAGGTGGACTCATTGCAAGAATGAGATATACAAGGTGTTATATCGAAAAATGAACTTTACAACTTTGGCCGGGAGTTGGGGGTAGATGGGAAGGGATGGGAAGGTGAAACAAAGGAGCAAGCAACAACGCTTGATAAGAAATGCACTCATTACCTTGCCCATGTAAATGTAACTCCTCTCTATGGTATTTTCACAATTTAAAACAAAACAAAACAAAAATAAAACCTGAGAGAGTCCAGGACAAAGACTCCAGAAGCAGCAGGAGAGCAGATTCTGCTCAACACCTGCAAGAACTGACAAGGAGCAGATATCTTCATCCTGCAGATCACTGAACAAAGACGGTCCAGGAACTAAGACTGTGGTGAGAGTAGAACCCTGACATCCTTACTCCTCAGCGAGCAAAGGAGGGAACGCCACGCCTCCCCCACCACCATAGATCTCCATCTTTGATCCTGACAAAGCCCCACTGAGCAACTACCTCCAACTCAGACCTTGGTCGAAAACAAAAGAGTCATTTAACTGCTCACAGGAACCTGACCTGACTTGCCAGGCTCAACTCCACCCAGAGCAAAGTCACACATCCCAAGCAGAGATTGCTCGGCCTCTGGAGGAGTGACTTTCTACATTGGGTAAACAGAGTCAGTGGCTGCCCCTCCCTACAGCAGCTTACACAATCAATTGAAATTTAATAAACAAAAAACCTAAGAATGTCTCAATGCTGAGCTCTGTGAGTGTCTCAGGAGCTAACCCCTCAAGAAAAACTACTGTTTGCTGAAAGGCCTCAGCCCTACCAAGAACCTAGCCTCATCACAGCATCTCCAAACTAGAGGAAACAGCCACCTCCCTCTTTTGTGATACTCAAAGCAGATTTCCCTCCCACTGAACTAGACTGGGAAGCAGATGACAAAATCCTGGGTAATGCAGAACATTTTTCTGCCTGCTCAAACAAACTGACTTAAGAAACCAATCAAGCCAGTGGAAAACCAACCACCACAAGCAGACAAGAGACTCCACCAAGAGACTGGTTAGGGACACAGTGGAGATACAGGATTTTCCCATTCTCACCCTCTCCCACCAAAAAGAAATCAAAGAACTCTATTTTTGTACCTTTTTTAATTTTAATATTTTTGAAAAATATTTTTTCTATTAATCTATTTTTTTCTCTCATAAATTTTTAGGTGTGTGTGTGTGTGTGTGTGTGTGTGTGTGTGTGTGTGTGTGTGTTTCTGTGTATGCTTTTTTTGACCTTTTAGTCCTTTTTTTATTCTTTTCATTTTTTTCTATTTCTTCCTTTTATACATGACTTAATTGCTGTTCCGCTCATCCTAGATATATTCCTGCCATTGATTATTAGACCTTATGCCCCATTGTGTACATACTTAATCCAGAAGTTTATCACTCAATTGACAACCTCAGGCTTAACTTCTTTAATAGCAGTATTATATCTTTATACCTAGATAATTTTCAAGTAACTAATTTTAGGAAATTTTATCTTTTAGTTTTTCATACCTCTTTCTATCTCTCCCCTCTTCTCATCCTATCCTTTTCTTCTCTCAATATCACTTCTTTAAACTTATATAATTTTTACGTGTTTCATTTTTAAATTTAAATGTTTGTTTTTCCATTTTTTCTTGTTGTTTTGTTTTACTCACTCTCTTATCATTCTGTCCAATCCATTTCCCTCTCTGTGATTAGGATTTGGTTAAATTCACTCTTTTTTTAAATCTCTCCACATCTCTCTAATCCTATTTTTCAACACATTTCTTCTTAAACCTAAAAATTTCTGGTTTGCCAAATTTACCTTTGCTGTTTATAGCCCATTAATCCATAGTTGTTTGATGTTGAATAGATTGTATCTGATGAACTAGATTTTATCTGCAGCCATTTTGATTGTGCAACTACAATACTTTTGTTGATGCTTGCTTTAAAATAGTGTTCTAGTATGAAATTGGTGTTACTTTCATACAAAATGGGCAGAACAAGCCAGAAAAACACAAGAAAAATGGCAGGTCCGGGTATCTCAAGTCCCACTCATGACATCTGGTAACAGAACAATTCATGAATAATCCAGAGGAGAGTTCCTAAAAAGATCTACAAATACTACTGGTGAACAAGGTGAATGAAAAGATTGAAAATCTGCAAAGGACTCAGGATGAACATGATAAGGAGAGAGAGGAGGCAAAGCAAAGGTTAATACAGGAATCTCCTGAAGGTGAGGAAGCTACTCAAAGATTGATACAGGACTTGAGTGAACAGGTTTAGAACAGTCAAAGGGAAATTAAGGAATTGTGTGAACAGGCTGAGAACAGTCAAAGAGAAAGACAGGAATTGCATGAAGAGGCTGAGAACAGTCAAAGAGAACTACAGGAATTGTGTGAAGATAAGGAAGCTAATCAAAGAGTAATAGAGGCATTGCGAGAGTGGGATGAGTCTAGATAACGATCAATAGAAGCATTCATGGAATCCATAAACAGACAGCTGAAGGAATTCACGGAGATCAGAAATGGACTGCTGAATGGAGCCCGACAGAAGGAATGGGAATCCAAGGAAACCATAGCCAATCAACTAAGTGATTTGAGAATAAACTCTGAACACCAAATTAAGGAATTAAAAAAGTTTATACAAGATCTAAAACAAAACTCCAACAATGAATTTGAAGCCATCAAAGCTGACCAATTAGAAGGAAAAGAAATAAAAACCAAAGTAGAAAGCCTTGACAGTAGATTTGATCATGCAGAAGATACAATCACGGTGATGGAAGACAGTCTAGATATTATAGTGAAAGGACATACAACTATCCAAGACAAATCCAAGTAATATAACAGATCTATTCAACATTTGGAAGAAACCATCAAAAGGCCTAATTTGAGGATAATGGGTGTAGAGCAGCACATAAGGACAGAAGTTAATGGTTTAGGAAATTCATTTAATAGGATCCAAGCAGAGAACTTCCCAAACATGCAAAAAGTTAGGCCTATTCAGATACAAGAAGATTTTAGAACCACACCAGATCATAACAGGACATGCCACCATGACATTAAAATCCGCAGAGAATCAATTCAACCAAGGAAAAGATCCTTAAAGCTGTCAAGGAGAAAATATCAATCACTTATAAAAGGAAACCAATCAGAATAATCTCTGCTTTGTCAGCAGAGACAATTAAAGCAAGAAGAGGCTGGAATGATATATGCCATGCCCTAAAGACAAACAACTATCAACCAAGATACTCTACTCAGCTATACTCTCCTTCACAACCGAAGGTCAAATAATAATTTTCTATAGCAAAGAAAAGCTGAAATAATATATCTCCACCAAGCCAGCCCTACAAAAGATACTTTAAGATTTCCTCACATAGAAAACCAACAAGACAACAATAAGAGGAAAGAAACCGCACAAAAAGTGAGAATCCAAGAACCATAAGAAGAACACAGTTGCCTCAGCACCCAAGAAGTTGGATAACATGGCAGGAACTCCCAAAAACCTCTCAGTCATATCTTTCAACATTAATGGACTTAACTCTCCAACTAAGCGACATAGATTATCCAGTTGGATTACAAAGCAAGATTATTTATCTGCTTCCTTCAGGAGTCACACCGTGCCCATAAAAACATATTTAGAAAGCGAAAGACTAGAACAAAATGTACCAAGCATTCTCATTGTGGTGAGGTGGTATTACAATGATATTTTGATTTGCATTTCTTTTATGGCTAGGGTGGTTGAGCATTCCTTCATGTGTCTACTTGCCATCTTTTCCTCTTCAGAGAAGTTTCTCTTTAAGTCTTTCGCCCACTTATTTATTGGCCAGTTGTTTCTTTGAGGATTTGTTGAGGATTTAATTTTTTGAGTTCCAGGCATATTTTAGATATGAGACCCTTGTTCATTGTATGGATAGTAAATATATTCTCTCAATCCGTGGGCTTTCTATTGACCTTGCTAGCTATATCCTTTGCCGAAGGAAGCTCTGCAATTTCATGCAATCCAGTTTGTCCAACCTTTCATTGATTTGTTGTGTTTCTGGGTCTCTATTAAAAAAATTTCGACCTGTGCCAAGGAGACCTAGGGTTTCTCTTATTCCATCCTGTAATAGTTTCAAAGTATCTGCTTGACTCTGAGGTCTTTGATCCATTTGGAGTTGATTCTGGTGCAGGGTGATATATAAGGATCTAGCTTTAGTTTTTTACAAGTGATTAACCGATTTTACCACACCATTAACTGAAGAAGCTGTCTTTCTTCCATTCTCTTTTTTTTATCTCCCTTATCGAAGATTAGATGGCTAAAGGTCTGTGGGTTCATTTCTGGGTTTTCAATTCTATTTCATTGGTCCTGAGGTCTGTTCTTGTGCCAGTACCAAGCTATTTTGATTAGCATAGCTTTGTAGGAGGGTTTATAATTTGGTATTGATATTCCTCCAGCGCTGTTCTTTCTGTTAAGGATTGTTTTTGCTATTTGGGGTCTTTAACTGTTCCATAAGAATTTTTGGATTTCCTCTACTATTTTCTTGAAGAATGAGATTGGAATATTGATAGGTATTGCATTGAATTTTTAGATAGCTTTGGGGAGTATTGCCATTTTCATGAGGTTGATCTTTCCATTCAAAGAGCATGGGAGGTTTTCCCACTTTGTAATATCCGTTTTCATTTCCTTTTTCAGATTTTTAAAGTTTTCATCATAGAGGCCCTTCACTTCTTTGGTTAGTTTAATTCCTAGGCATTTTATTTTTTGTGTGGTTGTTTCTTCCCTGATTTCAGCCACACTTTTCTCATTGTTGACATACAGAAAAACCATTGATTTTTGAGGCTTAATTTTGTAACCTGTTATTTTGCCAAAGTTTTGAAGATGCTGGAGGGGATTTGAACAGAACGGAAAATTACTGCAATGTAGGTGGGAGTGTAAACTTGTTCGTCTACTTTGGAAAATGCTATGGAGATTCCTCAAAAGACTCCACATAGAGCTCCCCTGTGACCCAGCAATCCCACTTTTAGGCAATTTACCATATGATCACAAACAAGACTACACTAAAAGTACCAGCACAACTATATTTATTGCAGTATTATTTACCATAGCTAACATATGGAACCAACCCCGATGCTCCTCAGTAGATGAATGGATCAAGAAAATGTGGTATACATACACAATGGAATTCTATGCCTCCATCAGAAAGAATGGCATTGACCCATTTGTTAGGAAATGGAATGACTTTGAAAAATTATATTAAGTGAAGTAAGCCAGGCCCAAAGAAATATAGGTCCCATATTTTCCTTTATTTGCAATAACTAGTATATGTGTGAGACAAACAGAAATTGTCAGACAACTTGATGTTAGGTGAAATGAACCACATGTTAAGGATTCAAATTTATTAATTTCCTGTGATTGTTTCTAAGATGTTTACAAGATGATTTCTTTGTTGCTTTATATGTATCTCCCCCAGAGTATAAGCCTTGCTTTCACTGTATTTGGTGTTGATATATTTTTGTGGAGGGAAAAGGAAAAAAAACAAACTGTTAAATAGGCTTACAGGTGGACCCATTACAACTATAAGATGAACAAGACGTTATATTTATAAATGTCCTTTACAACTTCGGTGGGGTGGGGGTGGAGAGGTGGGGATGGGGTGGTAGAGGTCAGTAGGGGTGGGGGTGTGGAAATGGGAAGGGATGTTATGGGGAAACAAAGGATGAGGCAACAATGCTTGATAAGAAATTTACTCACTATCTTGACCATGTAATTGTAAACCCTCTGTATATTTTCATATTAAAACAAAACCAAAAAAAAACAAAAAACAAACAGAAAATCTACCAAGCAAATGGCCCTCATAAACAGGCGGGAGTTACAATCCTAATATCTGAAAAAATTGACTTCAAATTAAAATTAGTCACAAGAGATAAAAAAAGTTTATGATGCACTAATTAAGGAATCTCTCCTTCAGGAGGATATTACAATTCTGAATATCTATTCGCTAAACAACGGAGAACCCAAATTTATGCAAGAAACACTACTTTGTCTCAAAGATAACACAGATACAAAGACATTAAATGTTGGGGGATTTAACACACTACTATCACCACTAGATAGATCAACTCTTCAAAAACTCAATAGAGAAACTGCACTTCTAAACAACTGCATAGATCAACTAGTTTTAACAGACATCTACTGAGTATTTCAAGCAGCAGCATCAGAATGCTTGTTTTTCTCAGCAGCACATGGAACATTTTCCAAAATAGACCACATTTTAGGTAACAAATCAAACTTGTCTAAATTCAGAAATATTGAACTAATACCTTGCATTCTTTTAGAACACAGGGAATAAAATTAGAACTCCACACCAAAATCCCCCAAGAACTTCCTGTAATACATGGAGGCTGAACAGCACATTGTTGGATCACCAGTGGGTCATGGAAGATAAGAGAAAGAAATTAAAATGTTCATGATATTCAACAAAAATGAACACACAGATTACCAGCTCCTCTGGGACACAGCAAAGGCAGTACACGAGGCAAGTTTATAGCTCTGAGTTCCTACATCAACAAATTGGAGAGATCTGCAACCAACAATTTAATGAGACATCTGAACCACCTTGAAAAAGAGGAGCAAGATAAACGCCAATACAGTAGACGGAAAGAAATCATTAAAACTACATCAGAATTAAACAAATTAGAATCCAAATATGAAAACAGAAAGAACCAAAAAGACAAAGAATTGGTATTTTGAAAAATTAAAAAATTTGACAGACCCTTAGCAAATCTTATGAGAAAAAGAAGAAAATACACTCAAATAAATAAACTCAGAGATGAGAATGGAAACATCACCTCAGAAACAATCAAGATTCAGAACATTATAAGATAATACTTTTCAAACCTTTATACTAGTAAGTTAGGGAACCTGGCAGAAATGGACGTTTTCCTAGCAAATATGGTAATGCTGAAAGTAAACCAAGATGAGTTAAACCATCTTAGCAGGCCCATATCAAGCATTGAAATAGAAACAGTAATAAGTGACCTCCCATCTCAGAAAAGCCCAGGACCAGATGGATTTACAGCGGAATTCTACAAGGCCTTCATGGCAGAGCTCACATCAATACTCCTTCAACTCCAATGAAATTGAAGGAGAAAGTTCACTACCAAACTCATTCTATGAAGCCATCATAACCCTCATCCCCTCATCCCCAAACCAGGCAAGGACTCATCAAAGAAAGAGAACTATAGACTCATTTCTTTGTTCTCTTTCTTTGATGAGTATTGATGCAAAACTTCTCAACAAAATTTTGGCCAATTGACTTGAACAATTCATCCAAAAAATCATACTCCACGATCAAACAGGCTTCATTTCAGGGATGCAAAGTTGGTTCAATATAACCAAATAATCTGGTATAATTCATCACATCACAAACAGCAAGGATAAGAACCAAATGGTTATCTCAATAGTTGCAGAAAAAGGATTTGACAAGGTTCAATAACCCTTTGTGATGAGGGTTCTGCAAAAATTAGGAATCGAGGGAACATTCCTCAGTACAATAAAGGCTGTATATGACAAAACTTACAAACCTACAGCCAGCATAAAACTTAATGGTGAAAAACTAAAGCCATGTCCTCTTAAATCAGGAACAAGACAAGGATGTCCACTCTCTCCATTTCTCTTCATTTTAGCATTAGAATGCCTAGCTACAGCAATAAGACCAGATGCAAATATAAAAATGATCCAAATAAGGAAAGATGAATTAAAACTCTTCCTCTTTGCAGGTGACATTAGCTTGTGTTTAATGAATACCACAGTCTCCACTCTCAAGTGACTCAAGGTGATTCTAAACTTTGGCAAAGTAACATGGTAAAAAATCAACACTCAAAAATCAATGCCTTTTCTCTATGCCAACAATGAGAAAATTGTGGCTGAAATCAGGAATGAAACTGTTCTAGGGAACCATATTTGAGTATTGAAGAACTAGTTATCAACCAAGCTTATTCCTCATTACCTTTAGCATTCTATATCATTTAGGCTAATTCTTAATCTCTGTGTGATAAATTGTATGTCATTCTATGTTGTTCTTTCCTATCTGATCTCCATTGCTTTATAAAAATATCAGGCTTTCTATATTTCTATACTAACAATTATTTATACTAAGTCCACCGTCGCAGACATTAGAGGATGCTAAATTAAGAGTCCAATAGCTCATGAGTCATTAATGTAACAGCATGGAAAAGGAAGACATATTAATTGCTACCTCAAATTTTCTGAAAATCTGAAATGTCATCATTTGATTCAAATTTTCATTATTTGTCTACAGTGTCATTAAGTGCACATAAATGCAAATATGAGCCGGGTGCTGGTGGCTCACGCCTGTCATCCTAGCTACTCAAGAGGTTGAGACCAGAGGATTGCGGTTCAAAGCTAGCCTGGTCAGGAAAGTACATGAGACACTTATCTTCAATTAGCCACCAGAAACCAGGAAGTGGTGCTGTATCTAAAGTGTTAGAGCATTCAATTTGAGCTCAAGAGCTGAGGAACAGTGCCTAGGATCAGAGTTCAAACCCCACGACCAACAAAAAAGTCAAATATAATTTTAGTTTCCCCAAAAGGATCTACGAAGTCACTAGTAATCTTCCCAAGCAAAAAAAAATTTCCAGTATGATTCAGTGCACCTATTTTGCTGAATTATTTTAGTTATGGCTTATTTGCTGGATGTATTCTCTTCTTTTAAAAATTGTCAAATATTACCTTTATAATAAACTTCATCTAATATTTCTTGGTTCAAAATGGAAGTTCATAAAGTTGATGTCACTTAGCTTTCTTACTATCTCAGTTCAAAGCCAACCCAGGCAGGATAATATGTCAAATTCTTATCTCTAATTAAACACAAAAAAATCCGGAAGTGGACTTTTGGCTCAAGCAGTAGTGTACTAGCTTTGGGAGCAGGTGGGCAGGAAAGACAAATGTTCAGGGACAGGGTCCAGCCTCTGAGTTCAAGCCCCAGAAGTGGCACAAACTAAACAAACAAACATGAAACAAAAAAAAAACCCACATATTTTTTTGGACCATCCTTAAAACACTGGTTTGAAAAGAGGCTCCTTTTGCTGATCATACTCACTGGATCCTGCTTTTTGGAATCCTTATTGATATGGCGAACTCAGGACCAGAATAAAGGATGGATATCTGACTTTTACAACAGGAGAATCATCTGAGGAGTAAAATATCCATGCATAAGACATTTTAAAACCTCCGTGTCTTTGTTTCTTTGTAGTAGAACATTGTACAACAATGTTATTTCCATTTATTTCTATGCTGGCCTTCAAATTTCATATTGTTTCCTTTTGTAATACTCTCAACTAGAAGTTTACAGAAAGTTTTATGAGTAAATAGCACACTCGAAGAAGTCAGGGACAGGGTTTCCTTCAAGCCTTGGATTGTTTTCTTGTACAGTAAAAATGAGAGCACAAATTAACTTGAACTTTGTCATTTCTCTATGTTCAATTTCTCTCCTGGATTCAGTTTCTACTTCCTGTAAAAGTTCCTTCCAATTACTTCCAGTAACAATCTACGGTGCTTCTCCAGGCAAAATGAATGTTTTCTGGCTTCATTGAAATAGCACAAAGACATCTTTGGGCATGCAGTAACATGTGTTTCAGAGACAACTTAGTAACGAGAAAATATGGAATTTACATGGCTTATAAAACATTATCCATGTACATATGGCCATATAAGACTATGTTAAGTGAAATGAGCCCCCAAATAGGGACACAACTTGTATTTTTTTTCTTTTTTACTATTGTTTTTAATGTATCTAACATGAATTACGTGATTTTTTTTGTTTCTCTTCTATTTTCTTCCTCCATGTTATAACCACTGTTTGATATCGGTGAACTGCATCATGCATATACATTTTTCTAATGTGGGGAGGGGAAGGGAAATAAAATGATGAAACAAGGATACAGTATGACCTATTGTAACAATGAGATGAACAAGACACTATGTTGAAAACGAACTTCACAACTTGGGGATAGGAGGGGAGAGTTGGGATGGTGGGGTGAAAAGGGCTGGCAGGGGAAAGAAAAAAGAGGAGGTAACAATGCTCCTTAGATAATGTAGTCATTAACTTACTTATGTACCTCTAACCTCTCTGTCCACCATTTTCACAATAAAAAATATGAAAAAAAAACATTACCCTGGAGTACACTAAATTCAAATTTCCCAAGTGCTCTGTAAATTAAGACCAATTTTAAGTGGGAAGAAGGTTCTCAGAAACATTTTTTGGTCAGTGTTTGTGTTGTGCATTATTACCCAAGTGTACATAAGTTAACAGAAGGAGAAACAATAGGTATAGGAGAAAGAGAAGTTCTGTATTTAAGTATAATGGTTCAATACTCTATAGAAGACTGCAAATAAGACAACGTTGAAATAATAAAGCCAAGGCCAGTATGTAGGTCTATGGGAGTGACATAGAGAAAGCATTACTACTAAGTGGAACATGAAGGATGAGACCACTCTCTTTCTTCTACTAGCTCTAAATCATGATAGGTAATCATGCAAATTTGTAAAAAGTAGAATGGAAGAATAATTCTGGTTCCAAGCAAGTCAGATATAAGATCATGAACTTAACTGGAAAAAAATCCATGTCGAGAGAGCAGGAATTATACTAGCAATAACGTGGTGGCTAAGATCACATTTCTTTTTTTTTCTTTTCTTTCTTTCTTTTTTTTTTTTTTTTGATGGTAGTCAGGACTGAACTCCGGGCCTGGGCACTGTCCCTCTATTCTTCAGCTCAAAACTTTTTCTCTACCTTTGAGCCCCACACCACTTCCAGTTTTCTTGTGGTTAATTAGAAATAAATGCCTCAGAAACTTTCCTACTGATGCTGGATTTGAACTGCAATCCTCAGATCTCAGCCTAATTAGCTAGGATTACAGGTGTGAGCCACTTGAACCCTGCTTAGGATCACATTTCTAACAGTGTACACTCAGTATATGTAATGTATATGTGCATTTATCTTTATATGAACTTGAGTTAAAAATCTGGACTACAGCTTAGATTTTACACTCACAAAAATGGTTGTAGTTCAAAAGTTGATACCCCTGGAGAAATGAAACTTAAGAATGCAAAGGAGTCTGGGAAGTTCAGTTTGCATCCAGCTTGGGCAAACAGTCTTTGAAACACTATAATTAACCAGCCAAAAGATGCATTAGAAGCTCAAGGGGCTGGGAAGGTGGCTCAGTGGTAAAGCACTTGCCTTGCATGCATAAGGCCCTGGGTTCAATCCTCAGCACCGCATAAGCAAAAAGAAAAAAGCTGGAAGTGGCGCTGTGGCTCAAGTGGTAGGGCGCTAGCCTTGAGCTGAAGAGCTGAGGGATAGCGCCCAAGCCCAGAGTTCAGGCCCAACGACCGGACCAAAAAAAAAAAAAAAAGAAGAAGAATGGCTCAAGTGATGGAATACTAGTTATGAGCAAGATTGCTGAAGAAGAGATTGAGGTTTTTGCATACATATATACATACAAATACGCACATACACACGGAGGCACTTATATGATCAAACACACATATGGAACAACTCTCAGATTCTGTACAAAAGTTAGAAAATATGCCCTGAGTAAGACTAAAATCAAGTGATAACTTTTAATATTAGAAAGTCTTCAAGTGAAATTTCCCCAAAAGCTTGAGAATATTATGTAGGTGGGAACAAAAATAGTAAGAAAGTCAAGTCATCATTAATAAAGGGATAAAGGGATCGGGTCCAGGAAGGAATGAATCAGAGACCCCTTCACGTGCATCTGAAAATGTTCATATTCTTTTTCATATATTAGAACATCTTTGAAAATAGTACATGAACAGTCTGAGCCATCAGTGTAGTGTAAAATATTATTGGAGAAGTTCAGAATTGCTAGTCTGTATGTAGATTAAATCAATTGACAAACTATGGTAGGACAATGTGATACAAGCCAGGAATTCTATTACTCAGACTTAAACATTTAAATAGAGACTGGAATGACATAGTGATACTTTCACTGGACTAGGTAGTATAATTTTGTCTCAATAAAACAAACCAAGAAAGGAATAAAAAATAAGTCAGAAAGGAACACACAGTTGGAAGTTTGGGCTAATTTTGTCATTATGTTTTGAGAAGTCTTTTCCTATTGAACTGCAACTCATATATAATCCTCAGTTTTGTTTAAATATTGTCTTAATTACAGAACATTACTAGATGCAAAAGAGCTCATGATTCCCAACCAAGAATTTGAAAAAGCAATAATCATTCTGTTAGATTCCAAAGAAATGATGAAGGATTGCAAAAGCTTAAGCCTAAAGAAATAGGAAAGTTCATTTAATGTAGGACTTTGTAGACCTGGCTAAATAAGAATTTAGAGTTAAAATAAATATTTTTGTTTGTAATTTAATATTCTATAGGATACTATAAAATTGTTTTTAAGTAGAAGATTTAATTTACAAATTCACAAATGATTCTGGCATTCTATTTGCCTAAAATAGTCTTTCAAGTGAGGTATAATTAGAACTTAGTTAATCGTTTATTTCAACAGTTCATAAGTAACATGATAATGTGAATAACCTAGATAAAATTGCCAACAAATTGATGCTATTAATTTATGAATTTAGCAAAAGAGCAATTTTTTGAGACTTTGGTGTTACATGTTATGAAGAGAGTAATTGTGTGACATCTTTTTTTCTACAATACATAACACAGGAAGAAATTTCCTTAATTATATACCTCTGTATACAATGAGAAAAATGATAGGCTTAGGGTCTGTTTTTATTTTGTTTTTGTTGTTTGGTTTGTCCTAGGACTTAACTTCTAGACCTGGGCACTGTCCCTGAGCCTGTTTTTGCTCAAGGCTACTGCTCTACCATTTGAACCTCAGTGCCACTTGTTTCAGGCTTTTCGTGAGCAGTTTATTGGAGGTAAGAATTTAATGAAACTTCCTTCCTGAGTGGGATTTGAACCAGAGTCTTCAGATCTTAATATTCAGACATTCAGTTCTCCTGAATATCTATGGTATATAAATTATATAAATATAAATAATATTTGCAAGTGTTCTGATCTCAAGAATAACACTGGGTGGAAAATGATGCAGCAAAGTTTAGTGTAGGGTTCTTTCCACAATACGAAGGGCATCATATTAGCAGTTTAGTATTTTTTCACAATAGTTATATGCTTGTCATGTTGTGAATTTAAGGAATTTTAAGGTGCACATTACAAGTTGGAAATTGTTGAGCTAGGATGACTTTATGGCATAAAACTTGGGATTGATGGCCATAGAAATAATGGCTTACTTTGATGAACAAATGTTTACTCTAGAGGAATTAATATAGATACATCATAGTTTTACCTTCTACCATACTGTGGCTATTTTTTCTCTTGAATTTAAATATGTAACGCCACATTGAAAACTGCACCTATTGCAAAATTAAATAAAATGCAAACAGGTACTGTTTTGAATGTCTCTAGTATGGCATGTTCAGAATTTGAAAATGAGTAGTTAGTAATAATAGGAATGTTGAAGAACACATATACTCTGCCCTCTTAAACAATTATTCCGTTTGAAAAGTTAGGAGTTTCCATACAATTGAACTATTTCTGTTTTAGTATGAGACAATACTAAAATAATGTTTTTTTCAAAATAATGGCAAGTATATTCTGAAAATATTGTATAGTTTCATAATATGCAAGATGATGACCCTCTGATAAAGGGGTAATTAATTCAAATTAGTAGCCAAATGTTCATTTCTTAAAAAGGTAATACACATAGAATAATATTTACTATACCAATACAGTGAAATTATATTTTATGCAGCTCACTTTTAATTTAATTTTATTATCAAGGTGATATATATAAGGGGTTGCAGTAATTGTAAGGTAGTGAATACATAACATGTTGAACTTTTTACCCGCTCCCTCATTTTTCTCACAGTTTTCCTTCACCCCTATACCGCTCATAAGTTGTAATGTAAAATTCCAACATGTTGTTTTTGAGTATTGATAGTGCATTGGTTTGCCCTTTGTTCTTTGTCTTGCCATTTCGTTGTGCCTCTTCCCTTGCCAAATTAAGATAAATGTATATACAATACACAGGATACTGAAATCAAATATAACAGGGGATAAACCAAAGAGAAAACACAAAAGAAAAAGAAATCACATAGTACATTAAAAACAACAACCAGAAACAGAAAATTCTGTTCCCATATCCAGGTCATTTTGCTCATCATCATCTTATATGGTCATACAAACATAGTTATTGAGCAATTCTGCTCAACTGCTAGGACTATCCTAGACATTTCCAACTTATTACAAATGAGGAAACCACGGAATCTGTTTCTTTGTGTCTTGTTTATTTTACTTCGTAGGATTTTTCCAAGTCTTTCCAGTTCCATATGAATTTGAAGTATAGAATTCCACTGTGCATACATAAACCACATTTTGTCAATTCATTCATCTACTGAGTGGCATATTGGTTTAAAACATGACTGCATATAAGTATCACTTAGTGTCATTCAAAAATGAGAGATGCCACTTCCCCAGACATTCTAAAAGCATGATTTCTAAGTAAGATAGGATTTTATGGTGGTACGAGTTTTGAGATATCTGGATGAGTCTCATGTATATCTTGCACTGATTTAGGGTAGGAAGATATCCAATATCATAGAGGATAAAAATGGTAGTGTCAAAAATATTTCCCTTGAGAAAGATATAGGAGGCTGCCAGAAGTATAAAGTAGTTCAGATAATTTTGAAGAATTTAGAAATGCAAGCTTATTATGTCTCTTTAAATAACAATTATGTAAGTGGAAGGGCAAAAGAAGGGGACGAGAAGAAAATGACCTACAGCAGATCATTGTCCCAAGATAGAGTATAAAAAGACATAATCTATAACTTTCAAGTTAAAGAGACACCAATAGAATACATCCCTCTTAATTTAGGTACATGTAAAATAATTACTTGGCTTTCTATTTTAATGTTCCAAAACAATTGAAGAATTATAGAAAAGTTATGTGATTGCCACTGTTTCAACCTGAACACTAACTGTGATGAGCCCCTTTTTCTCACTTTGCAGTTTGGAAAATAGTCCCTAGATGATGATGTTGCGGCTGATTAGATTCAGAGTTAGGGGCTTGTACTTGTACAATTATCCCAGAATAGGTTAAAGCAGTTTTCCCCCCAAGATATCCAAGTACATTGTCTGAATCTGTACTTTGAACACACCCTCACACCTGAGCACATTATTTGAAATTATACTTCAGCATTTCTTGGCATATTCTACTTTGTGCCCTTGTCTTCTTTGCGCATTCCTTTTGAGCTCATAGTTGCTCTATTTCCATTTCATCTGTAAAAACTGCTAAGAAAATTGTTCAACTACCACTTCTTCTTTGCACATGCCCAGTCTCTGTATGAAGGTACATTGTCCATGTTAAGCAATAGGGTAGTACTCACTCTCTGAGGAGAAAAGTTCCACAATATGACCCTATGTCCACATTAGAGTGTGTAGAATTTAAATCATTTTAAGACAAACTGTGGTATTGGAATTGAAAGGCTCCTTATGGACATTTTCTTGGAGCTCATTAGTTTTCCCAAGAGAAATATAAATACCCACAAAATCTGGATTAATATTTTTAATGTTACCACTGTGCATGCATCCATATTAAAAATTTGCACAAATAAAGAAACAAAAAAACTAAACCATAACAGGTAGATTGACTACATGCTTATAACAAATTTTGGAATAGATTTTGGAAGTATTGCAAATTCCTAAACAGTATGAATTAACTTCCTCTCTCCCCATAACTACACGCAAATATTTAAGAGTGTGAACAGAATTATTTCAAGTAATATACTGTAAATGTTACTGCAATATCATGTGTATATCTAAAATTCCCTTGAAATAATAGATTCTACATTCTATTGAAATATTAGTTATTCTATTCTAGGAAACTTTTGGAACAATAGACTGTATATCTTTGAAATGAAAAAGGTCAAAAAATAGCATAAAAGTTTTAGAGTAAGTCTGTCTTCAGCTATATATGTATATATATATATATATATATATATATATATATATATATATTATATGTAGAAAGACATACATTTTTAGATATTAGTTGTTATCAGAAATATATACATAAATCTGAATTTATGTGTAGAACGATGTATATTATAGTGAAACAAAAATCTTAAAACATAATTAAAATTTAAAAAATACATCCAACCAAGTGCCAGTGACTCACACCTATAATTTAAGCTGCTCTGGGTAATGAGATCTTAGAATTGTGTTCGAAACTTGCCCAGACAGGAAAGTACTTGTTAGGGGGCTGGGAAGGTGGCTCAGTGTTAGAGCGCTTGCCTTGCATGCATGAGGCCCTGGGTGCGATTCCTCAGCACCACATAAGCAAAAATAAAAAAGCTGGAAGTGGCTCTGTGGCTCAAGTGGTCGAGGTAGCCTTGAGCTGAAGAGCTGAGGGACAGCGCCCAGGCCCCACGACTGGAACACCCCCACACACTAAAAAAGTACTTGTTAGATTCTTATCTCCAATTAACCACTAAAAACAGGGATTCCCTCTGTGCCTCAAGTTGTAGAATGCTGGCTTTGAGCATAAAAAGGCTTAGGGATAATGCCCAGGCCTTGCAAACAACAACAAAATATATCACATTAATTTCACAAAAGCACCTTTTAACTGCTGTGAACATTTCTTAGAAACATGAATACATGCCCCTGGAAAATGTTAAGTAAAAAGTATAGAATATTTACGTTTATGTTAAAGACATGACTATTTAGTTTGTTTAAGATATTTAGGTAATAATTAGGAATTAAGAATAATGATAATATATTGGGACTGGTCTTTTATTCTATTTTACTATAGTAATAAAGTGATATTTGTAATGATTGTATAAAAATACTCTTGTTTAGTATTTGAGTTATAATAAGTAATAAACATTTTTAATTGATTTCCAAAACAAATCATTTTTCTTAATGGTATCAATTCTTTTGTAATTTCAAAACAATTAAAAACAATTAGTCCAAGGGTTTGCTCTAAGGCTATATTTGTTTTCATGTTCTAGTTTTTATATGTTGGTAGAAATTAAAATTCCAAAAATTTATTGGATATTGGTATTCAGGAACATCTTCATAGGTACTAATATTGGAGTCGCTTAAGTGGAATTGTTTTATTTCATTTGATATTTTCACAAATAAATCAAGATGATTATGTATTTTGTTTCTCTTCATTGCTATTGGATCTTACCTTGAGAATAATATTTTTCCTAGCAAAGTAGAAAAAAGCAATTGGATTGAGGAAGTGACCTATGACTTTCATAGAATGCAGATGAATAGATTTGGGTCTTCTGTCATTTGCTAAAAGTTTCTTCTGGAAAAGTTTATCAATTACTTATAAGTTATGCATAACTCCTAGATATTACAGTTATCACATACACTTTTTGATTGATTTAACTCTGTATGAACTCAAAAAAAAAAAAACGGACCAAAAACACTCAAAATACACAGAAATCACATCTTTGTTTTAAATTCTGTAGTTTACAAAGAATTTTTAGCCAACACTGAAAACATCTTATTAGGTATTCTGCAATTTGTGTGAAGTATTTTAACAATAGTTTTCTTTTTTTGCTACCATGAAATTCACATGCAATATATAATCTCCTTTTATTGTATACATTTTAGTGCTTTGGAAGTAAATTGTACAATAATAGGTTTTCCAAGCCTAATTTTCACAAACTTGCATTTCTTCAAATAGAAATGCTGGAAATTTTAGAACAGACATTAAAATAGATATAAAATTCACTTACAGGAATTTGTCCAGCATACATACTCTATAGTGTGTCTTTTCAAATATGTTTTTGGGGATTATTTCCAGGGTCTCACACATGCGACTCAAGTGCACTGTCAATGAACTACATTCCCTGTCCAAACAAGTTTTTTTACTTCTCTTTAATACATACATAGAAGTGTACTTGCTGGATCATATACAATTCTCTTTGAACTTTTGAAGACTTGAAATCTTGCTTGCTAAAATGATCCCAGTATTATACAAATCATTCTCCTATGTAGAGCTTATCATTTTCTCCACAAATGCATTACTATATTTTGTGTCATCTTTTTATATTAGTGTCAGACTAGTGAGTTTTCTTTGTCTTTTTTCTTAGATACTAAAGAGGAACTTATTTCATATGCTCCTTCTATTTACTATTAATTTACATATGTTCTTCAAAGAAATATCCTATTCAGGAAAAAATTTATATAGAATTAGAAGATATAAAAATACTTAAGATTCAGAATCACTGTAGCATTAACATTGTAGCATTAACAAATATGTTCCCTGTATCTGTTGGATAAGTTTTCACTTCTGTTAAAAAATATGTTCCCTGTATCTGTTGGATATGTTTTCACTTCTGCTATAGTGTCCTTTGAATTATGAAAGGCTATCACTTGATATAATCCAGTTTATTCTTGCTTTTCTTTAGCCACTAATGCTTTCCATATCAAAGTTTTAGAAACCTTTACTGATGCAATGTCATGAATTTTTACATTTATGTTTTATAGGTTTTAACATCTCACATTTAGTTTGATAATCAATTTTTTATTTTAAATTTTTGTATAAAGATGGAGGTAGGACAGGTGCCTGAGGCTCATATCTGTAACCCTAGCTACTGAGGAGTCTGAGATCTGAGGATCACAGTTTAAAGCCAGCCCGGGCAGGAACGTCCATGAGACCATTAAATCCAATAAACCATTAGAAAACCAGATCTGGTGTTGTGACTCAAGCGGTAGAGCACTCGCATTGAGCGGAAGAGCACACAAACAGCGCCTAAGCCGAGTTCAAGCCCCATGAATGACAAAAACAAAACAAAACAAAAAAGTATTGAGGTAGTAGTCTAAGATCATTCTTTAAATCTCGAGAGACAATAGTGCCAATACACCATTTAAGGTTTTATTTATATTTCATAAAGTTATAGGATAGTTTTCAAAATTTACTGACCATAAAACTAAGAATTTATTTTTGGCAAATCCCTTACATTCTTCTATGTATCTGCTCTTATAGTAGAACTATTTTGTCTTCACTACTAAACATGGTAAAAAGATTCAAAGCTAGTATGAAGGCTGAAGCTACACCATTTTACAAGATTGTTCTGACTGACCAGTATTCCTTGAATTTACATAAGAGTTTATTGAGCAGGTGGACCAATATTCTACAGAGATATCTAGATGTTTGATAGTCACTCATATTTTGTACCTTGTAAAAACACAAGACCCCAGATATATATAGAGAGAAATGTCTTTAGAGAATACTTTATACAACTAAAATTAATTTAGAAACGAGTTAAGATTTAGATAATGCTGTAGCATAATAAATCTGAATGATAACAACTTGAGCTGTACAACAGAGGAGAGAGAGAGGGGAAAGAATGATGGACCATGTAGGAGCTATATACCATTGCTTTTGTGTTTGAAAAAACAGAAAGACTTCAGAGAAGAGAAGGAGAAAAATAAAGTGTCCTAAGTCAAGTTTCTTTTTAATCCATCTAATAGTTTGGACCAAAAATCAGTGAAAATGGGAAAAAACAAAATAGAAATTAAAGCATTGTATATACCTGTTACAATGTAAGGATATTATAATAGGAATATGATAATTAATTCCCAAAGAAATAAGAGAAAGAATAGCTAAACTATAAAGGAAAAAAATGAAGAGAGAAAAGAAGCAAAGTAAAACCTTTATCAATAACAAACACAAGAGTTTGGAAGTGGAAAGGCAGTGGAAATATTCTAAGTAACAATAAAAATTGCTAGAGTGGATAGAATATGGATCACATTTTATCATATATAATTTTGAAAAAACATACTAGGAATGAAAGTTTCAAAGTCATGATTTAAAACACTATTTGGATTATAACTAGGCAGTATAGCTCAGCGGTAAAACATTGGCCTTGCATGTGTGAAGCAATGGTGTGACCTCCTAAACATTACAAAGTACACACAAAGTACACACACAAAAAACCACATAAACACACATATACACACCACATACACATATTTGGAATATAGATTTTATCGTATTAAACGGAGAAAATTATCACAAATAGTAAAAGTATGTTATATGAAATCATAATATTGCTCGTACTATTTAAAAGTTTAGTAGAAATAAAATAGTCACAATATACTTCGATTTTAATAGCTTAAGTAAATTGAAAATTAACAGAAGAAATGAGAACCTTTGCAAATAAGTTTAAATAATAAACATTTTGAAACATTTGTACTTCTATTTTGAAAATAGATTGATGTTACTGGTGTTTTAACTCAAGATTTAGAATATGATAGCGAGGTGCCATATATAACAGTAGCGGTGGCTATGCCTCTAATCAGTTCACCCTGAATAGTTCTATAATAAGGTCACAGAGTTTCCCAGTCTCTCCCGAATTACAAACTCTATCTACACTTCCCAGCAGAGCTAGAAAATGGATGCCACAAATCACCATGCCGAGCTCAAACTTTTTTTTAATTCAAGTAAAAATATTTCCAAAAAGTGACCAAATAATGAAGCCTTTCTTAATAAAGTATGTGCTTTTTGAAAATACAGTAAGTATTTGTTACCTGGACAAATATGTTTATAAGTATAAGAAAATAAATTTATTTAACATCATTAACCATATAAAAAATAAGAAAACAATTTTTAAATAGTCACATGTTAAATATTATAAAAGCAAAATATATGTGTCTGAATAATTTACATGTGTAAAAATCATGCAAAAATAAACTAATTCTACAACTCTGAAAAAAATGAATTATCCTAAAGAAACAAATGAAAACATTTAAGCACAAAATTTGAAATTTAGAAAATAAAATGAAGTGTACTCTTTAGATGACTTAATTAAGTGTAAACCCTGTGTATATCAATTTTATAATAAAAATGTATGAACAAAGAAAGCAAAAGTACCCAATGATCAATAACAACAGCAAAAGCATCAGTAGTTCTTGTTTTAAGTGTACAAAAATATTGGTGGAAGATATAACAATGTTCCTGCCCTAAGAAATGTATTCACTACCTCATTTATGTAACTTTAACCCCTGTGTATATTACCATTACAATAAAATTAAATTGAAATTTAAAATAAACCAAAATATACACCAATTAAGAATTCTTAGAAGCCATTGGTTAAAAACTTTCTAAAAAACTTCCTTAAATACGCAAGAAATATACTTTGATGATACTATTTAAATACTTCAACTTCAGCAGAAAAGCAAAAAGTTTAAAGTAATAAATCAGAATATATTACTATTAATAATAATCATAAGACGAATTTATAGTGGTAGTCAAATATGTAAGAAAGGCAATTTGCCATTCATTTGCACTTAATAAATGAGAAAGAATTTTCTAGGTCTTTTTAAATTATCATAAGTTTAATGAAAAAACTATTCTGTCACATCATATGATAATCAGATAAAGCTGATATTAGAGTAAAGAACAGATTGTACTAAGTTTTTGAATGTTCATGTATATACTTATTTTGGTTGTGGGAAATTGTGGGTGTTTCAACTTGGGGTATATTTTTCTTGCTAGGCCAGCGTCATATCAGTGGTTAATTTTAGGATAGGGGTTTTCTTTCCACAAGAACATGCACCTGATTTGTCCTTTTAGCATTCCCATCATCAATGGCATCAGAGTTGCACACCAACATGTCTAGCCTGCTACCTTGACTGGCCTGGATCTGCAGTCCTTGCAATCTTAGTAACTAGATAGTGAAGGATGGTGGAAATGATCCAATGCACCCAGCTGTAGATTGAGAAGGAATTCCACTAAACTTTTGGCCTGGGTTCTGTTCTCAAGCCTCCTAAGTAGGTAAGACTATACATGGGAACCCCTGGTACCAAGCAGTAACTATTTTAAAGCAATTAGACATATATATGACTTAGGCTTGTGATTACCTCAGGAAATGAATAAAAGAGCAGTGAAGCATAGAGGACAGCCAGAATTTTAACTAGGTACTCAGAGGCTGAATAAGCTTAGCTAGCTACTCGGAGTCTGTTCAAAGCCAGTCCAATCATGAAAATACAAGCGATTATCTAAAAATAAAAACAGAAGTGGCTGAAGTGGTAGACCACTATCCTTGGGCACAGAAGCTGAGTAATAGTTCCCAGGCACTATCAAGCCTCAAGAATGATGAATGCATGCATAAGCACATGTGCTTTTGCATACTCGCATGCACATGAACACACACACACAAATGAGTATTTCAATGTGAAGTTCTTTAATTTTTACCTTGTTGTACTTTATTTCCCTGTATTAGTTCACAAATTAACAAAATCAGCTAAGGACCTATTTACATAAAATTCATCATGTTTCTCTAAAATCTACTCTCTTTTTGGAAGACTGCATTTATTTGACCCAAAAGTAAATTATTCAGGAAGTCAATTCATCACTCTCAAGTCTACAGTATTAGATGATTGTTTAGGTTCCTCCTAGCAATATGATTTTGTGAAATCCTGTATCAAGTAATATATTTCTTTCACTAGAAGGGAAGCCTCTGTCAAACAATTAATAATAGGGTTTTCTCCTCTTGGCATGCATCTGTAGTTATAGTATCTTCATATATTTCATGATCTGTTTATGACAATACTACCGTGAAAGTAAAAACACCCTTCTCAAAGCTTAGCATTTGTATACCATTCATAGATATGAAGGTGCTTAAATGTTACTGAAATTACTTTGGAATAAATAATGTTCACCCTATCTTGAGAAAGAGGAATTGTTTTCTCAATGAGATGTACAAGTTGTCATGTCCAAAATGAGCTTTACAACGTTGGTGCGGGGGGGGGGGGGCGGGGGGGGGAAGGAGAAGGATTGGGATTAGGGGGGGAGGGGGGAGGCTGGGAAGGGATGTGAAGGGTAAACAAAGGAGGAGGCTGAAATGCTTGGTAAGAAATGTACGCATTATCCTGCCCATGTAACTGTAACTCCTCTGTACAATATGTTCACAAATAAAATAAAATTAAATTAAAAAAAAAAAAAAAGAAAATCCTGACTACATGGGAGTGCACTGTTGTGAGAACAGTGGCTAAAGCCCAGACTAGACAGAAAGATCTATACATAATACCATGCACTTATTATTCTAAATTCCAGGAAGAATAATATAAAGTGGACTGAGGCCAAGATCATACACAAGTAGGAAGCCAGTTTCTATCTGAAAAATAATCAGGATAATTTAGGGCTGGGCACATGACCAAGTGGTAAGAACACCTATTTAGGGGGCACAAGACACTGAATTCAAACTGTAATATTAGGGGCATTAAAGAAAAAAATGCTATGATTTTAAATAATTGGAATAACTGTAGCACTTGAGTGTTTGAATCGAGAAAAATCCATGAGAGAGATAGAATGAACCCACGTTCCAATGCTTTCTATTTAAGTGATAATGTTTAGTGGTACTTCAGACAAAACAGAGTTACCTTGCTAATGAGCATGGATGTACATTTGGGTGATGGAAATACTCTACTTACACAGGTGTAAATTAAATAGATTTTTTGGGTAGATTGTAGTTCTTGAACTAAGAGCCTGGGTGTTGTCCCTGAGCTTTTTCTCTCAAGGCTACCACTCTATTACTTTGAGCCACAGTTCCAATTCTGATTTTCTGTTGATTGTTTGGAGATAAGAGGCTCATGGACTTTCCTGCCCAGGATGGCTTTAAACCATGTTCATCAGATCTCAGCCTCCCGAGTAACCAGGATTCCAGGCATGAGCCATCGATGTTTTTAATAATTTAGTAAATTGTATAGTTACAGAAGTTATAAATTATCATTGTAACCTGAGTAATATATATATATATATATATATATATATATATATATATATATGTGTGTGTGTGTGTGTGTGTGTGTGTGTGTGTATATATCAATACATACGGATAGAAATAGTTTAACATATTTTTGAATCTACAGTACATATATGAAATCATCCTTGATTATAAAATAAAATGGAAACAAAAGTTAATGAGGAGGAAAACAAAGGGAATTGTTACATGTTTCTTTTTGTTGAATGAAATATGAATCAGTTTGGGAAAACTATCTCTACTTTAACAAAATGGATAATTGCTATTAATTCCAATCCATCTATTTGCCCATATTGTGCATCCTCGCACATGAGTGTCAAAATCAAACCACACTTTTATTTTTGTCTGTATTTAACTCACCTGTTATAATTTAGGGGATAGATGAAGTAATCAAATAAAGATTAAAATAATAAGTGAGGCTGTTAGAGCTGAAAAAGATTTTAAATATGATAATAGCTAATTAAAATGCATATTTCTTTCTTTTACTCTGTTTTTATGTCTCATTCACATTAGGAAATTACATAGAAAGTTCTCACTAAATTTATGTAATTATTAAAAATGTATTGAAAGAATATGGGCACAGTGTGGTTTTAGCTTATTGAGACCTGTATGGGGTAGTTTGTTTTTGAGAACTTGCAATACGTTGTGATGGAGATGAAGGGAAGGATGTGCTTATTCTGGAAAACTGGCTAGAGGATTGCTCCCAGAAAGATAGTGATGAATTCTTCCAAAAGGTTACAGTAAAATCACTTTCACAACCATCTTCATTACTGCACTATTCACCATAGCCAAGTTATGGAAACAGCCAAGATGCCCTTTGGCGGAAGGATGATTGGAGAGAGTGTGTCATATATACACAATTGTACTGCACCTATCCATTATGTGGACTGTTACATTATTTGCAAAGAAATGGATAGATCTAAAAATATATTAAATAAATAAAGTCAGAGCCAGACACACAAAGGACCCATGTTCTGTCGCGTATTTGGAAGCCAGAATTTTATGCAAGTTAAACAACAGTATTAACCAAAGCTTTCATTTTTCAGAGCAATATTTAAAACGTGTAATTTCTTATAAAATTGAATTTTAATCCCAAAAAAATGAATACCAGGAAACTATCACTTGGAAGATGTGAGGGGAATTCAAATGGAAAGAATAAAGAGAGTTATGGAGTAACAGTGAAGACATTATATTCAATGGAAATAATATGAAACTAAAAAAAATTAAAGTGGGGTGATGTTTGGAATGGTAGGAAAAGTTATATAAAGATCCATTATACTTTAAAAACTTATTTATTGAATGGAAATTCCCGTGTACAACTAGTTAAGACAATAAAAACATGATTAAAAACAATGGAGACATTTGATCTTAAACTGCGTTCTCTTAAACCATGAGTCAATATCATAGTTTCTTCCTCAAATTTTCTTTGAAGGTATTTTTCTCATAGTGATAGAAAAGTGATCAATGCAATGAATATCAATACATCACATTGCACATATAAAATCACAGTAAAAATGCTAGATTTCATCACATGATAAAATAACAGGTAGAATGTGCCAAATGCTAATTGATTGTTTTTCCAAGTACTTTAGCTATGTTATACAATTTAATCCTCACAATAATTGCATAAGTGGAGCTCCTTACATTTTTAATTCTCAGATGATGATATTGAAGTCTTCAGAGTTAGAATTACTAGTACAACATTGCACACATGGTAAGTGTTAGCCTGAGGTTCATCTCCCACTGTATCAATTAACCTCATTCTATTTTATGACTAAAATACCAGTACTTAGTCTACAAATTCTAGGAAAATTTCTCAGAATTATTGTGTACACTCATAATATTTCACTATATCTTTGTTAGAAAATAGGGAACTGTAATATGAATACTCAAAGTTCATAATCAATGCATACCTCCCTGGTGAAAAGAACTGCTAATGTATAACATTCTTGATTTCTAGCTCAAAATAGTAGAAATCATATTTTAACCCTTCACTAAACACTGAACTGCCTCGGGACACTATCTCTGTTTAACACTGTCTTACTGAAAGAATGACCTCCATAATTCCTGATGGAAACAGACTACAGTTCTTATGGACCAATCATTTCCAAATTGTAGCTCAACTTAGTTGTTTATCATTAAGAAGTATTTTGATTGCTTTTTACACCCAACATTTAAAATGCTATTAAAGCAAGACTGATATAAAAATCACCTTTGACCCTAGATAAATATTTTATTTTTCCTATAACCAAAAATGCACTCTGACCTATCATTAATGTTAGGCATGAGAGGTTAAAAATCATAGACACTAAGTATGAATTAAAGACTCTCCATTTTGTGAATACTATTGGTTTAAAAAGACATGAAGGGCTGGGAAGGTGGGTTAGTGATAGAGCGCTTGCCTTTCATGCATGAGGCCCTGGGTTCGATTCCTCAGCACCACAAAAGCAAAAAGAAAAAAAGCTGGAAGTGACGCTGTGGCTCAAGTGGTACAGCACTAGAATTGAGCTGAAGTGCTGAGGGACAGTGCCCAGAGTTCAGGCCCCACTACCAGACCCCTCCCCCACAAAAAAGACATCAATACTACCAATTTTTTTTCAAAATTTCTTATGATACTGAAGATTCAATTATAAACTATTAACACTTGAAAATAACTCATTTTCATGGGAGTAGAATACAAAGCACAAGATTAATCCTAATCATTTTAAAAGACCTTTATTTATACTACAAATTCATTTTTATAACTACAAATAATCTAAAAATAACTGAAGCACAGTGAGACAAAAATAATTTAACTGCATCATCAACATTCAAAGGACTGTGCTAATAGAAAACAAAATTATACTAATAATTGGGTTACCCAATTCACTTGCATTCTTTTATTCTATTTCTTTTAGTTTCATAAAAACTGGCTTTTCATAAAATGATGCATAAAAAGCCTGTATACCCAGTTACATTTTCAGATCTTAACAATATTTATTTCAGAAATGTCTTTAGCTGTATAGTCAATGAACTAAAATAATAGTAAAATATTTAAATGGTTTTCAGAAATTGCAAGACTCGGTCTAGGACGTTATTTATATTGGAAAACATATTTGAAAAGCCTTATTTGTTAAAGTTGTGCTATTACTCCCACAAAAGAACTATTAATGAAGAAACCTTTGTATGTACAAACTTCAAATGCATCCACAATCTGGAGGTGACACATGTTTTTGTTTGTTTTTTTTGAACTATATATCTAACAAGCATAGCCACAATACAGATTTTCAGTCAATATGATGGGATATTCAAACCTTAAAAATACGGGGTTTATTATCTTAGTGTGAATAGATACAATCTTACAAATAAAGTTATTTTCAACAGAAATCCAGAAAGAGTTTATCCACCTTGAGTTTCACAGAAATAACCAGAGAGTAATTCCTATTTGTTCAAGTCAGTCAAAATCACTCCATGAGTATTTCTTAAAAATATAACCAATTTAAGAGGTCAAATACATATTTTGAACTGATAGTCATCTTACACCAATAACATACTACCCAATTATATGTGTATCTTTTTACCTAACATATACTAAGCTCTGAAAATGATCTCTTTTATCTAACTTAATGTTGTAAATGCTTTGATTATGATGATGTTAGTAACAAATAAAATGTACAGAAGGATGGTTCAACTGAAATGACAGGACAGAACAATGATAAATAAAAACATTTCAACACAGCTCTTTTCAGTCTCATTCTGTTCATATTGGCAAGCAACATTGCAACAGCACACACACACATACACACACACTTGAACACACATGTGTGCACATGTACACATATACACACATGCCAAATTCAGGGTTTATTGTACAAAAAAGTTCAAATAAAGTAGTAGTGATTAGGACAAATGATAATTTGCCTTATTACAAAATAATACATATTCCAGTCACCAGGGTTGTTACATTTTACCGCCCCACCACAAGTGACCACTTATTTTATTTTAGGTAATTAATTAATTCATTCCTTCATTAGTTAAATACTACTACTAGAGCTTGAACTCAGGGCCTAGCTCTGTCCCAGAATTTGTTATTTTTTTGTTTTAGTTTTCTCAAGGCTAGCATTTTACTGCTTGTAAGACAGCTCCATTTCTAGCTTTTGCTGGTTACTTTCAAACCAGAATCTAATGGACTATTTTTCTTTGTCTGGTTTCAAACCACAATCATCAGATTTTGTCTTTCTGATTAGCTAGGAATAAAGACATGAGCCACCAGTGTGGCTCCTACTTTTTCTTATACTTATCTATTGCACATACTTAGATAGCAATTTAATATTGAGAGTATAGAAGCAAGATGTACAGTGATTATATTGTTCTGTCAGAAATTCAAGTTAGTAATGTAAATTTCTTCTTAAGACCATACACAAAAAATACTTAAGAAGAAATCTGATGATGATGATGATGTGTGTGTGTGTGTGTGTGTGCTGCAATATTTTTCACATATAAGCACTGTGCAGGGGTGTCCAGCCATTCAGATTTACTGCAGAATATCTGCCTTGAGCTACTAACTCATGGACAATGTCTAAGTGTCCACTCTAGGCTTCCCGATAAAGAGGGGTATACTCATCCTCACCCTTAGTATTCATATGAGTGGCCTTTTTGGCATGCAGTATCCGTACTGTACTAAGCTACAAAAAAAGCACTTAGCCACCTTCCCAGACCAAGGATTAAGATTTTGTCTGTAATTTGGTCAGAGCTATGTCTCTTTATGTAGGCGACTAAAAATGTATGTACTAATTTCAAGTAAATACATAAATTCTCTTTCCATCTTTTTAACAAATAAAAAATAAAATTGTTTGCTTTGTAAATAGATCAGAAGCATTGATTTTGTGTCTAGATAGGTCAATGCACATCTGTATCTCTCTTCCTCTCTCTCTTTCATGATTCTCATAGACAATATGGTTGCTCCATAATTGTCCTAATTTATTTTGCTTTTATATTTTTGGTTGCATCATTTCACTTTCTGCTCTGCCATTTCCCAAATCAGCACCACATAAACAGAACCATAGAAGTGATTCTGTGGCTCAAGTGGTAGAGCGCTTGCCTTGATTTGAAGAGCTCAAGAACAGTGCCGAAGCCCATAGTTCAGGCCCCACAACTAATTTTTTAAAAAAATAATCTAAATCCTTGATAATTATAAGAACAAAAATGACTGAAATCAGTTGAATCATACTTTTCCTGCACAATGAAAGAACAGGTCCAGGCTAGGAAAGCAGCTAGAGAAGGCAGGCAGATTGTATTTGTGAAAAACTTTTGTGGAAAATGGTATCGAGGATTACTTACTGGTGATCCACTTGCACTGGAAGCATGATGCTGAACTATTGCTTGCTGATTCTGAACTATTGCTTTGATCATTATATTCTCCAAGAAGAAAAATGAAATTTAATTGATATCAAAGGAATACTAATACATTTTGACTTATTAAGCATCTTCAATCACCAATATCACTTGAGGACAATAGATAGGCCTACTTTTTTAGATGAAACCAAGTGTCTTTTAAAAAAAGGAATTTAAGTAGTCATGCAAAGGACTTCTATTTTACTACTGTATTATACATTTTTTTCTAATGTTGGGTACCAATAAATAATGGAACTATTAGAAAGTTCTTAAAGCTCATATATTGAATAGTAAGTTCTCTTACACTATATCATGGTATTTCCCAAATCATTTACGCAGAAGGCATTGTTTCCTATTTTCTCCTTCTTAGAATATGCTGCACATGAAGACACCACTGGTCCATATTTTCAGTCTGTGCATTTGAATAGGGAGGAAAATCTTTCTTCTGCTCTCTATCAATTCACTAATCTCCAGTTAGAATAATTTAGAATAGTAAAAATGGAAAAAGAGAAAATAAATCATGGTGAAAAAACATATGCAGAAAATTCACCGGATTTTTCTGACCAGTTCAACCAATGTCAGCTATTGGGGAAATACATGGACACTTCATTCCCACTGGTACTCATAGTCTCTGGTTAGGCAATTCTGATGAAGACAAGGAACAAGATAAAAACGTGAGGAATGGTATCAATTGCAAGAAAATAATGGAGAAGAATCCATGCAAATTTCTTCTTTGGTATGCCGAAATTAATCGGCTTACTACAGTGCCGAGACTACTTTCCAAAAAGGCCACTCATATGTATACTAGGGATGAGGTAAGTATACCCCTCTTCATCGGGAAGCCTAGAGTGGACATTTAGACATTGTCCATGAGTTGGTAGCTCAAGGCAGATATTCATGCAATAACTCTGAATGGCTTGGCATCCCTGCACAGTGTTTATATGTGGAATAACACCAGAATGGATTCTTTCTTACTTCATCATGATGCAGATACCAATCCCCAAACTAAAGGCCTCTTGACACCCTTGCATCTTGCTGCTGGAAATAGAAATAGCAAAGATATGCTGTATCTCCTTCTGTTGAACCATAATATCAAACGGGGCCTGAAGAACAACTTGGAAGAAACTGCATTTGATATTACCAAAAGGATAAGTATGTATTACTACCTCCTTGAAGTTGTGGATGGCTGTACAAATTGTTCTCCTATGTAGAAATGGTTTGGTTAAGTTTCTTAAATTTCAAAAGTGCCAGTCCATCCTTTGTGTCCCTACAAAATATTTTCATAATCAAAGCAACAGCAATATCTTAATTAAAAAATTGATGGATTCTATAGTATTCTTCCACGTGAATTGCCTGACTTTGATGTCAAAATATATTCAAGAGTTGTTTGTATGCATCTATAATGATTTCTGCAGCGTTTGTGATTTTTTTTAATTTTAACTTATCGGTTGAGATGAATAGTATAGAAACTAAAGATATTCCTGTTGCTTGTCTACAAAAGGTATCTATGTTTGTATAAAGTCCATAATCTATTTCATTGTCTTCTAGATATAGTACTTTGAAGTCTACAATGTTTTATAATATATATGTTCATTAATAAATGTGTCCTTTCAGATTACATTCCATATAGAAAATGTTTAAGATTCCTTTTCTTAAGGTCCTTATATTCTTTTATTTCTTTTTTAATTATTTTATATTTTTTTTAATTTTTTTTTTAAATTACGATTTTTTTTATTGTGAAAATACCATACAAAGGGGTTACAATTACTTGGGCAAGATAATGAGTACATTTCTTATTAAGAATTGTTGCCTCCTCCTTTGTTTCCCCTTCCCATCTCTTCCTATCTCGCACCCCCAAACCCTCACCTCCACCAACTCTCCCCCTACCACCTACCCTTGAGTACCTTCTACCAGGCCAAAGTTGTAAAGTTCATTTTTCAACATAATGACTTGTACATATCATTGTTGCAAAGGTCCACCTGTATCCCTATTTAAATGATTTGTTTTTTTCTCTTCCCTTCCACAAATTATCCCAACATCAAATACAGTGAAAGCAGGGGTTAGACCGTGGGGTAGGGACATACAAAGCAACAAACAAATCATCTTATAAATGTGTTAGAAACAACCACATGAAAGAAAAGAAAACATGTTTTATTCCCCGTCCCATCCCTTCCCATCCTCCCCCCTCCTTCCCCTCTTAACTTCCCCCCCCCCCACCAAAGTTGTAAATTTCGTTTTCTAAATAACAACTTGTACTTCTCATTGTTGCAACGGGTCTACCTGTATCCTTATTTAAACGATTTGTTTTTCACCTTCCCCTCCACAAATTACACCGACATCAAATACAGTGAAAGCAGGGGTTATACTGTGGGGGAGGGACATAAAAAGCAACAAAGAAATAATCTTATAAATGATTAAGAAACAATCGCATGAAAGAAAAAAACAATCGAATGCATATCTTAGGGTTCATTTCCCTAATATCACCTTATCTGATCTTTTCTGCTTGACTTAGACATGTACTAGATATTGCAAATAAGGAAAACCATGGGACCAATGTTTCTTTGGGCTTGGCTTACTTCACTTAATATAATTTTTTCCAAGTCTTTCCATTTCCTTACAAATGGGGCAATGTCATTCTTTCTGATGGAGGCATAGAATTCCATTGTGTATATATACCACATTTTCTTGATCCATTCATCTACTGAGGGGCATCTGGGTTGGTTCCATATCTTAGCTATGATAAACAATGTTGCAATAAACATAGTTGTGCTGGTAGCTTTAGTGTGGTCTTGTTTGTAAACATTTGGGTAAATGCCCAAAAGTGGGATTGCTGGGTCATAGGGGAGCTCAATGAAGAGTCTTTTGAGGAACTTCCATACTACTTTCCAAAGTGGTTGAACAAGTTTAGACTCCCACCAACATACCCTCCAGCATCTGTTGTTTTTAGAGTTCTTGATTTTTGCCATTCTAACTGGGGTGAGGTGGTATCTTAATGTTGTTTTGATTTGCATTTCTTTTATGGCTAGGGAGGTTTAGCATTTCTTCATGTGTCTATTGGCCATCCTTCTTTCTTCTTCAGAGAAGTTTCTCTTTAAGTCTTTAGCCTACTTATTAATTGGGCAGTTGTTTCTTTGACGATTTGTTGTTGGGTGGTTTGATTTTTTGAATTCCAAGTATATGTTAGATATGAGACCTTTGTCCGTTGTTTGGCTAGTGAAGATCTTCTCCCAATCTGTGGGATTTCTTTTGATCTTGCTAGCTATGTCCTTTTCGATGCAGAAGCTCTACAACTTCATGCAATCCCATTTGTCCAAACTTTCTTTGATTTGTTGCCTTTCTGGGTCTCTATTAAAAAAATTTCGGCCTGCGCCAAGGAGACCTAGGGTTTCTCCTATTCCATCCTGTAATGTTTTCAGAGTGTCTGCTTTGTCTCCGAGGTCTTTGATCCATTGGGAGTTGCTTCTGGTGCAGGGTGATATATAAGGATCTAGCTTTAATTTTTACAAGTAGTTAACCAATTTTGCTAGCACTATTTACTGAAAAGGCTGTCTTTCTTCCATTCTATTTTTTTAGCTCCCTTATAGAATATTAGATGGCTATAGGTCTGTAGGTTCATTTCTGGGTGTTCAATTCTATTCCATTGGTCCTGAAGTCTGTTCTTGTGCCACTACCATGCTGTTTTGATTAATATGGCTTTGTAGTATAGTTTGAAATTTAGTATTGATATTCCTCCAGCAGTGTTCTTTCTGTTCAGGAGCGTTTTTGCTATTTGGGGTCTTTTATTGTTCCATATGAATTTTTGGATTGCCTCTTGTATTTCCTTGAAGAATGAGTTTGGAATTTTGATAGGTATCGTGTTGAATTTGTAGATAGCCTTGGGAAGTATTGCCATTTTCACAATGTTGATCTTTCCAAGTTCAAGAGCATGGGAGTTTTTCCCATTTTCTAAGTTCTGTTTTGATTTCCTTTTTCAAGTTTTTACAGTTTTGATCATAAAGGTCCTTCACTTCTTTGGTTAAGTTAATTCCTAGGTATTTTATTTTTTGTGGGGCTATTACAAATGGAGTTGTTTTCCTAATTTCAGCCACACTTTTCTCATTGTTGGCATACAGAAAAGCCATTGATTTTGGGGGGTTAATTTTATACCCCGCTACTTTGCCAAAGTTTTGAATCAACTTGATTATTTGGGAGTGGAGTCTATGGGATTCTTTAAATACAGGATCATGTCATCTGCAAAGAGGGGGAGTTTTATTTCTTTTTTCTCTATTTGTATCACCTTTGTTTGCATCTTGTCTTATTGCTGTAGACAGGAATTCTAATACTAGATTGAAGAGAAGTGGTGATAGTGGACAGCCTTGTCTTGTTCCTGAGTTAAGAGGAAATGGCTTTAGTTTTTCACCATTAAGTATAATGCTGGCTGTAGGTTTGTAATATATAGCCTTTATTATATTGAGGAATGTTCCATAATTCCTAATTTTTCCAGAACCTTCAACATAAAGGGGTGTTGTACCTTGTCAAATGCTTTTTCTGCATATATTGAGATAACCATGTGGTTCTTATCCTTGCTCCTGTTGATGTGATGAATTATATTAATTGATTTGGGAATATTGACCCAGCTTTGCATCCCTGAAATGAATCCTGTTTGATTGTGGTTTATGATTTTCTGGATACATTGTTGAAGACGATTGGCCAAAATTTTGTTGAGAAGTTTTGCATCAATGTTCCTCAAAGAAATGGGTCTATAGTTTTCTTTCTTTGATTATTCCCTGCCTGATTTTGGGATGAGAGTTATGATGGCTTTATAGAATGGGTACGGTAGTGAACTTTCTCGTTCAATTTCACTGAAGGTTTGGAGTAGTATTGCTGTGAGCTCTGCTTTTAATGGTCTTGTAGAATTCTGCTGTAAACCATCTGGACCTGGACTTTTCTTATATGGGAGGTCTCGTATTGCTGTTTCTATTTCAATGCTTGATATGAGCCTGTTAAGATGGTTTAACTCATCTTGCTTTAGTATTGGCATGTCAATATTTGCTAGGAAAAGGTCCATTTCTACCAAGTTCTCAAACTTATTAGCATAAAGTTTTGAGAAGTATTCCCTTATAATGTCCTGAATCTTGGTTGTTTCTGTGGTGATGTTTCCATTCTCATTTCTGAGTTTATTTATTTGGGTGTGTTCTCTTCTTTTTCTGGTAAGATTTGTGAAGGGCCTGTCAATTTTCTTAATTATTTCGAACAACGAACTCTTTGTTTTTTTTTATTTTTTCCAATAGTTTTTTGGAATTCTAATTCATTTAATATTGATTTAATTTTAATTTTAATTAATTAATTAATTAAAATAATTATTTCTTTCCATCTATTATATTGGGGTATATCTTGCTGCTCTTTTTCAAGGAGGTTCAGATATCTCATTAAATTGTTGGTTTCAGATCTCTCCAATTTGTTGATGTAGGAGCTCAGAGGTATAAATTTGCCTCTGAGTACTGCCTTTGCTGTGTCCCAGATGAGATGGTAATTTGTGTGCTCATTTTTGTTGAATAGCATGAACATTTGGATTTTCTTTCTAATATCTTCCATGATCCACTCATTATTCAACAGTGTGTTCTTCAGCCTCCATGTGTTACAGGACTTTCTTTGGTGGCTTTTGGTGTTGCGTTCTAATTTTTTTCCCTTGTAGTCATAGAGAATGCAAGGTATAACTTCAACGTTTCTGAATTTGGACAAGTTTGCATTGTGGCCTAAAATGTGGTCTATTTTAGAAAATGTTCCATGTGCTGCTCAGAAAAACTTGTATTTTGATGCTGCTGGGAGAAATATTCGATAGATGTCTGTTAAATATACTTGATCTATGCAGTTGTTTAGATCTGCCGTTTCTCTGTTGAGTTTTTCCGACTTGATCTATCTAGTGGGGAGAGTGGTGTGTTAAAATCCCCAACAATTATTGTCTTTGGATCTCTGTGGGGTTTGAGGGAAAGTAGTGTTTCTTGGATAAATTTGGGTGCTCCATTGTTTTTCGAATAGATATTTAAAATTAATATGTAGCGACCTTCTTTACCTCTTGTTTATCTCTTCTCACAAATTTTAATTGGAAGTTTATTTTATCTGATATTAGGATTGCAACTCCTGCCTGTTTATGGGGGCCATTTGCTTGGTAGATTTTGTTCCAGCTTTTAACATTGAATATATTTTTGTGTTTACCAGCAAGATGTGACTCCTGAAGGCAACAGATAGAAGGATCTTGCTTTTTAGTCCTACTAGATAGTCTATGTCACTTAATTGGAGAATTAAGTCCGTTAATGTTGAGAGATAGGACTGAGAGGTATTTGGGAGTTCTAGCCATGTTATCTACCGTCTTGGGGTCTATGTAAACTGGGTTCTTCCTATCTTCTTGGATTCTCAGTTTGGGTGCATTTTCTTGGCCTTTATTGTGGTCTTGTTAGTTTTCTATATGTAGGACATCTTTAAGAATCTTTTGTAGGGCTGGTTTGGTGGAGATGTATTGTTTCAATTTTTCTTGGCTATGGAAGGTTTTTATTTGGTCTTCAGTTATGAAGGAGAATTTAGCTGGGTACAGTATTCTTGGTTGATAGTTGTTTGTCTTTAGGGCATGGCATACATCATTCCAGGCTCTTCGTGCTTTGATTGTCTCTGCTGAGAAATCTGAGGTGATTCTAATTGGTTTCCCTTTATAGGTGATTAATCTTTTCTCTCCTCTGGATTATTCATTATCTGTTCTGTCCCCTCATTACCATGAGTGGGAATTGAGATACCCGGACTTGCCATTTTTCCTGTGTTTTTCAGGTTTGTTCTGCCCATTTGGGATGAATGAAACACCAGTTTTGTGCTAGAACTCTAACTTAAGGCAAGCATCAACCAAAGTCTGTATTTGCACAGTCAATAATCTGCAGATACAATCTCGTTCAATGGATACATCTATTCAACGTCAAACAACTATATATTAATGGGCTACAAACCGCAAATGCAAATTTGGCAAGCCAGAAATTATTAGGTTTAGGGAGAGATGTGGGTAAAAAATAGGAATAGAGAGATGTGGGAAGGCACAGGGAGAGTTAACTAAGTCCTAATCTCAAAACAGGAAATAGGTTGAATAGGATGAAAGTAGAGAGAGAAAAAAAAAGAAGAAAGAGAAAGGGGAAAAAAAGAGACCAGAAAAAATAGAAAAGTAAAAATTAAAATATTATGTAGATACGAAAACGAAATATTGAGAGAAGAACATGCATATAATGTGGAAGAGGAGGGATATAAAGGAGATGTGAAAAACTTAAAAATAAAAATAACTAAAATATTATATAGGTATAAAAAGGTAGTACTGCTATCAAGGAATTTAAGTCTAAGAGCTTTTGAACTGAGTAATAAATTTGTGGATTAAGTGTGTACACAATGGAGGAGAAGGTCTAATAATCGACTATGGGTATATCTGAGGATGTGTAGAAAAACAATTAAGTCACATAAAAAAGAATGAAAGAGAAGAAAAGGTGAAAAGGATAAGAAAGAAAGAAAAAAAGATCAGAAGTTCAATAGAGCAAAACAAAAAACAAAAAAAAATTTAAAGAAGAAAAAAGAAAGAAAAACGCACACACAAATATACCCCTAAAATAAGAAGTATAAGAGGGAAAAAAAGTTACTAGGAAACATTTTTTTTCAAAAAAGGTAAAAATTAAAAATTAAAAAAAGTTTTAGAAAATTTTTTTATAAAATGTACAAAAAAAAGAAAAAATATTTTGATTGTTTTGGGAGTGGTGGGAAAAATCCTGTATCTCCCTTGTGTCTGTAACCAGCCTCTTGTTGGAGTCTCTGATCTGCTTGTTGTGTTTGATTTTCCTGTGGCTTGGTTGGTTTCTTAAGTAAGTTTGAACAGGCCAAAAAATGCTCTGCTTTACCCAGGATTTTGTGATCCTCCTCTCAGGTTACTTTAATGGGAGGGGGATCTGCTTTGATTATCACAAAGAGGGAGATGGCTTTTTCCTCGTTTGGAGATGCTGTGATGAGGCTAGGTTCTGGGTAGAGTTGAGGCTTTTCAGCAAACATTAGCTTTTCCTGAGGGCTAGCTTGTTAGAAACTCACGAGCCCAGGCTGGAGCCACTCTCTGGGTTTATGTTTACTGAATTTCAATTGATTGTCAAGGCTGCTTAAGGGAGGGGCAGCCTCTGGCTCTGATTACCCAGTGAAGAAAGCCATTCCTGGGGCTTGCGCCTGAGCTGGGTGACATTTCCCGGGGTGAAGCTGAGTCTGGCAGGTCAATTTAGGTTCTTGTGACCTGCTAAATGACTCTAGTTTTCTTCCAAGGCCTTAGTTGGAGTTAGCAGCTCCACTGAGCTTTGTCAGTATCCAAGATGGAGATGTCCGGTTGTGGTGGGGGAGGGGTGGCCTTCTCTCCTCTGCTCCCTGAAAAGGAGTGAGGACGTTAAGCTTCTACTTTCACCGAGTCTTGGTTCCTGGGTCGTCTCTGGTCTGTGAACCGCAGGATGAAGATGTCTGCTCCTTGTCAGTTCTTGCTGGTGTTGAGTAGAATCTGCTCACCAACTGCATGTGGCTCCTTTGTCCTGGACTCTCTGTGTTACAGGATGGCGACTATGGCCACCGCTGCTGCCGAAGCTGCTGGCAAATGCTCAGATCTGTCTCCTTGCCTGGATTTTCCCTCTCTGGCCTAACTCTGTGTACTGTGATGGCACACTTGGTGTGATTCTCTGGCTTAGGACTGTTCACTGGAACTCTAAAACTACTTTCTATGCGAGAGCTTGTTTAGCCTTCAGCTTCTCCTCCACTATCTTCCCGGAAGCCCCTATGAGCATGGATTAAATTTTATTTCTTTGGGATAAAATGACAATGTTATCTAATTTCAAGTTTTATAAAGGTTATGCTATGTAAGGGCATTTCTAAGGTGAAGATTTAATACACTGATGTCAAACTAACCTTTAATTCTATGAATTACATGTATTGTTACACTTGTATTTTTGTAATCAACTTTTTAACAACTGTTTTTCATTTCTTGCATTTGAAGAATGAAAAATATGGAATACTTCACAAATTTTCATACCATCCTTGTGCAAGTACTATTTTAATCTCTGTATTGTTGTAATTTGGGTAGACCTGCTGCTGAAGCATGTAGTAACCTCTAAATTTAAGTAGTTATTGATGCAATCTTTATACAGGCACATATTCATGGTTGCCTATTTGTAACAAGGAACCCTTATTGTTCCTAAAAATGCTATTGATCTTATTTCTCTAAATTTCTGTCTATAGTGGAAAAAAATTATATTGTTTGGTCGATTACTCACATTTGCAATTTTTTGTCAATAACTATTTTGTCATTTTCATTTTAAATGTGATCATATTTTGAAGCCTTTACAGCTAAGTCCAAAGGTGATGGCTTTTCAAGTACTTATTTATCAACTGAGTTATCTTTGTGGAGCTAATGGATTCAAAGTAAGCCTTGGTTAAGATCCACTTCTAAACTTCTGCAGCTTAAAATTTCCTAAATGAGGTCTCTGTGGCACAAATGTCTTCCTGACCCTTACCCTTCTTCCATGTAGGAACAGACCAACCAGAATATCTTACACTGACAGCATAGATTGTCTTACTGGAACAAAACTAATCTTAGTTACAAGGGATCATAGAGAGATGAACACTTCAGACCGAACTGTTCAGAATAGAAGGTATTTTATCAAAATATAATTGTTTGGGCTGGGAAGTTGGCTCAGTGCATGCCTTGCATGTCTGAAGCCCTGGGTTTGATTCCTCAGCACCACATAAGGAAAAAGAAAAAAGCCGGAAGTGGTGCTGTGGCTCAAGTGGTAGAGCACTAGCCTTGAGCTGAAGAGCTGAGGGACAGGGCCCAGGCCCAGATTTCAGGCCCAATGACTGGACCCAAACAACAATATATATATATGTATATATATATATATATATATACATATATATATATAATATTTATTTTACCTATTATTTCAAAAGTAGTTAAAGCCAAGAAGGTGAAAATGTTGTTCATATGCATGTTTACTTAATATCCTGGCCTGTCTACCATACAACCAGGCAGGAACTTACACTACTGACTTTCCATCACCAAATATTTTCATAGCTCCTGGAGAAGTCTATATATTTCTCCTCGATATTAGGCCTTAAATTGGTAATGTTTAAATCAAAGTGTTTCCTCTTGCCTCCAGGCTTTACATTTACAAATGGTAAAGCTTTAGGTCTAACTCTACCAAAAACTGAGGTAGAGATAATGGAATAATACTTTAAAACAGATTTGCCTTTGATACCCTAACCACAACAGAACAATGCATAACAATTTCTTATATTATATATACTTATATATTTTATATTTATATGTGCTGATCTTAAATTTCACACAGTAAATCTTACTAGAATTAATTTATAATTTGACGAATAAATTGAAATTTATTCCCATAAATAGATTGGAACATAAATAATTAGGTTTAGAATATATATTCGAATATAAAAAGTATCAATGCAATGTCTTTGGTATAAACTTGTGATACCTTCTAAGTGTTCTTGGTCTTCTGAATTCACATAGTAAAAAAAAAAACAGTATTGTTTTCCTCTAATCTAGAAGAGATTTTACACTGCTGCTGTGTTTATTGTATTAACTCGCTGGTCCCAAAGTGTTTTTCTCCATATTATGCCTAAAAGCTATTATTCTTCTACAGTACCCACGGGTCCGAGGATACCAGGTCCCAGGTTATCTGCATCATCAGATAACAATGGCAAGTCTTCTAACCTTGGCCCATCCAAAATGCTAACAGAAAGTAATTGAAGACCCATCTCAATTTTTCATTTCCTAGAATATTTCAGGGCCCCAATTCCTTGCAGTAATTAGCAGCAAGCAATTGTGAAATTTAAGGCAACTTCAAATGAAAGAGGAGATCACAAAATATGAGTGAAAGTCCTGTAGTTCAAACTTTCAATTTACAGATGACAAGCCCATATTAGTAAACAAAATCACAAATGTCACAAGATTATTTTTAATACCTCACTGCTAATGATGAATGAAAGATTTCAGTCCAGCATAAGTAGGCCAAAAAATTTCCTGGAATGATAGATCCATAATTGTTCTACCAAGGCTAGGAAAACTTGACTTAGATGTCAAATATAATTTAAAAAAACTAATTGAGAAGACCCCAGTGCTTCAAAACACTGGTACTTCAGTAAAACTTGGTTCTGTAGTATAAAAATGTTGTCATTCTCAAACCAATGATAACCTACATTTAATCTCCTGAAAGTATATTCCTTTTCAAATAAACTTTCTAGAATCATATTCACCAAAATAACACTTGACAAGTAGATGATAGTGACATTAAAAGTTTTTCAAGTGTAGGAATCAAGTTACAATAGAGTTGATTTATTTACCCAGCACTAATGCAAAATAAGTTCAATCATTAATTAAAGTGTAGAAATAGTATATCCCACCATTTGCGTTGTTCAGTAGGTGCCTTCCAGAAATGTGTTAAATAGATCAGCCTCCCATAATTCAAACCCAAATATTAGCTAATAAAGTAAATTTCATCACATAAGAAGGTACATTTTAAAAAGTCACTAATAGTTGCCTTATCATGTGTTGCCTTATCATATATTTTCCCTATCTGTCTAACATAGTAATAAATATGACTTTAAGTCTTGAATATGGGTACTGATCAGAGATGTGACAAACCTAAAATCTATCTTCTATTTCTATCATATTCCTCTATAGTAGTAAATTTTAGTTTTCTTCTTTTTCCAAAACTTATAGGTAGTAGAAAATATCCTATGTAAAATAAAATAATCACACACCATTGCACAAAGCCATTTATAAAAACTGGTAGTTAGCTATAAATTCTAAGCGATTTTTAAACTTTCTTGTTGACTAAAGATTAATCTTCCAAAAAGATGAGAATAAAATCATGTTTAGATGCTTCACGTCTCCAGTCTTGCAAATTGTAATTACAGATGAATGAATTATGGAAGTATATGCTGACATCAGTTTAAGTATATGTAGGATTGAAACTCCATGAAATGTATATAAACCTTTCAAAGTATTAACAGACAGTTTAATAGAATGAATATCAGGAAGTTGAAACCAGAAAGGAATAATAGTAAAGACATAGAATGAATGAAAAATGGAACAAGGGGCAAGTACAGCTAGAATACTCAATGTACACATGTAATAAAGGAAGTGATTAATCTGAAATAAATCATGGAGAAAGGGTTGGTTGACAATGATAGGAGTGACTCTGATCCAAGAGCATTGGAAAATTAGATGGACATATTTAATTGTAACACACTTGGACAACCTTTTGAAATTCAGTTAAAAACACAACTACAAACAAAAACACACAAAAATTACAAACAAACAGCAATCTCTAGAAAGTATGTATATGACCTCACAAAATTTTAAACAGTTAATGGAGGGCAGTCTTGGGAAAAGTAAACAAAGCTGTTCAAAGAGGGCAGTTTAGGGTAGGGGAGAATTTTGAAGAGATTTAAATAGATTGTCTAAGGTTATAAATCACCTACATCTACTGCTAATATTTCTTCTGTGTGTTTTTTTTTTTTTTTTGGTCCGGTCGTGGGGCCTGAACTCTGGGCCTGGGCATTGTCCCTTAGCTCTTCTGGTCAAGGCTAGCGCTTTACCACTTGAGCCACAGCTCCACTTCCGGCTTTTTTTTTTTGCTTATGTGATGCTCAGGAATTGAACCCAGGGCCTCACGCATGCAAGGCAAGCGTTCTACCACTGAGCCACTTTCCCAGCCCCCATTCTGTGAGTATTCTTTGTCTGAACTGGTTACTCCAGTCCTGAGCTGTGACTTCATAGCTTATGAAGATAGAATGGAAGAATCAAGATCAAGAAACCATTACACCACCGGAGAGAAAACAGTCCTCTATGGTTTCTCTCATCTCTCTTCATTACTCTTTTCTCTTACTTTTAATAAAGTCAAGTGATTTTGAATTATATTTCCTTCTTTTTCAGAGAATTACTGTTTGGTTATTAAATGTCAATTCACAAATTTTGATGTCTTTTTTAAAAAGAATTTTGAATTTAAATTCCACTACAACTTTGTTTTACACAGTGAGAGTATATTTCCTGGGTAAGGACAATTCTCAAGGGAACCTACAGGATTTATAGCAAGGTTTGTGAGGTTTGTTTGTTTAGTGTGAAAATGAGCCATATTCACCCACATTGCTCCCTCTCAGCTAAGTCTCCATGGATTTCTTTGCATGAAAGCCTATTTTCCCAGACAATGTTAAATTTTCTTAATAGGCTAAGTTGTTATAAAGTTTGAACAATTAAAATTTACCTGTCATAAATTTTTAAATCTTTTGAAATTCCTTTATCAAAATCGTGAATTCACCAATCTTAATCCCACCTTTACCATCAAAAACAGTTGACATGTTGTTTTCATGATATAGTGTCCATGAAACTACTATTTTCCAGGGGCTTTGTTATGCATATATTTGACCATATAAGCTGATGCTCAGCAAAATGAACTCCAAGATATGGAAACAGATATTTATTTGCAGTTGCTTTTTTTGATGTACTATGTGATCTCTATTTTCTTTGAGATGTTCCCCTATGGTTTATCCCCTGCTGTGTTTGATTTTGGTACCCTGTGTATTGTGTATGCATTTACCTTAATTAGGGAAGGGAACAGGAACAAAAAAAAATGGCGAGACAAAGGACAAACAGCAAACCAATGTAATAGCATTTCTCACAAGACAATAAGTTGGAAATGTACATTACAACTTGGGAGGGGTATTAGGGTGAAGGAAAAACTGAGAAAAATGAGAGAGGGGATAACAAGTTTGAAAAGTTATGTATTCACTACCTTACAATGACTGTAACCACAGTGCACATCACTTTCACATTAAAATTAAATTTAAAAAATAAGCTGATGAAATAAAATTTCACTGTTTTGGTAGAGTAAATATTATTCTTTATGTAGTAACTTAAAAATCAGTATTATTTGGCATCTAATTTGAATTAATTACCTCTTCTTTATCAGAGGGTCATCAACTTGAATGATACCAACTAGACAATTTTTTCACAATATACTTGCCAATATTTTGAAAATAGAATAAATTAATACTTTGTTATACTAAAACAGAAAACAATTTAATTCTATGGAAACCCATAACTTTTAAAAGTAAATAAGTTGTTAATAGGAAAGAATGTATGTGTTCTTCAAAATTCCTATGACTAATAACTACTCATTTTCAAATTCTGAACATTCCATACCTGAGAGATTCAAAATATACCTGTTTGCATGTTATGTAATTCTGCAGTAGATGCATTTTCCAATGGGGTGTTACAGACTGAGAAGTGAACAGAAAAAGAGCCACATTCTGATGTGGGATAAAACTATGAAGCATGTGATAATTAATTCTTCAAGAGTAAGCAGTTGTTTATCAGATTAAGCTATTATTTCTATGACCATCAATCACAGGATTCATGCCATAAACTCATCCTAGCCCACCAGTTTCCAACTTGTAGGGTGCACCTCAAAATTCCCTTAATTCATATCAAGAATAGCTTATGTCCATTGTGAAAATACACTGCAGCTCTGCTAATGTGATGCCCTCCATATTCTGGAAAGAACACCACTATAAACAGGGTTGCATCATTTTTCCTCCACTGGTATTCTTGAAAATATTATTTATATTTATACTTTTTTAACTATCATGGATAATCAGGAGGTGAAGATTGGAAGATTACAGTTCAAAGATTGTGAAGACTAAGGGTCTATGTTGAAGGGGCAGAATGATGCAGGCTCTGGCCTCAGGATTATCTGAGGACTGTGTTTGAGTATTAGGAAAGCTCTTGGCATGCCAGGCTAGAGAGGGAAAATGTTCTCTCTCCCTATCTGAAAACAAATGTCACAGACTCCTGGGAGCTGAGGAAGTATCTCTTCTGCTTGCTGAAGCATAGTTGAACACTAAAACAACAAATCAAAAAATTTAAAAGGAGGAAAAGTTTGGATGAAGGTATGAATATTTTGTGGTTTTCCATGCAAAATCCTAAAATAATTTTACATCAAGCTCTTTTTGTTCTTAATATTTTAAACTTACCACAAGGAGATATTTTAACTAGCGCTGAGTGCCATTTTGAACAAATATCAGAAAAACTTTATTTAAATGCTCCCGTATGGATTAAGATTGCATTGGATGCAGAATAGCAACTAGGAACATTATTACATAAGGGGCAAGGATAGGGTTTTCTGTCTACACAGGATGGAAACAATATTAGCTTCCTGCCTGATGGATACAGACGCGGCCCAGTGAGGACAGCCCCATATCCTGCAAGGAATCGGCCACCAGTTGAGGAAAAAGAAATCCCCACTGCCCACCTGGGGGCAGATTAAAAAGTTGACTGGAGAAGGCAAAAGATGTTACAATGCAATGGTAAACCTGTCACGACTGAGAACTTGTTCTTGGCCATGTGTGCCCTGCTTACTGTAAACTCTGTCCATGCTAATGCTAATTTAACTTATTGGGCCTTTGTTCCTAACCCTCCTTTATTGGAACCTGTTGTTTGGGGAGACATGGATATAGCCGTCAATAATGTTCCTGCTGTTTTGTCTCCTCCTTGGAATAATTTGACATTTTACAATAAGGATGATGGTAGCTTTTTAAATTTTACTTACTATACTCATCCCTTGCCTGTTTGTCTGGGGCCTCCTCCATGTTTAGTTATGAATTGGCAACATTGGGTTTTACCTGGGAAACGCACTTCCAATTCTAGAACACAGCTGCAGCGATTAACTACTTGGTCCATTAATAGTAGTTGGGAAAGTGTCACCTTTGATGGCAAGTTATCCTTACCTATGTGTCCCGATTTTACTTATATTGATTTAAAATATCAGCCTTTTGTGTGGCAAGAGTGTAGAGGAAAATTTGGAAAAGTGTTCAATAATTTTATTAATTGGGGACCTTTTGGACAGTTTATTAATACATGTTCAGAATGGAATATTACCAGATGTGATTTATCAAATGTTACTAGGATGCTGGAAACCATTAATGAATCACTTACTGGAGATCAACTGATGGCCTGGGGAGATGGAGGCATTGCAGATGCTCGATGGGCTTTCATGACTGCACCCACTGCTGTTCAGACTCATCTTTGGAAGGTCAGAGCGGTGCTGAAACCCGTGATGCTATCAAATGGATCATTTTCAGGGAAGTCGAACTCTACGTCCACTTATAATTTTACTTTGTACAAATCTTATGATGTAACTGCTTGTGTACCTCTGCCTTATGTATTTTTAGTGGGAAATTTTACATTTTCTCCTACTATTTCTTGTTTTAATTGTCTCCTTATTCTTGCATTAATTCCTCTCTTAATTTTAATGACAGTGATAGTACTATGATATTACAACAAAGAACTCATATTTGGCTACCTGATGAATTAGGAAGAAAATGGTCCCAAAATCCTTTGGATAGTGTTATTGAATTTTTTTTACCAAACTACTAAAACGTACAAAGCGTATGATTGGAGCCATTGTATCTGTGATCTTAAACTTAATTTCTATTACCACTGTTGCTGTGGTGTCTGGAATTGCCCTATACACTGCCTTACAAACTAAGCACTTTGTGGAAGAATGGCACCGGGATTCATATGAATTGTGGGTCTCACAGGTAGAAATTTATGCTCTATTATAAACACAGATTAATATTCTTAAACAGACAGTGGGATGGTTAGGAAAAAAGTTATTGGTTGTGGAAAAACAGTTATTGTTAAAATGTGATTGGAATTTTATTACCTTTAGCATTACTAATGTAAAATGTAATAAATCTATACATGATTAGAATTTAATACAGCAGTATTTATCTGGAAATTCTACAGCTCCTCAATTGATTGCTCAGTTACAATTTAATGTACATGATATTTTTGGTAAACAATTTACAAATGATGGTGCTTCTAATATTGATGATGCATTTATTAAACAATTGGAAGGGTTGGGTCCGAAAGAAATACAGTGAGTTTGATGATGAACTGCCTATTTTTTCTTATCCTGTAATTCGACCACCCCTTATAAATGGTATAGCTCTACCAGCCAGATATGAAGGTGTTGTTGTTGATGATATTGGTAAACTTAAGAAGGCAGTTGTATGGTCCTCAGTATCATTATGTTAAGGAATTGCTTAATGGGCTTGCCCGATATTACAATAATTTTGCTCCCATGGATTGGAAGATGCTTTGTAGTGCCTTGCTTAAGACACCTAAATACCTACAATGGCAAATGTGGTTTACTGAGTTATGTACAAAAAGGGCTAGACAAAATGCACAGAGCAGTAATCCACACCTGCAGATCATAACGTTTCCCATGTTAAGTGGAACAGAACAATAAGCGGATGCTCATATAAAAGTAAACTCTCCTGAAGAGATCCATGAGCAGTTAAGAGACATAGGAATTGAGGCATGGGAAAGGATTCCACCGGTAGGAGAGCATTATGGCTCTTGGACTAAAGTAATTCAAAAACCTAGTAAACCCTATGTTGAAAATTTTATCAAGATTGAAAGTGACCTTGGAACGTACTGTTGTGGGAGAGGCTCCACGGCAACAACTGCTGCACATGTTGGCTCATGAGAATGCTAATGAGGACTGTAGACGAGCCCTATTGCCTATTAAAGAATATGGGGATGTGAATACATATTTAAGGGCCTGCAAAGACTTTACATCTGAATCCAGGCATATGCAGGTGTTTGCTGAAACTATGGCCACTACATGATTGTTATTATTTTGTTTGCACTTGTACTGTTATATTTCATGTTTATGAAACCAGTGCAAGTGTCTATGATAACCCTGTGGAAAGCTTTACTTTTAAAACAAAAGGAAAAAGAAGGAAATTGTGAAGACTCAGGGTCTATGTTAAAGGGGCAAAATGATGTAGGCTCTGGCCTCAGGATTATCTGAGGACTATGTTTGAGTATTAGGAAAGCTCTTGGCATGCCGGGCTGGAGAGGGAAAATGTTCTTTCTCCCTGTCTCAAAACACATGTCACAGACTCCTGGGAGCTGAGGAAGTAGCTCTTCTGCTTGCTTAAACATAGATGAGCAGCTGGTCAAGCAGTTTCCTGATATTGAAGAAGTGGTTTGAGCTTGCTCTAAAGTAGTTTAGATAATAATATACCAAGACATTGCCTCATAGTTCAAGTAAAAATGTATCTGTTGAAATTTTTGTGTGAATGTCTTCTGACCAAATCTTGGCAAAGATCATGCTTGCTTGTCCTTAAATACCACTTAAATAAAGCACAGCATGCAGTGGCAATTGCTGTTTGCACTCTGCATCCCCTATATACTGGTGATTTTGTTACCATTATCCAGGGACCTCAAAGCAGTAGATGTTGACAAAAGCCCACCCAGGCAGGAAGGATCCCTAGATTCTTATCTCCAATAAACTTCTCAGCAAAAGACAGACACAAGTGAGCTGAGGTTGAAGTGGTAGGGCACGAGCATTGAGCATAAACAGGCTCAGAGACAGTGTCCAGTCCCAGAGTTCAAGCCATAGGACAAACCAATAAAACAAAAACAAAAATAAAAACAAATCCCAAACCTAGCATTTTTCTCACTGTATACAGAGGCACGCAATTAAGGAATTTGATTCCTGTGTTACATACAGGTAGAAGAAAGATGTCACACAATTATTCTCTTCATACCATGTTATAACAAAGCTTCAAAAAATTGCCCTTTTTCTAAATTTATAAATTAATATCATCCATTTGTTGACAACTCTGTCTACATTATTCACATTATCATTTTATATTGGAATAATATTGGAATTATCTATTAACTGAGTTCTAATTATAACTCTCATGAAAGAATATTCTAGGCAAATAGAATGCAAGAAACATTTGTAAATTTGTCAATTTAACACTCTACTTAAAAAGAATTTTGTAAGTATCCTATAGAATATGAAATTACAATCAAAACCAAAATATTCATTTTTAAATCTAAACTCTAATTTAGCAAGATCTACATAGTCCTTCATTAGATTAACTTTGCTATTTCTCCAGGCTTAAGTTTTTGTAATCCTTCATCCTTTCCTTGGAATCTAACAGAGTGATGATTACTTACTTTTTCAAATTTTGGATGGGAATCACGAACCATTTTGCATCTAAGAATGTTCTGTAATGAAGAGAGCATTTAAAACACAAATGAGGATTATATATGAGTTGCATTTCAATAGGAAACTTGACTTCTCAAAACATAATGACAAAATTAACCAAAATGTCCAACTTTGTATTCCTTTCTTGTTTGGTTTATTTTATTAAGACAAAATTATACTACCTGGTCCAGCGAAGGTATCACTGTGTAATTCCACTATCTAATCTCCTATCTTAGTCTGAGTGCTAGAATTCTAGGCTTATATTACATTGCCCTGCCATAGTTTCTTGTTTATTTAATCTAGATACAGACTAGCAATTCTAAACTTCTCAGTAATATTATCCACTGTAGTGCTCAGAGTGTTCATTTATTCTTTTCAAAGATGTTCTAACATTTGACACAGGATATAAACATTATCAGATGCACCTGCAGGAGTCTCTGATTCATTCCTCCATGGATCCAATCCCTTTAATAATGATTACTTGACTCTCTTATTATCTCTGGTCCCTATCTATGTAATAGTCAAACTTTTTTGAAGAAAGTTCACTTGAGGACTTTCTAAAATTAACAATTATCACTAGATTCTAGTCTTACTCTGAGCATATTTTCTATTGTTTTCTAACTTTTCCACATATTCTGAGAGTTGCTTCATATGTGTATTTTTGCACATATAAGTGCCTCTGTATATATTTGTATGATTGCATGTATGTATGCAAAAGCCTCAAAATCTTATTCAGCAATCTTGCGAATGACTGGTATTCCAATACTTGAGCCATTTTTCCAATCCAGCTTTTGGCTGGTTAATTATATATAGTTTTCAAAGACTGTTCTGCCCAGGCTGGATGCAAATTGAACTTCCCAGACTCCTTTACATGCTTAGGTTTTATTTCTCCAGTAGTATCAATTTTTAAATTACAAACATTTTGTGAGTGTAAAGGCTAAGCTGTAGCCTAGATTTTTAACTCAAGAATTCATATAAAGATAGATGAACATGCACATTACATATGTTGAGTGTACACTGTTAGAAATGTGATCCTAAAGCAACTCCATTTGTAATAGCCCCACAAAAAATAAAATACTGAGGAATTAAATTAACCAAAGAAGTGAAGGACCTCTACGATGAAAACTTTAACATCTTGAAAAAGGAAATCAAAACAGAACTTAGAAAATGGCAAAACCTCCCATGCTCCTGGATTGGAAAGATTAACATCTTGAAAATGGCAATACTTCCCAAGGCTATCTACAAATTCAACACGATACCTATCAAAATTCCAACCTCATTCTTCAAGGAAATAGAAGAGGCAATGCAAAAATTCATATGGAACAATAAAAGAGCCCGAATAGCAAAAAGGCTCCTCAACGGAAAGAACACTGCTGGAGGAATATCAATACCAAATTTCAAACTCTACTATAAAACCATAGTAATCAAAACAGCTTGGTACTGGCATAAGAACAGACCTCAGGACCAATGGAATATTATTGAAAACCCAGAAATGAAATTACAGACCTATAGCCATCTAATCATCCATAAGGGAACTAAAAAAATAGAATGGAAGAAAGACAGCCTCTCCAGTAAATGGTGCTGGCAAAATTGGTTAACTACTTGTAGAAAAATAAAGCTAGATCCTTATAGATCAACCTGCACCAGCGGCAACTCCAAATGGATCAAAGACCTCGGAGTCAAAGCTGACACTGAAAACATTACAGGATGGAATAGGAGAAGTCCTAGGTCTCCTTGGCGCAGGGCGAAATTTTCTTAATAGAGACCCGGAAACACAACAAATCAAAGAAAGGTTGGACAAATGGGATTGCATGAAGTTTCAGAGCTTCTGCATGGCAAAGGACATAGCTAGTAAGATCAATAGAAAGCCCACGGATTGGGAGAAGATCTTCACTAGCCATACAATGGACAAGGATCTCGTATCTATAATATACTTGGAACTCAAAAAAATTAAATCCCTCAACAACAAATCCTCAAAGAAACAACTGCCCAATAAATAAGTGGGCGAAAGACTTCAAGAGAAACTTCTCTGAAGAAGAAAGGAGGAGGATGGCCAATAGACACATGAAGAAATGCTCAACCTCTCTAGCCATTAAAGAAATGCAAATCAAAACAACATTGAGATACCACCTCACTCCAGTTAGAATGACAAAAATCAAGAACTATAGCAACAACAGATGCTGGAGGGGATGTGGACAGAAGGGAACCTTACTTCATTGTTGGTGGGAGTGTAAACTTGTTCAACCACTTTACAAAGCAGTATGGAAGTTCCTCAAAAGACTTCACATACAGATCCCCTATGACCCAGCAATCCCACTTTTGGGCATTTACCTAAATGTTTACAAGTAAGACCACACTAAAGCTACCAGCACAATTATGTTTATTGCAGCATTATTTACCATAGCTAAGATATGGAACCAACCCAGATGCCCCTCAGTAGATGAATGGATCAAGAAAATGTGGTATATATGCACAATGGAATTCTATGCCTCCATCAAAATGAATGACATTTCCCCCTTTGTTAGGAAATGGAAAGGCTTGGAAAAAAATATATTACGTGAAGTAAGCTAAGCCCAAAGAAACATAGGTCCCATGGTTTCCCTTATTTGCAATATCTAGTATATGTATGAGTCAAGCAGAAAAGGTCAGATAATGTGATGTTAGGAAAATGAACCCTTAAATATGTATTTTAACGTTTTTTTCTTTCATGCATTTGTTTCTAACGCATTTATAAGATTATTTCTTTGTTGCTTTGTATGTCCCTCCCCCACAATATAACCCCTGTTTTCACTCTATTTCATGCCGGTATAATTTGTGGAGGAGATGGGGAAAAACTGGTCGTTTAAGGATAAAGGTGGACCTGTTGCAACAATGAGAAGTACAAGTTTTCATGTCGAAAACGAACTTTACAACGTTGGTGCGGGGGGGGGGGGCGAGGATTGGGTTGGGGGGATGAGGGGGGGCAGGCTGGGAAGGGATGTGAAGGGTAAGCAAAGGAGGATGCTGCAATGCTTGATAAGACATGTATGCATTATCTTGCCCATGTAATTGTAATCCCCCGGTACAGTATGTTCACAAAAAATAAAAATTAAAATAAAAAAAAGAAATGTGATCCTAAGCTGGGTGGTGGTGAGATCTTCGGATAGGGTTCAAATCCAGCCCGGGTAGGAAAGTCCCTGAGACTCTTTTTCCAATTAACTACAAGAAAACTGAAAGTGACACTGTGGCTCAAGTATAGAGCATTAGCCTTGAGCTGAATAGCAGAGGGACAGCTCCCAGGCCCAGTGTTCAAGTGCCAAGACCACCACCAACAAAAAATATATAAGTAAAGGAAAGAAAATAAATGTGATCTTATCCACCAGTTTATGGCTAGTACAATCCCTGCTCTCTCAGGATGGACTTTTTTCCAATTAAGTCCATGCTCTTTTATCTGATTTGCATTGGAAACAGTATTATGCTTCCATTCTACTGTCTACAAAGTTGCAAGCATGATTTAGAAAGGGAGTGGCCTCATACTTCATGTTCCACGTAGGAGTAAAGCTAAATGACATCAACAGTATAGATGTCTCTTTTAAAGAATAAGTATTAGATGTTTATTGTAAAGCTAATATTTGACATTTTTTTCTTTTTTTTATTGTGAGAATACCATACAGAGGAGTTACAACTACACGGGCATTATAACGAGCACATTTCTTATCAAGCATTGTTGCCTCTTCTTTGTTTCTCCTTCCCATCCCTTCCCATACTCCCCCTCTTCCCCTACCCCATCCTCCCCACACCAAAGTTGTAAAGTTCGTTTTTTGACATAACGACTTGTACATCTCATTGTTGCAATGGGTCCACCTGGATCCCTAAACAATTTGTTTTTAGATATGTCCAGTAAAGAATCCATAACATAACTCAGCAAAAGTAGGTGCACTGAATAATTTTGGAATTGATTTTTTGCTTGGGAAGATTATTGATCTTGTCGTTCCTTTGGGGGAAACTTAAAGTCATATTTCACTTTTTTGTTGGTTGTGCACCTTGAATTCTGATCCTGGGCAGTGTCCCTCAGCTCTTCAGTTCAAGTTGAGCGCACTTCCACTTTAGCTACAGCAACACTTCTGGGTTTCTGGTGGTTAATTGAAGATTAGGGTCTCATGTACTTTCCTGACAAGGCTGGCTTTGAACCACAATCCTCTAGTCTCAACTTCCTGAGTAGCTAGGATTACAGGTGTAAACCACCAACACCCAGCTCATATTTGCATATATGTACACTGAATGACACTGTGTAGACAAAGAATGGAATTTTTAACCAAATGATAACATAGCAGCTTTTCAGAAAAATTGAAGTAGCAGTAAATATGTCCTCCTTTTCCATTTTGTTACATTAATGACTTATGAGCTATGGGACCCTTACATTAGCATCCTGTGACATCTGTATAGGTGTATTTAGTATCAGGAAATATTCATAGAGAAATATAGAAAGAATGAGATTTTTAGAAAACAAATGAGATAAGGTATGAAAGAACAGCATAGAAGGAGATACATTTATCACCCAGAGATTAAGAACTAGACTAAGAGATTTAGAATGCTAAAGGCAATGAGGAAAAGCCTACTTGACAACTAGTTCTTCAATAAACAAAAACGATTCTCTAGACCAGTTTCTGGTAAACTTAGTTACTATCATTTTTTCCTTCCATCTGGAGTTATTCCTTATTTTCTGTCACAACTATTAATTAGCCTCTGCCTTTTTGGTGCCAAAACTGACCAAAAAGAGTTCAAAATCACACAGACTATTTTCACTTTGTGATTAGCAGTGATGACACAAAATCCTGTAATCGTTGAATTTCCAGAATAAATCTTCACCTAACATCTAAGCACATTCCTGGCATTAATTGCTGTGACTTAATCAACAAAACTTTTCAACACAATATCCTAACATAAGTAAAGTACATGAATTAAGGGCCATTGTCAGGTGTCAGTACAGAAGGAGCAATTATATATTTCAAGTATGGGTTCTTTATTTTCCATTTACTATTGTTTTGCCAGTCCAGGGGCTTAAACTCAGGGGTAGGGGATTATTCCTGAGCTTTTTTTTTTTTTTTTTTGCTCGAGGCTGGCACTCTACCACTTGAGGCACAGCATTTTTGTCCAGTGTTTTTCTTTTTTATGTGTTACTGAGGAATTGAACCCAGGGTTTCATGCATGCTAGGCAATCACCATACCATGAAGCCACATTCCCAGAGCCCTAAATGACTTTCTAAGAAGGTATTACATTTTCATTCAGTAACTATGTATCATAAGTTTGTCCAGGTGCTAGAAAATGATGTAGAAAGCAATACAATACAATAAGTCCAGTAAGGCTGGATGGACAATGAATTACACAGTCTAGCCAGGGCACAGTGGGTCTTACCTCTGGGAGCTGTTTCAACAGGCTAAGCGAGACAGCTCCTGACCCATAGCCCACCTCCAGAATGAGAGGGTCACCTTGGATTCCAGCCACATGGGGATGTTGACCCCCTCCTCCAGCACCCATTCAACCAGCTTTTGTGAAAGAGAGAGAGAAAAGTCAGAATTACAATTAAGTCGGGTGCCGGTGGCTCAGAACTCTAATCCTAAGTACACAGGAGGCTGAGATATGAGGATCATGGTTCATAGTCATCCCCAGCAGGAACGACTCTGAGACTCTTATTTCCAAAGAACTACCAGAAAACCAGAAGTGGTGCTGTGGGCTCAAGTGGTAGAGCACTAGTCTTTTGCTTAAGAGCTCAGGAACAGTGCCCATGCCTAGGGTTCAAGCCCCACAACTGACAAGAAGTGGACTTCCTACCACAAGAAGTGGATTGAATAGCACCCATTGTCCTTGGGAGCATGGTAGTGAAGTCAGGCCGAGCTTCCTGTGAAGCTGAAGTCATAAGGAGATCACCTGAATTCTCTGTGCCTCAGTTTTCCCAGATGCAAAACTCAACACAGTGAAGGATCCCCTTCCTCATGGGGATAGGGTAATGATGAAAGAGAGCCATGTTTTGTTTCAAAATCCCCACCTGTTGCATGATTAATAACTGACCCCACCTGAGCCCGTTGCGGGCATCTTCCTGTTATTTGCTCACAGAACTGCAGAGAACCTTCTCTAAAGGCCACTCCCTCCATGCCAAGCCATGCTCCAGAGATTTCCTCTGTATAAATCCCTTGTTTCCTCAAAACTGTCCTGTGAGGAGAATGAGGTCTGATGGTTGTGGCCCTACCCAGAGCTTCACCTGTGGTCAAGAATCGGCTGCTGTGGACTAAAAGTTTGGGATAATCCATCTAAATCAATGACTGAGCATGGCACCACATGTCAACCATCCCAACTACAGAGGACCAGGTCTGGTGGAACATACCTGTCCCAGATAGGAGGACCTCAATCCAGTCCAACCAGAGCATATATTAAGTCTCTGTTTCAGAAATGCCCAAGACAGAAAGGTGGCTCCTCAGAGCCAGGGTGAGGAAACAAGCAGGAGGTCATGGTGCCCCCGAGAGGGGTGTCTGACCCCAGGTAGTGGTGATTTGGGGGCAGCCAATCACCTGTGCTCCTGGGAAAAGCTGCTGGAGGCTGTTCCAGGTGGAGCAAGAATCAACGGCAGCGGCATTGAAAACAGATGGGCCAAGAGCAGAGAACAAGGGCCAGGGACCAGGTCAGGCCTTTAGGCGGGCTGGCAAAGCACCATTACCTGAGGTTTGAAATCCTGCACCTTGGGAAGGGAGGAGGGAGCCGTGGTGTGGGTAGGCATCTCAATTTCCTACTATAATCCAAAGTGGCTTGAGTCTCTTCCTCACCATTCAGCCACCTCTTCCTTCCTCAACTGCTGGTAGTGTTGTAAACTAACCTAACCTAGGGAATCCAGGTGCTACTGGGCAGCATGGAATGTGGGCGTGGCCACCATTCTTGTATCCCATTGGTCAGAAAGAACCATGAAATAATGGAGGTGTGGCTGGAATTCTGTGATGCAAGCAGCATGGGTGGAGTCTAGAAGACAGCTCCCCCAGCCCTTTTCCCAGGGACCAATTCAGTTGGAGACAAGAGGGTGACCTGCTTTAGCTGGATGGCTGCAAAGATTGTTGTGTATGTCTGTTTTTTTACCAGACCCGGACCTTGACCTCAGGATCTGGGAACAGTCTGTGAGCTGCTTTTGCTCAAGGCTCGCTTTCCACACTGGATCCCAGGGCTTCTGGCTTTGTTGGAACTGAAGTTGGACAGAGGTCTCAAGGACTTTCCTGCCAAAGATGACTTTGACCATGATCCTCCCATCAGAGCCTTGTAAGTATCAAGGAGGACTGCTGAGAGCCACTGGTGCCTGCCTAATCATTGGTCTTGCTAATATTCTTGGACAGACCGGTGAGTACCCTATCCCCAGGTTGAAGTGGTGGGAGCTGGAGCCCACAGTTGGAATCCTGGTCCTGCCACTTCCAAATTACAGGAGATCCTAAGGAACTCATTCTTATCCATATGAATGCCAACGGAATGTGATGTATGTTATGATTGAATGGGCAGTTCTTGAATGATTCTAGGATAAAATTATACACAATTATAAGACACTGATCGATTTTAGTTAATTCTTTATTAAACAATTAAACAATCACATTCACAAAATTTAGGCATAATAAAATACATAAGAATTGGTCCTCACATACTGCAAATGTGCCATTTTTCTGCCAGGACTGGGATTGAAACTCATGGTCTTGGTAACTCTGTTGCACTGTGTAGGAATGGGAAGCTGGCCTCCTTGAAGTCAAGAAATTCAGGTCTGTTCCTTATGCCTAAAATAGATCCCCACCACTAGAAAACATCCTATTCATGTACAATTTACATATATGATTTATATTTATATACATAGGTTGACTCCATATTGCATTCAGTATAGTTATTTTATTTTTTTTTGTTTTATTCATGTGTTGACTATTTATTTTATTGACTATTATGGAATATAAAACATTGATTACACAGGATATAGGTCTGCATATGTATTCCACTTCATTCCTGACACCCATGACTTTCACAGAAAAGGAAAACATGTTTCACCATCATCTTCTTATTCCACGATTCATTGTTGGTAGTGCTGACAGCTGAACTCAAGGCCTACAAGCCTACAAGGCCCAATTCATGAATGGGTGAGTGTTAGCATGCCATCCTGGGGCAAATTGAGCTGACACAGTGTTCCCAGGACCTCAGATCAAGCCCCAGGGGTTACCAAAATAAGAAAAGATTGACATACAGATGGCAGTATGGTAATAAATATATATCTTTATAGAGTGTCAAAGATGTCTATACATTATTCAGTTATATAGACTACATTCTTACCAATTCTTCGATATAAATTATGCCTCAATGTAATTAATGTAATGTAATTAATTAATTGTTTTCATCCTTAAACTATTAATGAAATCAGTGTGCTGAAATTATTGTGTTCCTTTAAGTAATAATATTCTTTCAATGCTTCATAAATATTGAATCAAATCAATCAGCCTCCTGAAATGATGCTGTCTAATTTTATAGAGCATCATCCATGATCAATTCATTCAACCGTGACATTGACAACATTCCGTTGTTAATCCTGATAGTCTGGCAGCCTTCAGCAATGCAAGGTGAAGTACCCTTTGCAACAGTGTCATTCAGACCCATGAAGGTCACCATGAAAAGGAAGAAAATATAAAAAGACCGTATTTTTTCTGTGCATTGCTTTCCCTGCAAGGCCTGGGGGGTCTAGGATCCCAGGAGGAGCTGTAGATCTAGTGGCTGTACCCCAGCCTACGGTGATCAAAGCTGAGGCAGAGTGGCCACGACCTGAGTTCAAGCGCCGTATTGAGAAAAGTAAAATAAAAAAATTTAGCTCCCTGGCTTGCAATTCACGCTGTTTATTCTTCCAGGCTTTGGATTTGAACTCAGGATCTGGGTAAATCTGCAGCAATGGGGATGAAGATAAGAAAGTCAGGCCTGTTCACTAGTCCTGAATTCAAGCCCCATCCCTGGAAACATACTATTTATATACATTGTAAAGATAGGATTTATACTTACCTATAGATATTCAGTCCATACATGTTTGGTGTGGTTGTTCTTTTATTTTTTGTTTTATTCATTTATTTACCATTGATTGTACTATGATGAAAGCCCTTCCATGTATTCCATTGATGACATCCTTTCACAGAGCATCTAGATTGATAGAAATGTTCTCCATCTTGCCAGGATTCTCAGGATCACCAAGGATATTCAGAGAAAAGGAAAACAAATTTCACACTTGGCTTCTTACTCCACGATTCACTTGTTGGTAGTGCTGGGATCTTAACTCAGGGCCTAGTAGGACCAATTGGCCAATAAGTCAAGGTGAACACACTAACCTGTGAGCAACTAACGAGCTAGGCCATTCCCAAGATCTGACATTGATCGCCAGGGTGGTCCACTATAGTCGTGAATTCATAATTTAAACATACGATCTATATTGACATACATGTGTGTACAGCATCTTGTGTTCGGTGAACTTCTTCTTATTTTGTCTCTACCTCATGGGGGTATTGTGTATTTTACTAAGTAAGGTGACAGGTTTAACTGTGCTGACATGGATGACAACATGTTCCCATGGTTATAGGGCTGCCTATGAATTCCCCTTCCTAGTTGAGACTCAGGACTTACACAGGAGAGGAAAACGTTTACAACAACTGGCTTCTGACATCAGGATGAATCTTTTCTGAGTGCTGGGATTTGAACTCAGGTTTGGATAGCTCTGTTGCACTGAAGGGGAAGGGGAAGCTCACCATCCTTGAAGACTAGAATGTCAGGCCTGGTCCAGGGCCTGATTTGAAGCCCCAGCACTGAACAAAATAGCAAGCCCACACTTTTTAGACATAGGATCTCCCTCTACCTACAGGTGTGGTATGCATCTTGCAATCAGTGTAGTTATACTTTTTATTCATTTTTTATTTATCTTATTCATGGATGTATTGTGCATTTTATTGAATATGTTGACAGATATAACTGTGCATACATGGATGACAAACTATTCCCATGGCTATTGAGTTGCTTATATAGCATTTTCCATCCTCAATGAGACCCAAGGCCTAGCAGGCCCAATTGGTGAATGGGTCATGGTGAGCACACCAGCCTATGAGCCACCAAAGAGGTAGGTCATTTCTGGGACCTGAGATGGAGTCCTGGTGGGGTCAAAATAGTCACAAATTCAAAATTAAACAAAGTATCTATATTTCCAAACATGGGTGGGTGACATCTTGCGTTTGGTGTAGTCATTCTCTTTATTTTGTGTCTTATTCATTGATGTATTGTGTATTTTCTTTTTTTTTATTTTTATTTTTTATTGTGAACATACTGTACAGAGGGGTTACAATTACATGGGCAAGATAATGAGTACATTTCTTATCAAGCATTGCAACCTCTTCCTTTGTTTACCATTCACATCCCTTCCCAGCCTCCCCTCACCCCCCCATCCCATCCTCCCCCCCCCCACACCAAACTTGTAAATTTCGTTTTCGACATGAAAACTTGTACTTCTCATTGTTGTAACGGGTCCACAGTTACCCATAAACGACTTGTTTTTCCCCTTCTCCTCCACAAATTGTAACGACATCAAATATAGTGAAAGCAGGGGTTATATTGTGGGGGAGGGACATACAAAGCAACAAAGAAATAATCTTATAAATGCATTAGAAACAAATGCATGAAAGAAAAAACATTAAAATACATATCTAAGGGTTCATTTTCCTAACATCACATTATCTGACCTTTTCTGCTTCACTCATACATATACTAGATATTGCAAATAAGGGAAACCATGGGACCTATGTTTCTTTGGGCTTAGCTTACTTCACTTAATATAATTTTTTTCAAGCCTTTCCATTTCCTAACAAATGGGGCAATGTCATTCTTTCTGATGGAGGCATAGAATTCCATTGGGTATATATATCACATTTTCTTGATCCATTCATCTACTGAGGGGCATCTGGGTTGGTTCCATATCTTAGCTATCGTAAATAATGCTGCAATAAACATAGTTGTGCTGGTAGCTTTAGTGTGGTCTTGTTTGTAAACATTTGGGTAAATGCCCAAAAGTGGGATTGCTGGGTCATTGGGGAGCTCTATGTGAAGTCTTTTGAGGAATCTCCATACTGCTTTCTAAAGTGGTTGAACAAGTTTACACTCCCACCAACAATGAAGTAAAGTTCCCTTCTGTCCACATTCCCTCCAGCACCTGTTGTTATTAGAGTTCTTGATTTTTTGCCATTCTAATTGGGGTGAGCTGGTATCTCAATGTTGTTTTGATTTCCATTTCTTTTATGGCTAGAGAGCATTTCTTCATGTGTCTATTGGCCTTCCTTCTTTCTTCTTCAGAGAAGTTTCTCTTTAAGTCTTTAACCCACTTATTTATTGGGCAGTTGTTTCTTTGAGGATTTGTTGTTGGGGGATTTAATTTTTTGAGTTCCAAGTATATTTCAGATATGAAACCCTTGTCCGTTGTATGGCTAGTGAAGATCTTCTCCCAATCCGTGGGCTTTCTAATGATCTTGCTAGCTATGTCCTTTGCCATACAGAAGCTCTGCAACTTCATGCAATCCCATTTGTCCAACCTTTCTGTGATTTGTTGTGTTTCCGGGTCTCTATTAAGAAAATTTCGGCCTGAATCAAGGAGACCTAGGGTTTCTCCTATTCCATCCTGTAATGTTTTCAGAGTGTCTGCTTTGACTTGGAGGTCTTTGATCCATTTGGAGTTGATTCTTTTGCAGGGTGAAATATAAGGATCTAGCTTTAGTTTTCAACAAGTGATTAATCAATTTTGCCAGCACCATTTACTGAAGAGGCTGTCTTTCTTCCATTCTAATTATTTAGCATCCTTATCGAAGATTAGATGGCTATATATCTGTAGGTTCAATTCTATTCCATTGGTTCTGAGGTCTATTCTTGTGCCATTACCAAGTTTTTTTGATTCCTATGGTGTTGTAGTAGAGTTTGAAATTTAGTATTGATATTCCTCCAGCAATTTTCTTTCTGTTAATGATCTTTTATGCTATCCAGGATCTTTTATTGTTCTATATGAATTTTTGGATTGTCTCTTCTATTCCTTGAAGAATGAATTTGGGATATTGATAGATATTGCATTAAATTTGTACATAGCTTGGGAAATATTGCCATTTTCATGATGTTGATTCCTCCAATCCAGGAGCATGGGAGTTTTTGCCACTTTCTATGTTCTGTTTTGATTTCCTTTTTCAGGCTTTTAAAGTTTTCATCATAGAGGTCTTTCACTTCTTGTTTAAGTTAATTCTTAGGTATTTTATTTTTTGTGGCGCTATTAAGAATGGAGTTGCTATCCTGATTTGAGCCACACTTTTCTCATTCTTTGCATACCGAAAAGCCATTAATTTTTGAGGGTTAAATTTATACCCTGTTACTTTGTCCAAGTTTTGAATAAGCTTGAATAATTTGGGAGTGGAATCAATGGAATTCTTTAAATAAAAGATCATAGCATCTGAAAAGAGGGAGTGTTTTGCATCATCTTTCCCTATTTAGATCCATTTCATGTTTGCATCTTGTCTTATTGCTATAGTTATGCATTTTAATACTAGATTGAAGAGGAGTGGCGAGAATGGACATCCTTGTCTCGTTCCTGATTTAAGAGGAAATGGCTTTAGTTTTTCACTATTAAGTATAATGCTGGCTGTAGGTTTTTCATATACAGCCTTTCTTGTATTGAGGAATGTTCGCTGGATTCCTAGTTTTTCTAGAGTTTTCATTATCAATGGGAGTTGAATCTTGGCAAATGCCTTTTCTGCATCTATTGAGATAACCATGTGGTTCTTAGCCTTGCTCTTGTTGATGTGATGAATTATATTAATCTATTTGCATATATTGACCAGCTTTGCATTCCTGTAATGAATCCTGTTTGATCGTGGTTTATGATTTTTTGGATGAATTGTTGAATTCGATTGGCCAAAATTATGCTCAAAAAATTTGCATCAATGTTCATCAAAGAAATGGGTCTATAACTTCTCTTTTTTTTGATGAGTCCCTGACTGGTTTTGGGATGAGGGTTATGATGTCTTCATAGAGTGAGTTCTGTAGTGCACTTTCTCTTTTAATTTCATTGCGGGGGTATTGGTGTGAGCTCTGCTTTGAAGTCCTTCTAGAATTCTGCTGCACATCTTTCTGGTCCTGGGATTTTCTTAAATGGGACTTCTCTTATTACTGTTTCTACCTCAATGTTTGATATGGGCATGCTAAAATGTTTTAACTCATCTTTGTTTAGTTTCAGCATGTCTATATTTGCTATGAAAAGGTCCATTTCTCCAAGTTCTCAAACTTATTAGCATAGTTTTGAGAAGTATTCCTTATAATGTTCTGAAACTTGCTTGTTTCTGTGGTGATGTTTCCATTCTCATCTATAAGTTTATTTGGGTGAGTTTTCTTTTTCTGATAAGATTTGCTAAGGGTCTGTCAATTTTGTTAATTTTTCGAAGAACCAACTCTTTCTTTTGTTGATTCTTTCTATGGTTTTCTTGGATCCTAATTCCTTTAATTCTGATTTAATTTTAAATATTTCTTTCCATCTCCTGGACTAGGGTTTATCTTGCTGCTCTTTTTCCTGGAGGTTCAGATGTCTCATTAAATTGTTGGTTTTTAGATCTCTCCAATTAGTTTATGTAGGAACTCAAAGCTATAAACTCGCCTCTGAGTACTGCCTTTGCTTTGTCCCAGAAGAGCTGGTAATTTGTGTGCTCACTTTTGTTGAATATCATGAACATTTGAATTTCCTTTCTAATCTCTTCCCTGACCCACTGGTGATTCAACAGTGTATCGTTCAGCATCCATGTGTTACAGGACTTTCTTTGGTGGTTTTTTGGTGTTGAGTTTTAATTTTATTCCCTTGTGGTTGTGAGCGAATGCAAGGTATAACTTCAATATTTCTGAATTTGGACAAGATTGCTTTGTGACCTAAAATGTGGTCTATTTTGGAAAATGTTGTATGTGCTGCAGAGAAAAAACGTGTATTCTGTTGCTGCTAGGTGAAATATTCGGTAGATGTCTGTTAAATCTACTTGATCTATGCAGTTGTTTAGATCAGCGGTTTTAGACTTGAGCTGAAGAGCTGAGGGAAAAAGCCCAGTCCCAGAGTTCAGGCCCCACAACCGACCAAAAACATCCCTCTGACACATTTGCCTTGCTTACTTTGACTCCCCTTATGTTGGCATACTAGGAGGCCAGAATAAGAAGAAGCTCCAGAAACCTTTTTGGATAGAAAAAGAAACTACTGAATGGGAAGTGAAGGGTGTTTTAGAAGAGATTGGGAGCTGAACACAGGCAGGAGGGCTCATGGCTTCAGCCTCAGCTGTTTTCTGAATCATTGCCCATTTACCAGCTGTAGATTTTTGTTCCAAAATCAATGTGGCAAAGTCTGCAATTCTTATTGACTCATCCACATACACAGACTAGTTAGTCATCCAGAATGACTTAAAATGTAGATTTGCTAAATCAGAGAAATCTGTACTACCCAGAGTAAATGGGCAGAAAGAACTTCATTTAATCAGGTTCAATTCATTTTTACTTGCTTATAATTCAACTGAGAGAACAATATCAAACTAACCAAGCTTTCACAAAATGAAAATATCCAAGCAACTACATTTTACAGGAAGTAAATATTCACAG